>NC_044501.1:10735290-10962790 GCF_902362185.1 Chanos chanos | reverse complement strand
CAGACAGAACGTCTCCAAAAAGCTCAGAGGGCTTTTTTATATTCAGCAGGCGGCAAAAAATAAACGTGTTGGGTAGATATCCGTCAGCGGCCAACGGTGTGGTTTGAAGAGGCAAAGGAAATAAAAAGGTCAATGTCAAAACTGTGATGTTTGATAGACACGGAAAGAAGTTCAGGCTCAGATTTTCAAAACTAGGTTTGGTCTTTATGACATCAGCTTCATATCAAGACAACTGTGTTACCGCAGAACGTTTGATGGCACATGGTGGTTTTACACCAGCGTGTTGTGTGAGAATGTAATTAAATTAGTTTGGTGCCGGTGGAAACTATAAGTATCAGTTACTCCGTGGTTTTAAATTGCTCTGCTACATTAATGTAACTGTAACATGCATTATTATCAATGAGGCTTGATTATATATTATCTACAGTTTATATATATATATATAATTCATGACCTACTGTATATAGATAGATAGATAGATAGATAGATAGATAGATAGATAGATAGATAGATAGATAGATAGATAGATAGATAGATATGCTAGGAATACTATTTTTTTCTTAAGATTTCTTCAAAAGGTTAGTAATTTATATATTATATCCAGAACAAGAGAGATCCTAAAGTAAGTTCTTCCTCACAAGTCACAGAGGAAAAACATGAGCCAAAAGTCATGATGTCTGATCTGCGGTTGCTCCCGTTAGGTTTTAGGCCCTAACCACTCTCAGTAGAATATGATAAGGGCTTTAGTGTGTTAGATAACTAACTATATTACTGTCCAGCTTTGGATCCTGGTAGTATATGCCTTTTAACTCTACATGTCGCCAAAAGGTACTTTAGATATTTGCCCAGGACACAGAGCAAGAGTGACATTAAGACATTGCCTATGGTAGGACAAGATGACGAATTGCCTTTTTTTTTTTTTTTGTCAGGGAATATATGATGACTCTCTTCATGTTAGAACATATTTATCATGGCCTGTCCAGTTGATTTGTGTTCAAAACACCATATAAGCAGAACCCCCCCCCCCCCCCACACACACACACACACACACACACACGCACACACACACACACACCCTCAAATTGAAGCAAATAGCACAACTGAGAGTATTAAGCCATAAAGTTCCATTTCACATTCTTGGTTTACATCACTGAAAGCCATGATCCATTTACTATAGCTCAATGTTTTTTTTACTGTGTACAGAGCACATGGCACACACACACACACTCCTTTCCATCACAATTAATTCCTGACCTACTGTACAGTTCCCAGCCTGCAATGTCACCAATTGTTAAGAATGTAAAGTATGAGAAAAGATGCCGCGTGGTTTCATCAGCTCACACAAAAGAGTTGGAAAAAACTGAGAACTCGACATCCAGGCTCCATTCAGAGGGATTTGTGTGTATATAAAGGATATGAGAATTCTCATTCAAAAGGCTTACATAAATTTCTCCTTTTTTCCCCCCCAAAGTGTAATAGCGTAGTGTGAGAGTAGCATCTTCTTTGGGATTTATCCTGTGCCTTCAGTGACGTTAACAGTTCGCGTGAATCGCTCTCCAGCAGCTGAAGGTGCAGCATGAGGTTTAACTGCGATGCGAAAAAGACGAGGTTTTGCATAGTGAGTTGTGGATTGTTCTCTCTGTCTATTCATGTGGGCGAGAGCACGAAAAAAGGAGACAACAAAGCAGCAGATGTTATTCTATGAAAGACACAATACGTGTAAATGTATTTGTCTAGATACCGAGCCATACGTGATCACGTGATCACAGATGTCCATGGGTCATGTAAAGACAAAAAAAAGACATTTTAGCTTTTACCTTAATGTTCGTTTCTTTTTAGGGTGTGGTTTTTTTTTTTCCACCCTGTGCAGTACATGGCGTTTACTGCTCTTGTTTGCTGTTACTTTAATTGCAAATGGCGCATGCTTGTGGAAAGTGATAGTTTAGTCGTCCAGTGTTTGTTTACTTGCATGTGTCAATTATCTGCCAATAAGGAAAACCAATTTCCTCTTGTCAAAGCAAATGACTCTTTACTTCCCATGTGACTTTGCTGACAGCCTGCAGGAGAGATAAATCATTCAATTCCAAACTACTCCTCTGGCAAACAATAAAATTGTCCCAAATTGCTTTATAAAGGGGGATGGTAAAAGGGGGAGGAAAACGGGGGGGGGGGGGGGGGGGTGGAGTTATCTGGACATCCCTCTGAAATCTGGGAATGCCTCCTCACTGGGAAACACTCTGTGAACCGCCGTGCTGTTGCTTTCCCAGCCAATTCTCGACAAGAAATAATGATTAGACTCACTAAGTACAGATGACTGCCAAAATAGAAGACACACCACCTTTAAACATCTTAATAGGGAGTTGGGCCAGCACAAATCACCAGAACATCTTCAGTGCGCCTTGGTATATATTGTACAGCCATCTGGGGAGGGGAAGTGACTCAATTTTATACGAAAAAAATTAGTTTTGTGGTGAAAAATGCTATCTCAACAGCATCTCCCGAAACTCTGATAAATGTTCAGTTAGGTTGGTATCTGGTAATGCAGACACATTGTGGAATACAGTTTACACTCTTTTCATACTTGTAAAACCATTCACTGACAACTCCTGGCCCACTGATGAGGAACATTGTCAACCTGGAAAAGATGACTCCTACTAAGATAAGGCAGCCATAAAGTCAGATTAAAGTGATCATTCACAATATCTGCAGTTTTATCAGTAACTCATCTCATTCTCTAGGGGGGTTTTGAGGGACGGGGAAAATGCCAGAAAAATGCACCCTACACTCGAAAAGTTACCAGAACCCTTCACCTTGGGAAATAAGGGGAGCAGTACTTGTCTGTGTGTTAAGAATTGGGTAAAGGATTACTCATCCAATCATATGACTTCTCTCCAGTGTTCGCTAGAACAACTTCTGTGCTGTTTGCTCCACCTCACTCACAACAATATGTTCTTAGATAGAATAGGGGGCTTATTGTATCCCTCTATGTGAGGTTTACAAATGGACTGCTCTTCATGAAACTCTCTGGTCATCCTGCAAGATTGATATTTGCAGTCAAGTGATCCAGAGTAGTTTGTCTGTTTTGCATCGCGTCTCCCAGTGTAAGAACAAAAATACAGTGACAGTTACAGCGTACGTGCTTTTGACACAATCTGACCCCAGTTGATTATGTCTCTCCCTCAAATTTCCATACCAACATCGACTTAGCGACGGTTCTTCATCAAACATCGGCAAGTTGAGCAATTTTCATCAGCCTCAACAATCGCCCCTCTCTCAAAGTCATCGAGACATCTTCCTCTAGAAACGGTAACCGCTATAACAGGCAACAATCATGCTACTGCTCAGCTAAATGAGGAACTACACCAAATGCATCTCTTATTTTAGCAGTTACGTTCATAAACTGAAGGAACTTGATGTGCCTACATGATTAATTAATGCAGGGCAGCCTTAGGAACGGTTTCCATGCTGAAGGGCGGCTCTCTTTTGGGAAGTGATGTGAGGCGCACTTCCAGAGGTCGTTTCTCTAGGAGCACACAAAACTCCTCTCTCACTCCGGGGGGGGGGGGGGGGGGGGCGGGGGGCTCAAGGTCCACTTCAAATGACAAATCCTGAAAATTTCAAAAATATATACAAAGTAGAGTGAATTTTATTAACTTTTCCTTTCTGAGCCTATGTAAAGAGAACACTTTGTAACTGAATTCACTTTTAAAAGATCTCTCGATTTAGACAGTTTCTGCTTTTTTTTCCCATCTGCTCTTAACGCTAGAGTTTGTGTACCTAGATCTTCAATGTAATCTTTTTACATGTTTATCTCTTTCTTGCACTTTTTTTCCCCCTTTTTTTTAATGTCATGCTGTTCCAGCGTTTCGAGCAATTGTACTTTTAATACGTTCCGTGAAATAAAGAATAGTTATTTTATCAGTACGTGTTCCTCCTTCTGCTCCTCTGCTTCTGGGACCTGTAATTAATTTGGAAGCCACAGCAGTCAAAAGTGTGACAAAGATATGATGAATAAGCTGTAAACAGTCCATAGAGAGAACACTCTTCCATGTAAACCCTAGTCTCCAAGCCATTTTAAACATTGCAATATGTTAAAGAGAATTCATGTTGGCTTCTTGGTGAATATAAATGCAGACTATTTCATCTGCAATGGGAAATGTTTAAAGAAAAACCAACGTAAATATTATTTGATAATGTTCTTTCAGTATATCATGGATATATTCATGGGGCCACATTCTGCACCTGGATCCCACTAAATGAAATTTTTTTTACATCAGTCTACTTTGAAAAATCATATAGACAAAATGAAATTAGTGCATGTTTGTGACAAAAAGAAATGAATTGTTGACATGTTCTAACATGCATTATGTATATGTACAATATCTTATCAGGCAGTAATAATTTCAAAATCTGGTGAACCATTCCTGAAATCTGCACTGCGCGTAGTAATATTATTTCAAGTCAATGAAAGTCGTCATGTCGCAACAGTGCAACATAAAAAAAAAAAAAACCTGCAAAAGAATGCATGTTTTCCATTTAAAAGCTTTACTCAGTCATCAAAAGTTTTACTTCATTTTGGAAACTTTCCCTTTATTCTTACCATCTTTCTTTATTTCTCCTTTGTAGTCTTTGGGCCGGTATCAACTTTACTTTTTTTAATAGCACAAATTTCTACAAGGTGCATGCTGTGCTTATGATGTGATGTAACGGGTGAACTAGCAATTTGGGGAGTGCAACCTTAACAAGAATAAGGACTGTACAGATCTGGGTTGTCCATCTGCAACAAGTAAACTTCAGTAAAAAACACTGCGCATTCCACCAGGCGGCCAGATGGCGAGTGGGATGAGAGTAGCATGGTTGTACTCTGTTAGTTGTTTGACGACAGATGACTTGTTTTTTTTTCTACTGTGCTTTAAAGGTCAGAGAAAGATGTCCCTTTCCTATTGCTATGGAGATGAATCAATTGTGTCGTGTGGGATGTCCTACTGGTGTATTCAGGAGGCGCAGTGAAGAGATGACCTGCTTGCAGATGTGCAGATTTTCCCTCAGTTGGGCGCATACACACACACACACGCGCACACGCGCACCCGCACACACAAACACGTACACACACGTACACACACACACACAGACACACACGCGCACACACATGCAGACGAATGCATCACATGTTTACATACTCTTACACCCTTGCTTGCATATTCACCTACCTCACAAACTCACACATACAATATACACCTAACTCTTCACGCCAAATTGACTTAGTGGCATTTTAGCACAGCTGCTGCCAGGGCCTCGGGTTAGCGGCAATGGATGGAGACATGAACAATGTTTTCTTCTTCAATGTCAAATTCCCTGTCACCTCAGCAGTGATGTTTCACACACATCACAGACAGATCAGAGTCGGAAATCTTCTTTTAAATGACTACATATAGCTATTCTTTTTTCTCAAATCTGACACAGAACAAGAGTAAAACATGATACATATTCCCGGTTGCAGCCAGCAATCCAAAAGCACGTTCTCAAAATGATATCCCTCAACACTATCAAGAGTTACATTCAAAACAAGGCTCAATTCACAAGCCAACAGTTTTGCTTACTTATTTATTTATTTTGGCTCACCTATGTATGAATGTTCGTACATTCACATTATATACTTCCTTAAACAATTTGTGTTGTTTTGCTGAATTCTTGAACAGATGAAGAAAATTGACCAAAATCCTCTTTTTTTAATTGCACTTTATAACCCAATTAACCCCCTCTTGCAACCCAGCTGTAGCTGTTAGTCTGTTTCCATGTTGGTCACAGCTCTGACTGCATGTTGATGGCAGCGTAGTGTTCTGCAGGGTATATTACCACGGAGAGAATCAGGGAAAGAAGCAGATCTGGACAAGTTCAGGGGTGTTCTCATCGCTGAATGTTGTCAGTATGCATATTTCTGTTGTAAAATACATGAAAACGCAGCTAGGGGAAAAAAAAAAATCATTCCTCATGAATTTATCGTTATTTATCACTATGTGTCGATCACGACTAAACAGTGATTTTTTTTTTTTTTTTTCTAGACAGCGAAGTCAGATTTCATTCAGGGTTACTGGAACTCTGCTTTAAATATTGATGTATGCAGTGTCTATATGAGGCCTGTGCTTACCCTTTTCAACAGGATGCCAGGGTCAGTAAATAGACATCAATACAAAGTATTCTTTACTGATTTTAAAGTAACACAATCATTTATCATTCTACTGCCCTACTGATATCACACTTATGCAGTTCAGTGGGACCTTGCAGAGGTACATTTTTCTCTCATTATCTTTCTTATAAAACTTACCGGTGTTTGACCTGGATAAACCTCTGCTTCTCTTTTTCTGACTGCATATTTGAGGTGTGTTGTAATCTTCAGCCAACTAATACTCAATCAGACTTTGTAAGCGGTTATGTAAATCTAAACTTTTCTTTTTTTTTTTTCACAATTCATCTCTATGCCAGTCATGTCTGTAATTTACTGAACAGTCACATCCTGCGATATCACACCTGAATTTGCTGCAATTTCATTTTCTTTTTCCTGACACACTAACTCGGTGACATTTCCTCCTCTTTTGTTTCCTTTCTGTAAGACTTATCTCTATTTTTGACTCTGACCAGAGTCTCATATCAGCTGTCTTGGGATTCTCTTATCTCTGTATTATATGACTGAACAAAGAATATCCTTTTAAAACAAAAAAAGACTGCATTTAAAACAAACAGCTATATACACAGTGAATGGAAGATAATGCACACGTGCCATTAAGCTGTTTAAACACTGTAGTAATACGAATTAAAATGCAAGTGTGGTTGTATTAACGCTTGCTTTTCAAATAACGGACTACAAGGCACAACTGGCTGAAGAATTTGTGAGTACAAATCACTGGTCAGTTGACTTGAACATTGATTGAATGAAATCTCTCTCTCTAAAACAGGACAGGCATCAAGCATCCAATCACGTGATTATGTCCCTGAACTAAATGTGAGTGCCTGTTCACTCATTGTGATAAAAAAAAATGCTTTTGTATTCAATCTAACAGCTCAAATAACCTTGAATATCCATTTTACTATGTGAAGTGGCCTTTTAAAACAAGGTCTCAACTATCCCTCATTCATTTTGTCATGGAGAGCACATAAGTGCAACTCAGCTGCGAGTATACCTGCCTGAGTATATATATATATGTGTGTGTGTGTGTGTGTGTGTATATATATATATATATATATATGTGTGTGTGTGTGTGTGTGTGTGCATCTACACCCATGTGTCCAAAATCCATTCATATATTCCACACCCTGCCTAAGGGCAGAAACTGGGGCTCACACAAAGTCATGTGACTGTCGTGTGTGATTCCATGTTTTATGGATGCGGTTTCCCAGGTCACTGTTTGAAAAACTACTTTCAGTAATCCCTTTGCCTCGCTAAGACTCTGTGATCCAGTTCCCCCACCCCCCTATTGCGAGCCTGCAAACTGTTCCCAACTGTCAATAGGACCCCCCCCCCCCCCCTCTCAAACTCTCTCATGTCATCATTCCCTTATACAGTAGACCTATCAGATCAGAAACACATCAGTCGCTGGTATCTTGTCCAACAGCACAATTAGATCTCACACATTTTTCTCCTTCTACTCACATGAACCACTAATTCAGTCATAAATGATTCAGCTACACTACCACAATTATATAAAACACTGATCAGTTGCCAGCCAATAAATAATAAAGACATCGCTATAAATTGCACTCACTGCCACCTTTTAAACTGGCGCAAGACGAAAGACAAGATGAATGACTTGGAATAAAGATGTGGGCAGAACTTGAAGAAATATAGTGTAGAGTTACTGAGCTAACTCCTCAGCGTCGATGCATGTTTTTACGTGAGTGCTGTATTACCTGACTCAGTTGTACATCCAGTAAATGTACTACCATTAGAGTACACTACCACTAGTTGTACATCCAGTAAATATACTACCATTTGAGTATACTACCATTAGTTGTACATCCAGTAAATATACTACCATTAGTTGCACATCCAGTAAATATACTACCATTAGAGTATACTACCATTAGTTGTACATCCAGTAAATATACTACCATTAGTTGCACATCCAGTAAATATACTACCATTAGTTGCACATCCAGTAAATATACTACCATTAGAGTATACTACCATTAGTTGTACATCCAGTAAATATACTACCATTAGTTGTACATCCAGTAAATACTCTACCATTTCTACCATGATTGTCAGTTGTGAGGTTTAGTTAATCATGTGCAAACAGAGAGAGGTATGTTTTTTTTTCCTGTCTTAGGTTACTTGTCAAAAAGCTTTGAGATTTGACAGCAGTATCCCTTTGTGAAAAGAATTTGATGAAATTAAGATTTTTTTTTATTGTTCTCAGCTTCTTTTGATTAGATCTCCGGAAAAAAAATTTAAGATATGTAAACAGCATTTTAATGAACCACTTGATAATGCGCAGAAATTTTAACTGAGAGAAAATTGTACCTTTAAAAACAACAAAAAGTCAAAACAAGCTATTTCAAAAGCAATTCCTACGTCAAACACACACACACACACAAACACAAACACTCATCCACCTCGGTATGCTCCAGAATTCCCTAAATACAACAAAGTGCGCCCAGCAGAGGTCAGATAACACGGCTCACCTCTCACAGTGCCACTCTTCCACATGGCTTGCAGGGTATTTCGGCTGCAGCGGCCTGTGAGCGAATTCTGTGACGGCAAAAAGGGGAAAGATCTTGAGATTCTCCATCTGCATGATGTTTTCCCACAGATTTTTTCCCCCTTTTTTTTTTCTTTTTTTTTCTTTTTTTTTTTTCACGGGCAGATCGTGCCCTTGGCATTGCGAGAGTCCCTAATGTCAAAAGGACCCATTAAAGGCGACTCAAACACGGGGGCTTTGCTTGCGGCACAGGAGCCGACATGGCGTTTGTCGCTGCTCGTAACACCGTGCGGTCATAAAGGCCTCGATTCAGATATGGCTGTTTGACCCGCTGAATTGTTAGTTCAAAGAGCGGCTCTCGCGCGTAAAGGCATCCGCTTCGCTCTCGTCTGAGGGCACGTGAGCCCCGGGCTTCTTCCCAAACGATGCAATGCCCCCGTCACACTCAGATCTGAGTGATTAAAGGGCAGGTGACATTGGTTTGACACAAATGCCATTGCATTTATTCAACCTGAGTGGTAGGAAAATCAGATGTTAACTCACACATAGCATTCCTGAACTCACAACTGAAAATAAATATAACTTACGTGATCTTATTTGTAATAAAAAATAAGAATAATTAATTAAAAAAATAACACAAAAAAGAAATAATAAGAAGAATTACCACAAAAAAAAATTAAATACATGCATTAAAACAACATAAAAACCTAGCATTTAAAGGGTTTAATCCAATTACAAAAAGCTTGAGCAGCCCAAACTAATACTAAAAAAAAAAAAAAATTCTTATTTCTCTTACCAGTTTTAGCCATGGGCTTAAATAAAAGAGTCGGAGACTTTTTCCGTTATGAATAGCACCTCATCATCTTTCCTTGACGTTTTTTTATTTCTCTCTCAGTCACAGAACACACAGAGCCGGCACAATGAACGAACCAGATGGAAAGGTGCGAACATCACGATGGCAGTAAATACATCTTAAAGACGCTCCCCAAGAGCTTTAGCAAACGCCCACCGAACAGGCAACTGGAAAAAGGGGGGAACACGTTACACAGTAAGCAGACAGCATAATAACAGAGCTGCTAATTAGTCTGTTACTACAGTGTTATTATTTGCATGAATGGACTTTCTCTAATTACAGGCTTTCTGCTGTAAGTAAATTTACAGTAACGTTTAAAAAAAAAAAAGAAAAGAAAATTCGGCGTTTGACAGAGTGGTTTAACAACAGGATCGTCAAAGTCGTAGTAACCTAAAGATATAAAGATATTTAAAGAACTTTGCGATAGCCTCGCAAACACCACGACGGCCGCCGTTCTCAGGAGTAAACTGACGTATTTTACAGGGCAGTCGAAAGGTGAGACTGTTTGGTGCACAGCCCTTTGATTCAGATGTGACAGTCTTCCATTTATCCTCCGCGGAGAGGGGAGGGGAGGGCAGGTCAGCGTCTGAGAGAGTGAAAGAGAGCTCATTCTCCTTACGTGAAGACATGCACAATACAAGGCCGAGCCATCAGGGCTATCTGAAGGGAAAAAAAAGAACACGCGTGCCAAGACACAGGAAGATAGATTTCTCATTTCACCGCCTCCAAGGGCAAGAATCTACAATTAATCCTCTGTGGCACATTCTTCTCAAACCAAACAACTGCTCAAGAATAAAATAAAAAAAAAAAAAGACAGCAAAGGGAGAAAGCTAAGGTATAAGAAAATGTTCGCAGAAGAGAATGCAGCTAACGCTTGCTTAATTATGACTTTTTTTTTTTCCTTTTTCTTTTTCTTTTTCTCTCTTTTCTTTTTCGTGCGACAAGCAGTCTAGGGGGGGTTTGGTTGAGGAGCCTGGTAAAAGATGCCATCACTCTCGGTGAGAAGACGTTACAGTAAGGACAAATGGAGGTATTTAGAGACAGAGAATAAACAAGTGATTAAGAGGGATGAATCAAATGCTAAATTACATCTCTGACCTCCTCCTTGATGCACTGAGAGATGTTCATCAGCGAGGGGGGCATGGAGCGGCTGCAGAGTGATGTCCAAGGTGGCTGAATCCATGGGACATTTTCTGGGAACGACTTGATGAGTTTTGCCTCCAATCAATACGCCACCTGCAGCCCATCTGTAATGCCATATACACTCTATCCTTCACGCCAGAACCCCCGCGTGCTTCTCTAAACGCCTCACATCACACAAGGAACGTCATCCCCCTCTCCACCCCTCCCACCCCCCCCGACCACTTTCCAACCATGGATGATGACTTCCTCCACTACTGTGGAGGTTAGAGAGAGAGAGAGAGAGAGAGAGAAAGGAGAGGATAGAGAAAGAGCAAGAGAGAGAGAGAGCTATAGTTCTAGTCTGGGTTCTTAATCAAAAGGCTATCCGCGTCCTAGAATCGATTTGTGTATCAGCGCTCTGAGATTACACCATGCTCCAAGGCAGGATGGGAAAACACGCTGCCTTCCTCCAAATGACAAAACATCCATGTATCTCATTATAGCAATATAAACTTATTTCTCTGTTTCCTAGCAGTCATGGTTTCATTTCATTTGTATGTACAGCAATCTTATTTTTTTTTTTTTTTTTTTTTTGGTGGAGCATAAACGGCAGGAGCTGCGTGGAACGGAAGGGACGGGGCGAGGTCAGGGGTGGGCCACGTACCTCTTATAAAATGTGATATACTGTCAGAACCACTAAATTACATTCGAATATAATGTCAGATATACGGGGCTCTTAATGGACAAGATCCACTGCCCGGTGCAGGGCAGTCTCATCAATACCGGACTGGGTATTCTTTACGTTTGACGATAAATGTCCTTGAGTCTCTCAGTCAAAGAGTTTATGTTTCCGTTAAATCCACTGTAAAGTTGATCACTGACATGTGGGTGTGTAACGGTACACAGAAGTCATGGTTCGGTTCACGTCACAGTTTGGACATCATGGTTTGGTATGAGTTTGATACCACGGGGGAAAAGCAACAAAACCCCCCAAATAAGGCTAGGTTTCTTTCATTTATTTTGAACAGACAGTAGTACAAGTTTGTTCCACCTAGTGTTGTATAGTCCCCCCCTAAGGTAGTTGGTACAGTCTGTTGTGCATTAAAGGTGCCATAGAATGGAAACCATGATTTTCCTTGCCCTTTTGAATTCACTGAGATGAATGTGCTATGGAAACATTGTCAAAGTGTGAAAACGTGCATTCTCCTCCTCCGGCTGTATGATCTATGTGAAGAAAACAAGCCTTTCTACAGCCCGTTCTGAGTTCCGTGTGTTTGTGATGTCACAGCTGCACATGGCCACTTACAGCAGCATGTAGCTAATTGTAGGCTATTGACAGCCAGCATTGCCATCTATTATTCATTAAGAAATGGGATTTTACTTTTTACTACAATGTACCTGTAAAAAAAGTACATAAGGTCATTGAAAACTCATGTCCTCATATGTTTGCACCACAATGAAATCCCAAATCTTAGAGAGAAGAGAACAAACCAACTATGAGAGAGTGAAATGAGAGACTCACTCTTGTGAAATTTGGTTGCACATTACGTTCATCAGTCTTCGCACATGGGGGCTACCGCGTATTCTCCGTACGACTGCATGCACAGAACCGTAACGTCCGTACCGTCTCGGTTCGGGACGAATACACGTACCGTCGCACCCCTACTGACATGCGGTTCTCTTGTCTGAAGATCGAGGCCCAGATTCCAAACAATCCAGGAACATGTTTACCATTCTGTCAAAACCACTTCAGTTTGTACGTGAGGTGGTCAATTCTATTACCTCGTTTCTGCATTGTCTTCCTGTTTTTCTTCTTTTTTTTTCCCCTTCACAGCATGGCCACAATTTCCAAAAAAGAGAAAGTCTGGCTGTTGGAAGAAAAAAAAAAATCGGATTTTTCTCTCCTCAAAAAATTGTACAATCTGTTTTTACAGACCACCCTAGTTTCAGTTCCCCTTAAGTCTAACTTGGGCGTGATATTGGGATACGCACAACATGTGAGCACCAGGGAAATGTGACTAGCTAAAGTGCTGGGAGTAGCCTAATAACATGTTTGTGGAGATTTAAGGACAGATGAGGTGAAATATTTTATTTTCAGATATTTTATTTCAGATTTAAAAAAAAAAAAAAAAAGCCGCGCTGGCGCTGTTTACCTAGGCCTGTAATTGTATCATTTATTCACTTAGCCTAAAGCCCAGTGACTGTAAGCATACCACTGCAAACCTCAGAAATATTACCTTACACAGCTGTGATCCCAGTGAAGTCACTGAGAAAAGTCTCACCTCCAATACTGAGATGACAGGTTGGAGAAAACCAGTGTAAATACCACTCATGATGAAACTCGATTTGATTCAAGTGCTTAGTTTACTGAACGGTAGACTGGAAGCGTGTAGTAGTGTTAGTTACTTAGGTAAAGACATTTCATAGATTTCATAAGATATCCACTGCTCCTGACTGACCATCATTTGAATCAAATGTTTAATAAAAAATAAGGTTCTACTGAGAGTCACATTAGGCCACTCTTTTTCATGTTCTCATACTGTGAGCATTGGTTTGGTTGAGGACTGCATACCTGTCATGGTGATTCCCCCCAACTCACATATCCCACAATGCACTGAAACGTTTTGTTATATATTCAGGCTTTAACTGGACTGGATCATGGTTAGCTTCTGCAAAACTAGCAAGCAGCATTAGCAAGTACGACAAATGAATGTTTCTTTTGATGGTCTATAAAAGAAAAAGTCATGCTGACTTCTGTTGGTTTCTCTTTTACGTCAACATATCTGGGAATGAAAGGTATAGCCTCTGGTGCTTTGGATTTAATCAGTCAACTGGGACAGCAGCAAACATTGCATTAGACTCTCACAGTTCCCACATTGTTAGTCTTGCCACTGATTAAGATCAGCTGAACAGTGACCAATGATCAGCTACAAACAATTTTGCCTTTGTTATGAGTTTAACTTACTCCAGAGCACAGGCAATGGAGCACAGGAAAATACAGTTTGACAAGGAATATCATCATCATCAACATCAAAACACAACAACAATCTAAAAATTACCAAAAAAACCCCCACAGGGCTTTGAAACCAACAAGTGTTACTAATGTACCAAAAAAGTGACAGCCACAAAGCAGAGCAGAAAAAATTGCACGATAATGCACAAAAGCCACTTCAGAGAAAAACACACGGTAACTGTATACATACACCCATTCCGAGAAAAAACACTGTAATTCATCTTTACCATGTAATCAGATGCTGATTTGGACTCGTGGAACAGGTGTGTACATTCCTAAGCCAATCAGAGACACTGTAGCAGTGGGTAGAAATAAAGTCCAGCAGTGTTTTCAGACTTAAGTGCCGGAGTTGCACATCCCCACGGAAAGCCTGTGAAAATCGGGGCATTGATGTACTTACTTGATTTATAGCTCTACACTTTAACTCTAAAACATGCCGGGCTCCTGAAAAAACACACCCAGAAAAAAAAAAAAACTGTATCAACAAGTTTAATAACAAAGAGACAATTGTCAGAACTGGCCCATATGTCCACAAGGGGTGAAGTTCTCTTTAATTAAGGCATTGAGGAGTGCTGTCAACATCGGCCAAGAACCACAGGTACGTTCCATTTAGGGGACCACTCAAGTCGAGGCTCCAGCCTATGACAAGAGGGGGACAGGGTCACATGACAACCCGTGAGCCCTGCCTGATAGACCGGTGAGAGTGTATCAGAAGAGAGGCATTAGAGTCATACTCCACATCGGGGGGAATCTTAAAGGGCCTTGATTGATATATCATATTCGGCATTAGCGTGCAAGGTTAGATTAGTTATCGAACGCCCCCGAGCTAAAATCATCTGTTTCCCCAGGCCCACGCAGCGAGACTGACTGTTGCATAAATCACATATTCACATCCATTTCAGACCAATCCTTCAAAGCGAGGCAAGGCCATTGCTTATTCCTCTGAAGAGGAACATGCAGCAGCAGGAGACACTGTTTACACTTTTGGAGACACTCTGAAGTGGTGAAAGGAACCCTGGCTCCAACTCCCGTGAATTCCTTAAAAGGAATGATGTGTCAAGTCGGTGCTGTAAATGTAGAAAAAGAAGGGGGATAGTTAAAGATCCCTTCAATATTCATTCCAACGAAGAAATGTGTGCCCTTTTTATCAACCAAGAGAAAAGATAGAAGAGGAGGTAACAAAATCAAATTTTACTTTACTTCAAATTTCATGGCGTACACTTATGACCAAGCACTTGAAATACAAAGTGAGGTATTTCATTCAGCATCAGTCTTTGATGTGCGCTCGGCTTGGATTCAAAAGAATTACCTTGAATTAGGTCCACTGCAATATTCAGTCAGAAGTTGAATATCTAACTGTCATCCTTTAGGATACAAATATTCCTTTTAGTATTTATGTCCAGCGCTGGAAAAGATTGATGGACATTATTCCTATTCAAATTTTTTTGTTAGTTTAGTGATTGCACCATTAAATAAATATCGCTCACTAAAAAAACAGTTACTGACATTCTAAAATATAGTTTTCTTGTTTAACATACAATATTTAAAATATATGGCATGAGCAAACATATAGTGGCTTCATTTTGTGTATGCTTCAGGTTTTTTGACAAACCGGCCTTGAGAGCTATTGACAGAGCAAAAAGGCAACTTTCTTCCTTTTTTTTTTTTCCCAAGAAATGAACCATACAAAAGGAGAACAACATCCGTCAGACAGGAAAAGACTGACTTTCGAGCAGAATGAAAGACTTTAGCACCACGAGGGAAGGACATTGTGCAGTTGCAGTGGATGTTAGCTCAATGCTTATGCCAATAGGAAAAGCAGAACTCATTGGAGTGTGTCAGTATCTTAAGTGCAGTGAATTCAGAGGTGAGTGTTTCCAGAGCAGACCCTGGTGTCCTCTTAACAAGCTGGAAAAGAGAGAAATCAGAGAAGATTGAGGAGGGTGAAGTTGGCAAGCAGTATCTGATTAACCTTCTCTTTATTCACGGAGTCACTGCCGCAGTGAAATGCAGCAAAATTCTCCAAAATCACTTCAATAAGTTCAATAAGACTTAGAAGCTGGAAGAGGAGTGCGTACAACTTTTCAACTTTTGCTGAAGTGTTTAATCCACTGAAGGAGCAGACAGAGGATTTGGGAGGAAAAGCTCAAGAAAAACATTGAAAAAGTGAGAAAAACTCAGCGTCCGCAGTAAGACCCTGTTCTGGTACCTGAGACAACACTGAGAAACTTCAAAATCTGTGTAAAGATCAAGGAAGCTGGAGAGAAAGACAAGCCGTCCTGTGCCAACCACATCAATTACATGGCACCAGTGCTGGAGATGGGTTCCTCAGGAGCCAAGATTATTAGGCAGCGACTAAAGCAGCTACCTCTGGCCATCACTCGAGAGATTTTGGAAATGTAAGCAAGGCCTGACACTCTCCGGTGTAAAGATGATTTCTGAATGGATATTACAAAGTAGATTCATTGTCAGATTAGCTGCTTAGGGTAATAAACATTTCACAATATCCCAAGGAATCAGCACAAAAAATTTTTGCTTTAGAGCAACAGAGTGGAGAGAGTAATTATTGTGAAACTTTGAGGATGTGGACAAAGGGGCAGGGTTCAGCCTAGACAAAATAATGTACCAGCAGCGTGCTTAAAAACAATGCAGTTACATTTCAGCTCAAACCTTGTTATGTCATCTTAACCAGATTTATCCCAATGGCTGGCCTGGATGCTTTTTTCTAAAGTCTAAGATGCCTGCATGTTTCGATTTAGCTGTTTAGTCACCGTCTTAAGGGTTTTAAGTAGCCACAGTAACCACACTCAAAATTTACAGCTTCTTCCTTCAAAGCAATGAATGATTTAAGTGAACAGTGTGTACTCAGAGGCAGTTGAAATTCAACATTTTCACACCCTGGCACCGTTTCAGCAGCGAGGGTGAAAAGTCCACTCGGCGCCTAGAGCGGATTAGACGACGGTCAACTCCGCTTTCCTTACTGTGGCTGGGGTGAGTTTCTAATGAACGCAGAAGAGCCGCGATCACATCGCGAAGCTGCCCGACGCCACCACCGGTTGCAACCCGTCCATCTCTTCTCGTTCGTTCCCTCCCTCCGTCGTGCTTCGACAGCGTTCGGCCACGGGCCAGTTAGTTGCGTGTCGTTACATATGGAGTGATGCAACGTTACAATTGATTTCACATTTTGCTGGTCATAAAGACAATGCTGTAAGGCCTTAGGGGACGCTGTTCTTGGCAATGGCATGTGGAGAAGTGGTTGGTTTGGTGACTGGGGGAACTGGTCCCACGAGCTGAGCCAGACGGCTTGAAAGGCAGTACCAAGTACGAAAAGACCAAGTCAGAAGCAGGAATGGGTCAGAGTAGTTGATAACTGTTAAATCATTCTGCAGAGCCCAAGTCGATTTTTGAATCGAGATTTAGAACTGATTTTGGAGCTAAGGCTTTTGTGCATGTCGACACATTTCTATATTAACTGATTAGTTCTAGCCACCAAGTATTGAACCATGAAAATTTTAGATTTGTGGAGATCTCTAACCAGGAGGCTTTCACATAGAGTACGTCGACTCAGAAGTTAACTGTACAAGCACTTACAATGCTGCTCTCTGCAACAGTTTCTTGTGTAAAAATTACCAACATTGGCCAACCAGTTTATTTCATTAACTGCATTGGATCTACCTTGTTCTCAAGATGTATATGGAAGAACATGGGAAAACAGTGAAAGTCATTTTAGTGTAAATCTTTTTTTTTTTAATTATTATTTTATTAGACAGTGATGTATGAAAGCTCTCTTTGCTCATTTTTACCTTGGGCGTTAATCTGGGTATTGTTATAGACACTGTATCTATCTTTGGAGTGTGGTTGCGGAACATGCCGGCATACGGCCAGCATACATATTAAACTATTTACATGCTGACTGATGCAGAGTCTTTCAAAGAGCCTTATTGTTAGTCTAGCTGTAATGGAATTTAACTGGTGTTTGATTGCTGTCGGTGCGTGTGCCACCCTGTAGTTTGGAAATGGATTCCGAGGGCCTCCATTCAGCCCTGTAGTACCAGTAACATCACAGCATTTTCACTTCCACAAATTATACAGGCGGAGAGTGTTTTCCATTTGGAATAAGCGTGAGAAATCCCCACAGTAGCATTCCATCATGAAATTCAAGTGTAATGGAATCATTAAGTGTAATATTTTTTATTTATATATATATATATATATATATATATATATATATATTTTTTTTTTTTTTTTTATACTCTTGTCATGTTCTTTTCAGTTGAATAGCAATTTTGACCTCACCCCACTTCATCTCTCTCTCTCTCTCTCTCTCTGTCTCTCTCTCTCCTGTTCTCCCTGTCTTTGCTGTTTTGTAGTTTTGCTATTTCAGTGGAGTGAAAAGTCATGGCGAATGTGAAGCTCGACTCAACTTAAGCTTGTCTAATTCATTCCCACTTATCGTGAGGCACAGCATGGAGTTAGCAGCAACAACAGTGGCTATAAATACTGCCTCCACTACACCCATTGGCACAAAACTCATTTGTGAGCCATGTTTCAAAATTGCTCTTCTCTCTCTCTCTCTCTTTCTCTTTCTCTCTCTCTCTCTTTCTCTCTCTCTCTCTCCCTCCCTCTCCCTCTCCATCTCCCTGATGCTCAGAGAAGGTACACACACAATGTGCAGTGACATTAGCAGGCTTGAATGTGAATTCAGATGAAGATCTGATAAATTGGCTGCAATGTACATAAATAGATTGGGTAGTGAGGAGTGGTGTGTGTGTGTGTGTGTGTGTGTGTGTGTGTGCACGGCCATGTGTGTGTGTGGGCGTGTGTGTGTGTCCTTTTGTACTCATACGTTTGTGTGTGTGTGTGTGTGTGTGTACGTGTGTACGTGTGTGTCTGTGCATGTGCTTGAGGGGCTGCAGAACAGAGTGAATTGCATTCACATGGAGGTTAACGTCACTTTCGATATTCCTCAAACAACTTTGGTTTCGTTAATGTGCAAGATTTAGAACTCTGAGTCTGAAACGTGTAGTAAAAAATAAATAAATAAATAAATAAGTCCTCACGTACCATAACCAAACTCTGTTCCCATGGGAACACACCAAAGAGAGAGCACGAAGAGGAGGAGATGACATTCTCAAGGCCCTGGCTGAGTGTAGTGTCACCGGTTGAGAGGCTCCGAGTCCGTCTCCTTAACATTCCAGCCGGCGGCTAACGGAGCCGTCCCGTGCTCGGCAGCCGTAATTAGGTTCACGACGTTACCGGCGGCCCGGGTTTAATAGCCATTCCTAACCTGGCTCACACTTTTTGCGCCGCGCAGATATGAATAATTCACGGTGCTTGTATTTCCAGGCCTGTTAACGAGATGCGACAATGAAGTAATACATCAGGTACTGCAGCCCACCGTTCCGTCGTCATTCACTCATGTGTTTACGCCGAGTCCACCGCAGGTCAGCGAGTCGAGCGAAGAGGAGTACGGAGACGCTGTTAAAGAATGTTCAGGAATATTTCACTTTGCCAACAGTGCTTGACTTACATTCAGGATAATCTTCAAATAAATTATCTTCCAATTTTCATGATCCATCTGTCAGGAAACACATTATTACTTTTCAACGCATCTGCGAACGTGCATTTTTTTTTTTTTTTTTAAGCGAGATTAAGAAACAATTAAGATTCAAATAACTTCAAGTGTCGTCATTCTGATACACTCGCTTAGACAACAAAATCATAGCCTTGCTTGGGAGCATAATTTCTTTTGTACAGCAAGTTAAGTGCAGTCACATCTTCCCTCGTGTGCAAGCTCTGGAACCCAGTGCTAATGCTGCGACTATGTTGGGTTAATTTATGGTGTGCATGTAGGGCTTCACCAATGGGGCATCACGTTACCTTGAAGAGTGCTTACTAGGCCGCGGGCCTGTCCAAGGAGTTCCACCGAAGAGGCTCTTCAGAAAATGAGAGAGAAACAATTATTAATTAAGACTCTCGCCCCAACGACGTGAGAAAAGTTCAAGTGGAGCTTCTCCACACCTCCTTCTACAAATGCACTGTATACTTCATAATTCGACCGGGAACGCTTCCCTCCTTCGTTCTGCACCTAACAGAAATCGTTCTGTATCCACATTAATGACCACCAGTGGGCTTTTCTCTTGTCAAAGCCCCATCCTTTTAGGAACAAAATCCATTTTAAAGATTTTTTTTTCATTTTTGTTTCGAAACATCATATCATTTGCATTTTTATGTAAATAACTTATCAATGCAGCAAAGTATGGTGCAAAATACATCATCAACACTGCAATCTGTAAATTGTCCTGTCAAAAGCACCACGTTTTATCCTGCAAAAAAAAAAAAAAAAACGAATAAAGTTTTGCTTCCAGATTTCCAGATTTCTATGGTGAGGAAACAGTTCTCAGATGGGTCCATAGCATTTGTGCACCGCAGACCAACTGCCACTTTTGCTGTGCCATTACGTATATGCACGTTTTAGAAAAGGAAGCAGAGTGGCTCATTTACTGTGAGGGGTGTGAGAGAGCGACGGGGAAGACAGAGAAAACGTGAGAGGAGAGACGGAATGACGGAACTCAGAGAGAGAGACGCAAAGCCTTGTTCTCCTCCATCAGCCGGGCGAGTGCCGTGACCTTTACAGAGCTATTCATTCGCGCCGAGCCGTATTTACCTGTGAATCATCTGACGCTAAAGTGAGCTGTTGAAAAAAAAAAAAAAGGCTAGACTGGAGTGGAGAGATGAGTGCGGAAGGCGAGTGGGTGGAGAACGAGGAGGTGTACGTGTCTGTTTGTGGGCAGTCAGTGTCGAGGTGAAAACATTCGACGGCTTAAAAAGGCGACGAGCGCGTAGCTCCGGGTACCGCGAGGACACGGGGCGTCTTTTGTTCGCTTTCCGTCGGAAAAAAGGCGGATCGGTAGGAGGCAGAGCGTCTGAGCCGTTGACAGGAGAGAGAGCGGTTCCCAGTCAGGTTCCAGTCATCCAGAGGCGGAGATCTCTGACAGCTTCGTGACACGGAACGGTCTCCTGCCGTCTCTCCGCGTGCGGCGCATCTGTTCCGATGTGACAGAGCGAGTCGCTGTGTTATTTTTTTTATCGGCCATCGATTCGTCATCAGACACAAAAGGGTTTGCCTGTACTGCAAGCTCAGTGTGTTTCCAGTGAGAAGTAACATCCAGGACAAACATTTCAGACTGTCAAAAAAAAAAAAACAACAACAACGACCCCAGCAGATGTTTCAAATCACAGGTCATTCAGAGATTCCAGACATCTGTTGCTACAACTGGAGCACACACAAACATTGTTTGCTTTTAAAGCTAGTCTGACCAAGCCTTATTTTAGTCCAGTTGGACATAATTGGCAATTGTAAAAACAAAGCTCTCCTAACTCTGTCACCGGGAGGGGTGGGGGTTTTGGGGGGGGGGGGTGATGTGTTACATAAATGACAAAATAGACACAAACCTCTGGCTGTTCCTCTCTATCTCACAGTTATATCAGTGGGTTGTACTCATTTAGCTGGCAGCGGGCAGTGGATCCCTCAGAACTCTTATATAATTGGTGACATGGATGGACACGGCATGATGACAAATATGATGAGACCACTTAAGGACCTAAGAGATGTTTCAGTCTCTGCTCCCCACAGTCTCAACAGTGAGTCAAGGAGAGGAGAGGAGAGGAGAGGAGAAGAGAGGAGAGGAGAGGAGAAAAGAGGAGAGGAGCAGAGGGAAGGTTGAGCGGGGTGAGGGTTTGGGGTTTGGGTTTGGTGAGTTCAGAGGGCCTCATGGTTGGTGCTGCACAAAAAGGGGTATATTATTATTATTCGCATTTCTTCGTCGTGTTGCTTTTCTTTTTTTTTTTTCTTTTTTTTGGCGCCCGCTTTCCGTATTTCCTCTTTTAAGGAGTCTCTCTAATCTTAGGCCTGTGGGTGCAGAGAGAAACTCAAGGGCCCATCTGTCTGATGCTTTGATGCTTCTGCAGCCTGCAAGAGCATGTCAACTCTCGACAGAGGACAGTCTCCCCTCTTATAACCTCTGTGGTCACGCGGGGACTAAAACTACACACAGACTAAACTCGGGAGAATAACATGTTGGAGAAATGAAAAAAAACAAAAAAACGGTGGACTTTGGTGTGTTGGATTTTTTGATTGAGGCTCAAAGAACCGTGAACGTGAAACATGTGAACATCATCAGACATGACAAGAGCAAGAGCCAAACCCCGTTCTCCCAAGATGCTCCACACAACTGATTTGCATGGATGGGGTCGAAAGCATTTCAGGGACGAAAGAGTTAAACGAAGTCTGTACGCAATCAGGCGGCAGGAAAACAATAACACAGCAGACAGCTCTGTGTCTGAGATTATTGACAGAATTCAACAGCAGTGTGTGTGTGTGTGTTTGTGTGTGTTCAGGCTTTCATCATTTCCGACGTACACCAATGCTTTTATTTCTTTGTTCCCCGAGCACCCTCCAAACCTGGATCTAAACATATAGCGAGACTTCATGGTTATTTTTAAGATGTTATTTCTAACGGCTAACAACAGCAAGCAGGCACAGAGGTTTTTCCTCACGTTACTAAATCATTGTATGGGAATTCTCTTTATAATGCACAGCGCTTCCACTCTCCAATGGGTTCAGCCAGCTAGCCAATCAAGGGAGCTATCCATTTAACAGACATGCTCTGACAGACAGAAGGATCACCCAGTGACCTCTGTCAGCATGCGTTTCACTTTCCGAACTTCAAAGGCCCACGGCTGGGCGGGTTTTCAGAAAGAAAAAAAAAAAAAGGACGTCGCTGCATTGTACCAAATGGAGGCTTTAAAGTTTAATCAGGTTTTCAATTAAATATAACCAGGAGCAGAGAAACAATATCTGAACAGGTTTTGGTGTGTTCAGACAAAAAGAAAGGGAGCGAGATTACACATTTTTAGCATTTTGTGATGGTCGGAGGATGGTCAAAGGACTATACCGTAATAGAGTAGGAAGAAAAGTGACATGAATGTGATGTTAGATGTGGCTTAAGGGGTCAGATGAAAAGCAAAAGGTCACAAAGTAACAGGCATGGAGAGTTCCAGATTGGTTTCAACTACAGCAAAAGGAGACTGGGCGCACCACTCCACCATGCCCAGCTGGCCCATAGAAATGCAAATGAATAAAATTTACACAGAGATATTTACAAAGTGGAAGAGCAACGAGTCATTATGACTCTTTCTCTCTCTCTCTCTCTCTCTCTCTTACCCTCTCTCTGACTCCCTCTGTTTCTCTCTCTCTCTCTCTCTCTCTGTCTTCCTCTCTCTATCTATCTATCTATCTATCTATCTATCTATCTATCTATCAGCTGTTTGTCTGTCTATTTCTATCACACAGTGAGAGAGAGAGAGAGAGAGAGAGAGAGAGAGAGAGAGAGAAAACATAAGAATACTCTCAGAAATGATTTCCAAGCCAGGAGGTTAGGACCATGCTTCCTGTACGTACAAAAGAAATGCCATTATATAGTTGCTTGCCGACTAATCACTTGTTTCCTGCTCTTTAATTCCCTTTTCTTTTGTTTGTTTCTTTCCTTTCCTGGGCTTTTGCTGCCTCCTCCTCATTTTCTGACGGCCTTGTAGCAAAGCTCTGTTATTCAAATCGAAGGGCATCCAGGTCGCCAGATTAATTAGTCATTTCATTTGCCCAACGGGCATGACAGTCAAATGTCGCTGAGGTTTTCAGCACTGAGATCTGTTTCTCCGCTTCGGTACAATATAGAATTATGTAATTATTAATGACTAACATAATTAATAAAAGAAACGTTAAGGTAGGGTTGGAACTTCGTAACCCTCTACGATTGTAATTCAGTCAAAATGATTAAATGCTATCAGCCGATGCGCAGTCAGTGTCTACGTGCTTGAACTCATACGTTAATGGAACCTCCTGGAATTCTTTTGTAAAAGCTGAGAAAGTCCATCAGCAGTCCTTACAGCTGTTGATATAAACCAAATTCTCTATTTAACAGCTACACCGCTTTACACGGGCAGTTGACGAGGACTAACTCAACTTTACCGTGGTTTTCGTTTACGAACCCCCTGTGAATGTTATGGGACATTTTAAAAAATGTGAGGATATTTAGGGGGGGGGGGGATTTTAAATCGCGATGGGTTATTTGAATCAGACTCTTAAGCGTGTTTTTGTACAGTTGTAAAGAAATAAAATAAGCTGTTACATTTCATGGCGCCATGCACAGCTGTTTTATCTGAACACTCCTCAGTTTAAAGAGCCTAGTCACCCTGGCAGCCTTAAGCGGGCCCTAGCTCTTTCCTTCCGCTTTCCTTTTAATGTTTTAATGGCTCCCTCTCTCTCTTTGATTACAGCTTACCGAATTTATGTTGATATAACATAATCCTCGGCTGGATTTGTCTCGCCGCATCGCTCTATTGTTTTAGTACCGCTGTTCTTTTTCCGTCGTTCCCAATGGTAGGATTTCTTCCCTTTTTCATGTTTTTTCACTCCTCTCTCTCTTTCTCTCTCTCTCTCTCTCTCTCTCAGCCCTCTGTTTTTCACTCTCCTTTGCTCTCCGTTATTGCCTGAGTGCAGTGTTCTTTGAATTCCGTCGTTTAATTTTTTTTCACCGTTTCCTTAGAGAACATTGCGCCCAAAGAGAAGCCCGAATCTCAAGTCATAAAAAATTTCCGTGACTTTCGCTGGAATAAAGGTGTGCTTACGACATGCATTAACATAAAATGAAAGCGCCTATACCCCACAATGGTACTTGAGCTTAGCACAGTGTATGGCATGTTAAATCATTCCTCTGGGTGAACTTATGAATATATTTCTGTGTGCGCGCGCTTCTGTGCGCGTACATGAGAGAGAGAGAGAGAGAGAGAGAGAGAGTTATTATGTCATTATTATTGCAAATTATGTTGCATAAAGCGAATGACTTGGTTTGTCATTAAATCTGAGTGGTACAGTCTCTGTAGGAAGGTTGTCCATATATCTGCTACTTTAAGTGTTTATTTAATTATTACAAAACTTTTTATATAGTGTGGAAGATCTGAGTTGTTACACCTACTAAGTGGCAATACAACCTAAAACACACGAACACACACACACACACACACACACACACACACACACACACTGCTGTTGAATTCTTTCAATAATCTCAGACACAGAGCTGTCTGCTGTGTTATTGTTTTCCTGCCGTCTGATTGTGTACAGACTCCTTCATCCCTTGAAACGTGTCCCTGAATCACACACACACACACACACACACACACAATAACACACGTACACACTCTGCTGAATTTAACATTCATGCTACTGTAATGTTTCCTGGGAAAGACAGTGGAGGTGCATGTTCCCAAGGCTCAAATGGTGCTCTATGAGCTTAACGCAAGGCTATTTATAACTGCTGACCTGAAAACTAAATCAAGATCATGCTTACACACAGATAAAACTGAACCGGGGTGGGGGGGGGAGGGGGGGGGGTAACATGATTGCGCCTCTCGAGGCGCACAGACGTGAGAAGACGTTGAAAAATACCTCTTCAGACACAGAGCTGCTTTTCCTGGCAAAGGGTTTTCTATTTGTAGTTCTGTTGAGACATTAATTCATTCAGGGTGATTTAGAATTCATGAGGAATGGCGAGTAACATCTTTCACAAGTCAACAGAGCTCCATTTCTCATCGCATCTCTCTCTCTCTCTCTCTTTCTCCCCCCCCCCCCTGTCTTTCTCTATCTTATGTTTTACCTGTCTGACAAATGAGAGAGCTAATTCATGCAGATGCTACAGGAGGCTCCCTGAGTGTGTCCGCTTTGACACTTTCCCGGCGCACTTCAGGGGTTCTTTCATATTTACTTTCAGTCCAGGATTTCTGGGGTCGTGGTATTGTTTTGCATTTAAAGTGGTTTGTCCCACTTTACATGATATACTTGTTGTGACTGTACACGGGAACCACTGTGGAAGCCCGGCTCCATTTCGATGCATGTATATGCTGACAGCGATTAAGCGATTAATACATGCGATATGTAGTACAGAAGCATGTAGCTTCACGCACAAGTCATTGTGCATCTCCATCTAGTTATTGGTCACACACAACCGATTTATTAGAGACATGCACCGTGAATTCAGTAATAGAGGCCTTTATGGGTTCAAAGCCAAATGAAATTAATTCCCAAAAGAGAACAGATGAAAGAAAGAAAGAAAAAAAAGAAAGAAAGGAAGAAAGAAAGAAAGAAAGAAAGAAAGAAGGTAAAAACATTGACTGAGAGCAAAGGTTTGTACATTTTTAATAATTCGTTCTCATCGGTGCCTCTCTTCGCCGTTCTGCGTCTTTGTTCTGAATGAGGTTGAGTGCACCGTCCTACGCTGCTCTGTTCAATATTGTCCTACCTCTCAACTCCACTACTCACTGTAATTGAAGCATACTCAGTAGTGCAGCGTTATGTTAATTCCCCTGGACAGAGTCTCCCATCAAAATTCAGTAAGCAGCCTTTCGTAAATATGAGAGTTGGCACGAGGGATAGAAGTCCTTGATAGCAGCGGAGCAGGGACACATTCGAAGAGGGTCAGTGTTTAATTTAGAACCTTTTTAATTCTGCTCCCCTGCAAAAAAACAAAAAACAAAAAACAATCCTTGTCGTTTATTTCATGCATTTATAAAAAGGTACACTGAGATATGGCTGGAATTTCTTTGACAACAACCATACAGAATGTATCGAGAACAAACACTTGTACCTGTGTGTATATGAGGAGACGCTGCTTTGTCCACTTAACTCCCCCTGTTATGACACTAAACAAAAATAATTTGTTTCTAGATTCAATAACCCCAAATAGATTTGACCGTGTTGTTGTGATAGATAAATAGATAGATAGATAGATAGATAGATAGATAGATAGAATCTCATCTCCTTTGTTTCATGCATTGAAAGCTGTCTGACTAGACCAAAATAAATGTGTAAAATTGAACATATGTCTACCCGGTATCAAAATCTGTGAGTGCCACATTGCACTGCCTTAAGGTATAGATGTAACGACGCTTTTGTTAGATTATAAAAATACAGCCATAGCTCTTTATGAAATCACTGTGCAACAGGCACCTGCAGCTCAGCTCCCATGTGCTCACCTAAAACCAGTCAACTGTTGAATTCTATTTGGCTTATTGCTGAAGTCTCTTTCGCTTATCACAATTCTGTGTTCTTCAACGAGTCTTAGGAGCCTTTTTAGGAACATGTCACAATGTATTTGTTCTCATAAAATTCTCTTAGGCCTCTGAGCAAAGAAACACAAATGAGCACTTGTCAGAGCGGATCACCCGCAGACAGAGGGTCGGTGAGCGAGTTACGGTTTCACGTCGCAAGATTTTACGTCGTCGTCGGGGAAAAGAACACGGATCCATTTGCAGCATGATACCTTCTTACATGATTCTTCAAGACTGACAACAAGACTAGACTGTTCCCACTGTAAAACATCAAATCTGGCCCTTACAAATCTTTAATACGGTCCGCGCAACAAAAAAAACGCTCACTTCTAAAGCACGCGGTACGCCCAAGTCCCTTCTTAAGTCTTCTTAAGTGTATGATCTTTATTTGGTGTAAAATGAGATCTTTGAAAAGGGTTCTATTTTTAAAGTTCATCCCCCACACCAGAGAAATGACTTTGTTGCGTGTTCTACTGTCCGGCCCCAAGCGATGGGTTTTTAACAGAAGCCCCCTCTCTGCGTCGGCAGACGAGGAACGTCAGAAGCGGCGGACGTCTCAAAGGCTGACGCTCAACGCCCTGGAGCTTAATCCCACCCCAACCCAACCCCACTGCCCCCCAACCACCCCACCCCACCCGCCCCAATATCACCTCAGTTCCCATAGAGAGCAGCCTCCCAGGACCCTCTTTGATGAGTGCGCTCTTCCATCTAATTAATGAAGGGAAATTAGGAGGGATATGGCTTTTTTTTTTTTTTTTTTTTAAAGAGCCTTAATTCTTCCGATGGCTCATTACTTAGAGCTTAGAACGCTGCGTTGGGATGTGATATCTGGTCCTGCTGGGAAACATGGAGCGAACGGAGAGAGAGGTTTTTTTTTTTTTTTTAGGTTTTTTTTTTTGTGGGGCCTGGGCACCCGGATCTCTTTCCTCAGCTTGTTCCTTCCCTGAGTGGAACGGTCTCTATGGAGAGTGGGGAAAGAAAAGGAACTGGGCCACTTCCTCTGGACCCCCACCACACAAACGGCACAAAAGGCCTCCGCAACATGTTGCTCGTGTTTAGGGCCCCCCGCCGCGGGGGGGTGACGCTAATTTATCCCTCTGATAGTTCCGGGTTTCTTTTTTTTTTTTTTATTTTGAGGGGGTTGTTTTTCTCCCAGGTCCCAAGGAAAACTCCACTATCACCAGAAATAAGGAGCTGATAAGTTGATCCAGACACAGCATGCTACACCAAGGTATTTCTTTACTGAACGTGAACCGAGGCGATATGCATGTTTCCCGTGTTGTTTTCCACTTTCCACGAACCCCACCCGGGATACGCTCGTGGTCTGCTAAAGCCTGTTTATTTACAGGACCCTTCTGGGTACTTGCTGGGGAACTTTCAGTGCTTAAGTCGTGCAGCTAAAAAAAAAACAACAAACATTTCCCAAGACCTTGTTTTTCATTAAAACGAGGCTATCTCTATTTTTCTCATGTCGTATCCATTAATTCCTCTTTGGTTCTCGCAGAATGGCTTTGTGATTGAGTGTGCTAAAGGGTGAGTTTAGACTTAAATATGCTTTCAGGACCTTTGGGAAGAGTCCAACGGATTTCGCCAGTGTATTCCCATTTAACGCTCTAGTGCTCGCCTCACCATTGTAAGACAAAGGTTTGCACTTAAAAAAGATTTATAGTTCAAGGCCATAAATGGTTTTTAATGTTCAAAACAGCCCGGGCTCATTTTTCAAGCCACTCCACTGCACCTTTGATTTCAACAGACAAAAAAAAAAAAAAAAACTATGCGAAATGTTTCAAACGTGCGTTCTTGTTGACGATGACATTATTCATTTTACTGTATAACGGAACTGTGGAATATAGTCATCCTTCAAAAGAAAAGATCTTTACATCTGTTTTTGTAGGACCTTGCGTAGGCTGGCCGGATTAAAAAAAAAAAAAAAATAATAATAATAATAAAAGTAAAATAAACCAATAGGTCCAGCGAAGAGCCTTTTTAACGGCTGAACGTTGACACGGTACTTGGCATTACTGTGTTTTTTCCCTAGCTATTGAGACTTTGACTACAGAGAGCGAACTGACGAGAAGGGATGCTTGGGCCAATTTGTATCTTATTTTGTGGTGCTCTCGCTCACTCTAAGCATCTTCTTGTGACTATTGACCGTGAATTGATTCACTGAATTGTTTGGAGTCCTCGCCACACCACCCGAACAAACAATCAAGATCGGTTCAATTGAGAGGCGGAAATCCGATCGGTCCGGAATTGGACGTTTCCCTGTTTCCCGACATCCCGTGAGCCATGGGGCGTTAGTCTGAGAATGAGAAGTTACTTATAATACTTTATCTCAGGCGCCCTCGCAATCCCTGTTTATCAGTCAGCCGTGGATGGATTTGTTTGCACCGCTGTATTTTAATGTAATTGATTTCGGTGCAAATGTGTGAGTTTGCATTTAAGGTTGTCTTGAAATGCATCCTGGGTTGGCAGCTCTCTCAGGAAGCTGTAATAGGCCAACAATAGGAGAGAGAGAGAGAGGGAGAGAGAAATCCTTCCATAGCTCTCTTATGCAAATTCTTCCCAGACCCTATTTTTAATAACAACCCTGAATATCAAACGCCATCATCTTGAATTGTTAGTTGGAGCACATTCAGCAAAATGGGGGGTGGAGTGGGGGTGGGGGGGGTATATTCCACAGAACCCCCTTTTGACAGGACACACACAAAAAAAGAAAAAAGTCAAAGATCTGTGAAGTCGGTGGTGACATTTCTAAAATTCCTCGTGGGTTTTGAGGAAAAAGCCTTTGATCTATTAAAGTGCAGTACAGAGGGATTGCTGAGATAACTGCATGCATCCCAAGGGAACAGATCCACATTAGCAATACATAAGCTCTAATGACCATTAGGTGGAATGTCATGTGAGCCACATCAGCAGTTGGACAAAGACAGAGGGCCATCAGTCAGAAAACGCTGCTTCAGCACCTGGGCAGCACCTCAGGACAACAAGAATCCACTCAACACAATGGGCAGTCCAAAAGCACTCCATCCATTTAAAACCTCATTCCAGTTTTCAGGTTCACTGGACTGATCGGCCTGAAATTCTTTATTCTAGCACCACCTCTAGAATGAAACAACAACAACAACAACAATAATAATGATAATAATAATAATAATAATAATAATTTATTGTCTCTAATTCTAACAGATCTTTGCCAATTTTTCTGCCAGTTCTTTAATCTACTCAAAGCATACACCCAACTAAACCTGCTGCCAATTATTGTTAATTCTCGCTATGGGGTACATCAGCCGCTTTCAGCCTTGCATTCAGAGAGAAAAGAGAAAATAATAGTAGTTTTGGTTTTTTTTTTACTGGATATATTGTGAGAATATTTATGCTATCTATTACTATTTGTTTAGCATTACGCATGGGAGACTCTCTGACATGAAAGGCGTGTGTATTAGTCACATTAACATGCAAATCAGCACTTGGCAGCAATGGCAGGTTTGCATGAAAATGAAACTCAAGTGCATGTAAACTGCTATCGCAGCACAGCCAATAATGTTCACTTGAGAGCAGACAACAGAACATATCGGTCCGACCAACCTCGTTCAAATGCAAGGTAACAGGCCTACCTGTCGTTGTTATTCCTTGTTACACTGTTTAAAGACCTTATGAATGGTTTACGATTAGTTTATTCATTAGGTTGCGAACACTTTATAAATCATTGATAAGCTGTTATAACACATTAGATAAAAAAGGGCAATAGTGACCCGTTGCTTGCCAAATAGTGAGCCCACATTTATGTGTACTGTTAAACCTTCAATCTCATTGGTCACTTAGCTTACTTTGTCTTCTCCATCAGCCAGCATTTATACCTGTCAGCTTCGTCAGATAGGTGTTAATAAGTTATTAGCAATTATCCACCATCAGCATATCTTAATAGTCAAAAAGTTTTATTTGGTGTATGAAATTATGGCATATCAAACTAACATATTAAATGACCAGATTCATACACTAAGGCTTTGGTAATATTGTTTACCTCGATATTTTCAGCATGTCATCAGCAGCCATCCTCATTATTATCACAGGTGTTGATATGACACATGCTATCAGGTTGTTATGCACACTGCATATTGAAGTGGTATATTGTGATGCATGTCGGGGGGTGGATGGGCAGAGCCTCCCAGCATGCCTTGGGGCGATGGACTGTTGTTTAGCCCCAGTTAGTTCTTGTTCAGTTTATGTTTCCCATTGTGTCCAGTAAAAGTGTATGTGTTGTGTTCATTATGTAGCCTTTGTGTCGTGTTGTTAATTCTTGCGATAGTTTAATGTTATCTGTGTACCGTAAATGTCATTGTCTGCGTGAATGATGTAGCTCCCCCCTATTGTGTTATCAAGTTAAGCGTGTTACTTTCCGGTTTGTGCTGTTGCAAAATAAAAGGCATGTTGCCAAAACAGTAAAGGCAGTGTCATCACTAGAGAAAAGCCAGTAACTCATTAAAAAATGGTCATGTGTTTTACACTTTACAATAAGGCTCCCTTTTTGCAAGTTATAAATGTTATTAACTCATTAGTAAATGGTCATGTGTTTTACACTTTACAATAAGGCTCCCTTTTTGCAAGTTATAAATGTTATTAACTCATTAGTAAATGGTCATGTGTTTTACACTTTACAATAAGGCTCCCTTTTTGCAAGTTATAAATGTTATTAACTCATTAGTAAATGATCATGTGTTTTACACTTTACAATAAGGCTCCCATTTGCCAGTTATAAATGTTTGTAACTCATACATAAATGGTCATAAAAAATGACATGATGAAGCAACTAGCAAGATCTGAGATTTAACAGAAAGGATAGATAAAAAGTGCAGCAGTCACTTGATCTTGCCAAATATTGATCCCGCATTTATGTATGAAAACCGTGTTACAACTTGTTTATAATTGTTTATTAATGATGTATAAAGCGTTTACAACCTAATTAATAACCTAATTAGAATTAGAATTACCATTTATAAATCCTTTACAAGGCTAGTCTTTTTGTAAAGTGGTAGCCCGTGTTTTTACACGGGGGAACTTGATCTAAAGGCTGGCCACATAATTCAGAAAGCAGCACAGCCCAGCGAGCCAAATGGCCGTGACTATTCAAACCAGAGCATATCTTTGACAGCATGTTAGACTGCCTTCATTCTGTCTCCTTTTCTTCTTTTCTTTATGACATTGATTAGCAGGCAGTTTAAATTCATTTCTCTGCCGCTCTCTCGTTCCTGTCAGACTCACTGAGTTGTGATATTTACACCCACTGAGCCAACTCTTGGTCAGTCTCGATGATTGGTCCAGACGTCTCTTAATTCAATCAGCGCACCACTGTGTATACCAAACACATCGCAATCTGTAATTACAGAAACGCCGTGAGCACATTTTCATAATGCCGAGGCAGAACATACATAGCCCGCCTCAAGCCCTGCGCGTTACAGTGTTTAGAATTCTCTCCTCTGAACGCAGCAGTAAGAAACAGTTCTTCTTGTGTGAGAGAGTCGAAATCGTAACTCCTGTAAAAACGCGTTAACGTCCTATCGCGACGAGCGCGCGCGCGCGAGTGGAGAAACTGTTTATGTCTGACGTGATTATTTCACACGGATGACGCCTCGCATCAGGAGTCGCAAAAAAAACCGATCGATGAACGCGGGCGATGGCGGGGTCGGCGGCTCCGGCGAAGAGTTAGGGAGGCCGTTCCACTCTCCGCCCTCCCGCTGTTACCGATCTATTGACATCCCAGCAGGTAACCATCTCAAAACAGCAGCCCGACCATCGACCTGTCTCACCTCCCTCCGTGCGAGGCTGGATCTGGTGACGAGAGGCCACGTTTAGTGCTGGAGGAAGCAGGACCAAGGGGGTGTAGAAAGAGCAGTGATTGGCCAGTTAGCAGAGATGTCTTTCTCTGTGACCTATTAGCGGGCGTTTCTAACCCCTTGCCTGCCGCTGCGAGTGGAGAAGTGGTCATTAGCAGATGCACTCCCTGCTGATAGCAACAGCTACTGTAAACATATACTTTCTAGAGACCTGTTAATACACATACACACACTTTCCCGTGCAATGCGAAACATGCTGACAAGCATTGCGGGGTACTGTGTAGGTGCCTTACAGAGGGTTCCTCCCAGAAAATATAGGAAGCGCATTCCCACATATTTGAGAAAAGGCCTCTCTAATTTTCACAGAGGAATATTACATTAAATAAGATGTCACTTTCTAAATATCTTATATGTTAACACATTCCTTTGGGACAACTGTTATGTTTTCAGTGTTTATATTGTTTAATTATATTTTTGGTAAGCATTTTCTTGGCCAAGATATGACGTTATTAATTTATTGAAGTGGTGTCTGTTGTGTTGTGTTGTGTTGTGTTGTGTACAGTTTTATTGTGGCATACCATGTTGTGTTGCATGAAGGACTGTGATTTTTTTTAGTCTGGTTTGTTGTGTTATGCGGTGGACTGCGTTTTTTTTGTGTTGCGCTGTGTTGTTCTGTGCTGTGTTGCGCTGTGTTGTGCTGTGCTGTGCAATGGGTTATGTTTCATAGTGTTGTGTTTTGTTAAGATGGGTTACGGCGAGGGCTTTAGGGAACGGGGGGGGCGGAGCAGAGCGCGGCGCTGTCTACCGGCGCACATGCATAATGAAGTAAATCAAGGACAGACTGCTCTCCTGACATACCATACACATGGATGCCAGGGGCCCTTTTTTTTATATAGAGCCCAGAGGACGCCTTACTGCCGAGCTAGCACTCTTTCAGCGTATTTGCTTGCTAAATGCATTTATATTTCATTGGCTTTCATTGCTCCAAATGTGGGAGTTCTTTAACGGTCTCTGTGCTGTTCAGAAGCTGATGAGTGTGAATGAGAAGTGGGGAGAGACAGTGAGAGAGAGAGAGAGAGAGAGAGAGGGAGACAAAAAGACAAAGAGAAAGAAAGAAAGAAAGAAAGAAAGAAAGAAAGAAAGAAAGGGATATTTCATGCTAAAGCGCAGCAAGGAGGCTGCTAAAAAGTGCACTTTTCTGTGAGAGGCCCTGCAGGACACTGCATCAAGCCCAGGTGAACGTGGCCTTGTTTGAAACAGTTCAAACCTAGTTCAGACCAACTGCATCTCCCCTAAGTGCTACAGCGCGGGAGAGGTGTAAAGACCAAAGGGAAGCAGACTGCGATGGTTTTCCAGACAGCCTGTGTAAGGCACTAATTTTTTTCAGATCTCAGAGTCTCAGAGAGACGCAGGAGAAAAATACACACACACACACACACATACACACACACAAACCATTCTTGTTTCACCATCTTTGTCTCCTGTGCCTGGTAACAAATATCCACAGACATAAAAGTAGTTGTAGACTTGTAGACAAGTGCTTGTAGTCGTAGAGTTATGGTTTTGCCTTTAATAAGGAATTGCGGTCTCACCTGTCCTTCACCGCACACCTCAAGGACAACGGGCATGTTGATTCAAATATGAATAATGAACGAATTTGCATGACAGCTCGGAATAATACTAATTATACGAGCAATTATTGAAAGCATCAAATATTCATTATACCCAAAAAGGAAGACATTTATAGTCCAATAACAATAGAAGTTTCCGGTAGCATTTTCATTTCCATATGCTCAGTTTGGTGTGTCAGAGTCTGAGTTTATTACATAAAACTAATTTAAACGTTTTATTACATGATGTTTAATCTTCGGTGTGAAGCTGTATCACTGCTTACTTGTCCCTGCATATCTGAGTGAGATTTTTTTTTTTTCTTTTCACATTGTCATTTATAGTCTACCACCTGCTCCTATAATAGAATTCATTTTCTTATCATACACACATGAATAAAACATTGGGGTTCGCTCGATTCAGCATCACTGAGATGCTGTTCTAGTTTTTCTAACAGTTGCAAAACAAATATCTTCATTTCGTCTTGCAAATAGGGATTGCTCTTTCTGGCCAGGTCTCCCTCTCTCTCTCTCTCTCTCTCTCTCTCTCTCTTTTTCTCTCTGTTTGTCATTTCTCTCTTTCTCCCTTTCTAGCTCTCCCTTCCGTTCAATCTTCACAAATTTTTTTGATCTCAGTTGAGGCAGGATGCTACACAGAGAGAATATCCAGTCACGTCCATAGCAAGTTCTTCAATCTGATCTTGGCATGCCTTTTTGTTCCCTTCCCTCTTGGCGCACACAATTCAAGGCTGTGCTCAAGAGATAGGCAGCATGCCTTCTGAAATGGGGTGTGTGTGTGTGCATGCGTGCGTGTGTGTGTGTGTTGGCTTGTACCATCACCCCGTTTTATTTAGTATAATTGCATTCCACTTCTGTTACTGATCTTCATTCCAAAATTGAAGAAATTTTTTATAACGATATTTTTTTTTGTTGTTTTAATATTCTAAAACTCAGGCCTTCGTGTATATATTTGTCAGGCTCACCGAAAGAATAAACCAACAACCCTTAACCCTCTCCCTCCCACAGTACACTGGAAAAATAAATCTGTAACATTTGCCATGGAATGTCTTTTCTCTCCTATGTGAGTAATACACTGTGTTCTGGGAGTCTTTAGGCAGGTTTATTGTCGTGTGCAGTGCATTGCATTTCAGTAGCTGCTTAGCTTTGACTTCCAAACATGGATAAGAAAAAAGAGTGCATGTAAAGGCACTAGGGGGTAGATGTCTGTTCCCTTGGTTATGAGGGCTTTGTCTCGTCTTTGAACAGTATTTTTGAAAACAAATATCCTTTTTTCTTTTTTGCCCCCTTTCATCTTAAACAGCGTTTGATATGAGAGAGTGGGCAGAGATCTGAATGGTGTTTTAAACTGTGAAGGACTGCATGACTTATCAGATTATGTTTTGGGGTTTTTTTTTTTCTTCTTCTTCTTCCCAGCTCTCAACCATCATCACACTTGACCAGAGGGGCTTTGCAACCTCTGAGAAGATGCAGAAAAAAAGAAAAAGAGCTTTTTATGTGGAGATGAGGTCATCCATACATAAGAGTCTTCCCCACAAGTGTTTTCAGCTTGCCTGTAGAGAGCTGGTTTTCAGCAGACATATAGAAAAAAAAACAAAAACTTTTTGACATAAAAACTGACATTGAACTTGAATGTGGCCCAAAGCCTCCATGGGCTTATTTCTATCCAGTCTGAATAAGGCCAGGGTTGAGTGTCTTCTTTTTTTTTTTTTTTTACTCCCTGTCTCTATCACTGTCTCTCCATCCGTAAAAAAAAATATATCTTTCTCTCTTTCCGTTCAACTCTATTTCTTCATCTTATTCTCTCTACCCTTCCTGCTATCTCTCTCTCTCTCTCTCTGTCTATTCCATCCCTTGTTGTTTATTCCCCCCCCCCCCCCCCCCCCCCCCGTCCTCTTTTCTAAAATTGTTCATTAACTTTGTGAAAGTGAATGTTTGCTGACTGACAGGGTTGAAAAACGTTTATCACCTCCTGAGAGGGCTGAATGTCAGATCTTGCCTGTGGCAGTCAGGTAGATTCTGGGATTCAGGTGAGGGTCACGAGCTACCTTCCACAAAAAAAAAAAAAAAAAAAAAAACATTTTTTTTTTTTTGTACCTTTACAAACTTTAGTCTGTGACAGTCCTGCAGAGCTAGATGCTGGGCCTCATAGTGAGAAAAGTCCAACTCTTTTTGGTGAACTGTTGGTTTTTTGTTTTTTTTGGGGGGGGGGGGTATGACCAAATATGGGCATGGCCCCAAGGTAGCCTCAGGGCTTCCTCACCTTTTTCAGTGACCACTCTCAACCACAAGGCACCAATCCATAAAACTCATGCACAATTTATGGGGTTTTTATGTCCCAAAATGCAGAAAATAATATACTTCAGGCTTTTGAGTCAATCAGAGCTCTAGGAGCACTGTAATAGTTTTCGACACGGTTCCTGCATCTGACATAAAAATATAACATGGACGGAACATTAGAGCGGCCGTCGGTTGCGATTCTCGGAAAAATGAAACGTGAAAGTTTAGAATGTGTTTTTTCAGTGAGTATCCACAACTGAACGTGACAATTACGGCTTTCATCTTTTTCCCTCAGTGTGCTTTAACAAGGTCAGTAATAGCTGAATATTTTCTACTCGCGTGTTCCATTTACTTATTTATTGATTCACCATAACAACTGTTACATATTTCAAAGAAAAAAAGTACAGATTAATCATAAAATCATCGTCTTTATTTACATATAATATCGGCTTGCTTGACCCCTTGCACCTCCACAAGCAAAAGTTCACACATCAACAGAAGTCATGGCTTTCAGTGTGTTTAATGATTCATTCAACATACCATTACTTGAGATCAGAGAATCTCCCACACCTACTATAAAACACACACACACACACACACGTGAGACAGCCTGTGAGAGCTTTCGTGAGAAAAACTGTCCTGTAAAAATAAGCAGGATGAAGGAAAAAGAAGAGGGGAAAGACTTCACCAGACTTAAGGATGAAAGGCCATGACTACGTTTGCCGAGGAGAAAGAGAAGGAGAAGGAGGAGGAGGAGGAGGAAGCGGATGCTAGCCATGACCTGTTTCCTTCGCCTGGAGGCGAGGAGTCGGGAGGAGTGTGGGGAGGGGGGGGGTGTAGGAGTGGAGTGGGGTGGGGGTGGGGGGGGTGTAGATAGGGTTCAGGGTTTGAGCTCTCCTGTATTGGACAGGAATGGAGAGGATATGAACACGCTAACTCCAGCATGAAAGAGGCAAACACTGGTAAAGATGAAAGACGAGCAGCCTCTCAGATCCCTTTTATTGGATTATGCATCACGGTTCAAACAGTGTCTTCAGCATTCTAATAGACTTCTCCAAGGAGAGGGGAAAAAAAAAACCCCGGTTGTAAACGTTTGCTAATAGAAATCCTAAGCAGTAAAGGCCCCCCCCCCCCACCCCCTGTGATTGTTCATATGTCACTTACAGTAATTCGTAACATGGCAAAGACACAAGAACAAAATGATTTTTAAAAACATCAGGTTGCGCTCAGAGAGAAAACCATCTTCATAGAGTTGCCAGGACATCATGACTTGGATTAATGCAGTGATAATCTGTTAAATAAAGAAATCAAACATTACATTGTCTAACTGGTGCAAAGCCAAAACAATGTCAATATCATTTAATGGTCTGATTGTGTTTAACTGAACGGGATAATCCAGATCAGTTCTGGTGTCACAGGGCAGGTCTGAGTAAGATCCTTACAGTGACAGTCAGACTCTGTCTCATCTGATGAGAAAATAGTCGAATTCCACTGATGGGTTTCTGTCTGCATTCAATCAAATTCCACTTAGATTATCCACGTCAAACGAAGAAACCTCAACTCTTGGGTGTAAAAGTAATTACAGTTTTCCTCCAAAACGACACTGATTGGACTACGGCACAGGACACCATTGATTGGATAATCACAATCACCGCGAATGTTACGGCACTTTTGATTGGCTTAGGAAGCGAGGGGGGCGGGTCGATCGGCTCGGTCGTATTGGACTTAGTCGTAAGCAGGAAGGCCAAAGAGCTCTGGTTGGAAGTCCTGCATGCTTCTGAGAACCAAGGTGGCATCCTGGGTGAGGCTCCGGTCCAGGTTGTCGTCAGGGACCATGACCACCTGCATTCCGGCCGCCAGGCCCGCTTTCACTCCGTTGGGCGCGTCCTCAAACACGAGGCACTGCGGAGAGAGGAGCCATGGGACTGAGTAAAAGATCTTAAATGACAAATCACAAAAAAATGAATAAATAAAAAAAAATGTTAAAAAAAAAAAAACAAAAAGGAACGAGCTCCACAGAGCCCTCAAAAGCATGACGATCAAAAGCTTATTTCAAAAACTTAATCTCTGAGGGAGAAATGTCCTCTTTTTCTCTATCCCATCTCGATTTTAACCCTGATTAGTTTCACCTCTGCGTCATTTTCGGAAAGATAAACAAAACGGGAACAGAGCACATGATTAGCATCTGAGACAAGGTTAACTTTCTTCTCTGAGACAGATCAAAGCCTTTGAGATTTCCCCAAAGTGATACCATTTCAGGATGGGGAAAAACAAAAAAAAAAAAAAAACCTGATTCTGCCATTAGCTGGCATTCGGAGGTCACTTGTTACAAACATTACATATGTTCTCATATAATACCGTCTGAGATAAGCCACTGCTGACTGAGAAAACATTTTTATCCATCACAGAACACTGCACAACACCAGAGCCACCAGAATTACGCAAACACTTTTTTTTTTTTCCCTTTGATCCCCTGTTCCTCTCTAAATGCTGCTTCCTGACGTCTCCTTCACTGAACACACTGTCATTGTGTTTAAAAGAACAGTTACATCCTGCTCAATGGCCCCTTTCTATGGAATCTTCTGCTAACAGCTTTATGTAACCGCGTCTGAGAGATGACGCAGCTCATATCTGGGAATGCATTTGCTGAACAATCTTAATTGCTTCTCGCACCAGGAACATAAAATAAAACGAGAGACCACCGTCACGCAAAGCAGCGTATTAGCTCGGAGGTTGTTGCTTCACATGCACTCAGTAAGCATAGGGTCTTGTTTTTTTTTTTTTCTTTTTTCTTTTTCCTTTTAGCCGTCCGCGAGGAACAAAAGCTACGTACTTGTCTGCGCTATTATGGAAGAGGCTAATTGACTTCCGTGATGTCACTGAGCCCCGTTGTACGTGAGCAGAGGAGATTCACAAAGACGGGCGGAAAAGACAGAACGCTCACTAACAGAAGGGGGCTTAGCAAAACTCCCTTGTACTGGGGCTGCAATTAAAACTCTTAATCACGCAAAGAGGCCGGCAAATGACCCATAATCACCCTCTCCAGCATTGTGACCGGGCGGGGGGGGGGGTGGGGGGGGGGGGGGGGGGGGGGGGGGGGGGGCGGAGGGCGGGGGGGGGGAAGCGGAGGAAGGCACAAAAGCTCGGCGGATAATATTGGCCTCGTCGTCGCCGACCGTTTTCTGAAGAGCATCAGTCTCTTTCAGGATTAGGGACGGTCCAGGAAGTCACATACAAGAGAGGCTCAGTAATGAAACATAGTCTGTGTGTGAGGACTCGTCTGAACCATGTCATTCCAAAAAAAAAAAAAACCAAAAAAACGGATAAGAGGCGCAAATCTGAAATGAGAACTGTTTAATCCCTCTACTGGATTCGGGGGGGGGGGGGGGGAGACGCCTATTAAGGGCCTAGCGACTAATGGACTGGTACATGCGCCTGGACCGTTCACTGGTACCACTGTTATTCGATTGTGGAGAGTTTCCATAATGACAGTGAGACTGAGGTTTATTGTGCTGCTTGGTGTGAGGGAGCTGAGACATATCATCTCTTTAATCTCCCCCCAATTTCCCCAGAACGATCTGGCGAAAGATGAGTCCACTGCCCACCTCCGAAAATACTCGACGTTCATCAGAGGCGATCGGATGTGCGTTTGCTGCAGATGCAAATCACCGCTATTGCCACATTACAGAACAGCACTAGGGGGAGATGACTAAGGGTGTGTGTGTGTGTGTGTGTGTGTGTGTGTGTGTGTGTGTGTGTCTGTGAGGAGGAATATGGGAAGCCAATTTAACACATCAGCTCTGGGGAGTTGAGTGTTGAGTTGGGGGGTGGGGCAGGAGTCCAAAATGTGGATGAAGAGTTGAGATACACACCAACATCCTGTTTAATCAAAACTCTTCATCTATGGATTTTGATGATGTGAGTTTTAAAGTTTGTGTTTTCCTCAAGATATATATATTTTTTTAAGTTTTCCTAGTACAGAGTCAAAACCCGATGGTAGAGGGGATAACAACAGTTATTCAAAGAAGTGGCACACATTCACCACCACTACATATCAAAGAGTGAGACTTTGGGCTTCATTGCCACTGCACAGAAAGCTAAAGGAGAATACAGAGAAGACAGGGGTGGGAGGCAGTTGGGGGGGGGGGGGGGGGGGTGTTCCACTGCTATGAGGACATCTATACATCAACTGTGCAATACAGTGGAACCGAATATTGCCTTAGCATAGTGGTGGCACAGTATCGTTTACTAAATCCTTTTTAGTAAATCATTTAAGTCAAATGATCCATGGTGAAGAGGCGTCATTTAATATTTCAGTAAAACAGATGTATATGAAAGATTTCATCCAGCGATGCTGCTGGGGTCAACAACAGTGACACACGGCTGTGCGTAATGAGAAAAAATTAATCAGATTCGTGGTCCTCCCCAAAGCTCGACTGTGTAATATGACGCAGAACAGACTTGACAAAAAAAAAAAAAGTCCATCCACGCTCCAGTGCTTCCAGCAAATGTCATGAACCAGATGACCACTGTGGCAGTTCGGCAAAGTGTGACTAACATCCGCGTCTCTTTGTTTCTCTTTTCCTCTCCCTCTCTCTCTCACACATACGTACACACACAGACACACATATATAGACACACAAACACAAAGAATACATTCAGCCCAGACATTTCAAGCACTGTGGCAGGCACAGGAGAAATCTCATTAAAATTACCTATTCCTGTCAGCCATTGCCAAGTAAAACATGTTTTCCAACCACACAAAACCTCCTAATAGAGACCCTGTGGATCATTTCCCCCTGGGGAGAGGCATACATACACACACATTCTGTCTCTCACACACTCACACACACACACACACACACACACTCCTGACATGTACAGTACACTCCTGATAAGATATGAAAAAGAGAATGCTTGAGTGTGTCATCGTTGAAACAGTGCAACTGGGGTGACTTCATGAAAGTGGCATCAAACTTTTTCTGTTTATTCAACTCTCTCCTCTCATAAAGATCTCCCTTAATCCATCTTTTTTTTTTTTTCCACAGTTACAATCTGCTGTAAAAATCATCTTACTTCACAATTCATCCCACTTCATCAAAATAAAACACCTCTCTCCGTTACATCTTTACATCACTCCAATGAGGTTATCCTGATTTTGACAGCACCCATAATTTCAACCTTAACACCCCCCCCCCCCCCTCCCGTTCCCAAACACTTTTTGTCATACTACAGACACGCATTAAGACAGCATGGAGGCAGGAAGGACAGGGTAAAGAGAAGAGACGACTAAGCGCTAAGGTGAGTGTGTATGCAAGAGAGTGCCTCTGAGTCGTACAGGGGGGACATTGATGGATCGTACGCTGCATCTTTTAAATGATTGCTGAGCCCGGGGCGTTTCTGAAAGGGAAGAGACGGAGATGGCTAATGTTTTATCATCTGTGTTACGTGGGAGTGGGGGGTGGGTGGTGGGTAACGCAGAGGCGAATAATGCAGAATTTCCTTCAGACGGAACGCTTCGTCAGTGCAGGACGCAGGATTCGCCCGCCCCCCGACGGCGCAGCACCTGGACGTCGATAAACCCGGACTGGATAAATGCGGTCCTGACCCGTCTCTGGCCATCAGGCCTGGGAATCTGGTTTCTAAAGACTTACTCCGCCTACCTTGGGAAATCAAACAGAGGATTGGTCAAGGGAGTGATGCTGGAAGAGCGAATGGGAGTAATAGGATAGTTTAAGTGTAAAGCAGTTCAGAGGTCACGTTCTCTTTGTTTCCACCAGACCCCAAAGCAATCTAATATACTCTGGGTTTTTTTAAAATACCCACAATTCCCTTGCGCCGTCTTTCACAATAACATGCGGTTTTGGACGAAGGAACCATTCATCAAATGCCATGGAAACAAGGACTAGATGATTGAGCTGAGTTGAAGGAGTCAAGCTGCACACGGCGCTGTCCTCAAAGACTTCCAGTTCTGGGAAAAAAAAAAAACCCCACATACTCGTGTTCAAGAACCTTCCAAAAGGAAGCCACAGTTTGGTCATCGTCGTCAAACTTTTCTAATTTCAAAAGAACTCTCAACCAAGAAAAAAGGCATTTGAAAATTTGTTCAGTCAGCATTTATTTATTTATTTATTTATTTTGTCTTTTGTTTTTATTGATGACCACATAAAAACGCGCTTGCAGATTTAATACTGGATGATAAAAGTGACTAAAAAAAAAGGCTGAAATAAGTTTCTTAGAGACATATAGCTGTTTCCAAGATCACGCATAAAAATGAGGGTCGGAAGAGCTATACGCTCAAGTCTGCAGATGATAAATTTTCCTAAATCTTTAATTTCATATCTCATTTCCCAACACTCGGGTGGCATTTCCCCCTCAGATGGAGTTAGCCGGGTGATCAATACGCCAAAGCTTCTCGAATAAACTCACACATTTCTCTTTCCCTTAAACCCATGCTTGCTTTTTTTTTTTTTTCCAAAGAGGTCTGAAACACAACAGTCTGTCTCCTTCAAGACACTCTGGTCGTATCTGAGAGCAGATAAAGAGCTCAAATGGGATTGAACAGCTAGACTAAAGCAGATCCTGGTATCGGTTACAGGCGTGCACACATGGTGCCGATAACACACTGTATCTCTAAGGGCCAGACCGAGCGGGAGTCTACGTAACCTCACAAGCACTGAATGTCGTTTTATCCACTGAATTTTACGAGAGTTTGGAAGATCTCCGCAGCTTTGACCGAGGTATGGACAGTCAAAAATATACACAAACTGTTCGTTTGTTACTGATCTGACTTGAATAACCCAGTGCAGACAAGCGAAACATTCCTGAAAATGTCACTTTGGCGTCGAGCAGGTGTCTCTAGTCAGATGTGACGACACTTTTCGGGGGAAAAGTATACGCAAATATGCGAGAACGCTCGTCGGCGGTAATTTCACGTCAGCATCCTCCGGCCCAGCACAAAAGCCTTCATGTTGACTAAAAGAACGATGAATACTCGTTCATTTTGCATTAGCCAAATATTCTAATCTTGTCCCTTGCTGGAGCTCAATCTTTTTTTTTTTTTTTTTTCTTCCTCCTCCACTGTCATTATGAAAAATGATGACAGAGTGTGATTTTTAATCTGTCTGAATGTGTGAACATAGACCTCTCCTCCTTTGGGTCGCATTAATCTGAGCTGCAGGAACTGAATTCACCTTTTGTGAAAATCCGCCTTTTCTTTCTTTTCCTCTTTTTTTTTGCCAGAGCATTTTTCAGCTCAGACGAGTGAAAAATATCTGCCTCTCCTTGGGAAGAGGAGGTCCATTTCTGACTCCTCCGGCCACAATGGAGACGGATGACTGGCTGGACGCGCATTACTCATCCCTGAAAAGGGTGTGAAGCTGCCCCCCAAAAAAACAAAACAAAACAAAAAAAAAACAAACAGCTTGCTTGGTGCTCTATCCACACCCTGTAGCGTACATCACCTCATGTAAATATCGAAAGGTTGGAAAAGAGTTCAAAAAGAAAGCCTTCAAACGGTTTAGGCTTTAAAGATTTCTAATTCAAAACCGCCGGCTTTAACGTCCACACGTGACGGTTCTCAATCGATACCCTCTCTGTGATGCTGCAGTTCTCCAGCACACGCCTCTCAAAAAACACAAGTGTAAGTCATTTCAAAACCGTTTGTCGCCCGCATTCGATCTCAGTAAGCGCCCCCGACATAAAAGTAAATCAAAGTGTTTTATAAAACAGCTCTACACACTGATCATGTCTTCGGCACAGGCTCTGGTCTAGAATGCCGGGAAATGAAATTTTGATCGCCGTTGCCCTTTGAAGATCATGATCCAAAATGTATTATTAAACAGGAGTCTACTGAGTCCTTGCATGCCACGTTACTCATCACTGAGGGAGATTTCCATGGCTTTATCATACTCTGTCCTGTCCAGATCTTCTTTCAGATGTATGCTTTCTGTGTATAGTTTTTCCAGTACTTCAAAGTCAAATGCTTTGGTTTGCGCATACAAGAGTTTGTAGAGAAAGCAAAGGCAGAAATGTGTTTGCAGGAAACCTCAGGTGCGTTAGACTGAGTCATACTGGGAACTAGCGGGTCAAAACTATGGACATTAACGATAAGAATGCAACAGCTTTAAACCGTAGAACTGTTACTGCGCTAGTCGCGAAAGCCAATTATGAACACATGAAATCTGACGCTATAAAACAGCAAAACGGAACCAATGTTCAAGGCTTTTCTGCAGTCTAAATGAAGAGGAATGCTGACAATCGTGAAAAGAAAAAAGGGCTTTGAATTAATAATCGTCCAATTACTTTCCAACACGCTAAGTGAAAGTGCCTCTGTGGATGAAAGAAACATTGCGGGTTACCGCGTCTTTCCCTTCCATCATATTAGCGCGATTTTTCTTTTTTTTTTTATTTTTTTTCTTCATCTCCAATTCTGATAAACTGTAATAAAGAACTCATTGCTGATGCGCTGGAGCTGTGAACAATTTGGCCAGCTGGGAACTGCAAACACGCTAAGCGTTCACGCACGCTTGCTCTTCCTCCACCTCACCCTCTCTTTGTCTCTCTCGTTTCTCTCTCTCTCTCTCTCTCTCCGTCTGTCACCGACTGTCTGTTCCCTTCCGAGCGTCGTCCCGCTCTCCGGTTTCGATGCTTGAGCACGCGCGTCACGTCTCGAAAAAAAAAAAAAAACCAAGGGCACTGACGCCACACCATTCTTTATTCAACCGTACACTCGGTTGGTTCTCTCTCAGCAGTGCTTTCATATCTCATCAAGAAAAACGCAAGTCCAAACAGCGGGAGCCTGAGAGATTGAACACCTGGATGCCTTCCGGAAGCTTCCGTTCCTCAACGAAAGGAAGGTTTTTTGTTTTTTTTTTTACAAAACAGGCAAAGCTTGGAGGAGAATCTTTAAGTACGTGACAACATGAATACAATGATGACGGTTTAATAAAAAAAAAAAGAACGAAAAAAAAACAAAGACATCTTACTTTACATTCTTCTCGTCAGGAAATACGGTGTCATTTACTTTCAAACGCAAGTGAAGGAGATAATTACTAAAACCGTGTTTTTATTCTTTCCCACCACCCGTTTCTAAATCCTTGGCGTTTTCTGATTGTGTTTCTTCGAGTTTATGGCACTGTAAACTAACTATGCATCTTGTTAATCCCCATCACCAGGCAATTGTTTCCTGCCAGACTCTGCTCACAGGCCTGCTGCAGCCGTCATGCGAGGCAATTCAACGGGAAAATGAGCAGCTTCTGCAGAACAGACGCCTGCTCCTCACTACTCATCTTCTCACCGCCGATCTAACGAATTAACAAACTCCTCCTGTAATAAGCAAAGCAGTGCGCCCCCCCCCCCCCCCCCCCCCCCAGTCATGAAGACGAAATTCAACTCCGTAAACGAGATTTTGGCATTTGTTGATCTTTTTATAATTGATTTTGTTTCTCTCTTTCTTTTTTTTCCTGGTGCGCTTCTTTCCCCTCTCTGCGTTACGAAATACATACTGAGTGATGTTGGTGTTTTGGTAAGTACATCTGTGTTGTTAATTATGGTTCTGAGTGCTCCCAGTTTTCAAGGTTGCTTGGGAGACGTGAAGCACTCCGTACCAGATGCGATGCGGAGATCTGCCTAAATTATACTAAAAGTCACAGTTTAATTCAGGACATGCCTGCTAAATATAATTTGGGATATCACAACAAAGTCATACAGGCTTGCAAACAGTTTTAATATACAATCAAATCTAAACAATTTCCAACCTCATCAAAGGAAAACTGGGCTAGGCTAAGCTGTTGCAATGGTCGACTATTCGTACCTTTGCAACGTGCAATGAAAAAGAGGCAACTTATCCTCCCAAACTTTCAAGCTACACAAACTCAACGTCCGCTTTGTTAGAGACATCTACCTTGAACATATACTCACTGGCCACTTGCTGAGGTATACCTGTCTTAAAGGTACACTGTATTATTTCCAATTAGCCCGTCTGTTCTCATGCACAATTTGTCAGCCACCCTCTACCTCATTCATCACTGCTCAGTTTCTGGTAACAGGGCCGCTGTTGACAAGATATTATTTGGGTTTGCAGCCCATTCTAAAGCAGTGACGCTGACACGGTAGTGGGTGTCACACTGGTATGCAAGTTTCAGCCACAGCAGCATCACTGGGTTTTTTTTACAAATGTCAGTGTCACCCCTGGGTTGAGAGCAGTCAACCCAGCCACCCAAAAACATCCACTCATCAAGCGGTCCTGCGGTCAAAAACTGACCAATGATGAAGGGCTAGAGGATGGCTAAATCAAACTGTCCATGCCTGCAGAGACAGAGAGGCCATAGCCTCTCACTGTTCATTTAACAGGTGTATCTCCTGGGCTAGGTGTTTCTAATAAAGTATCCAATGAGTGTATATCAGCAACAAAAACTGAAAGGTTAAATGGTGGAATACCTGAAAAGAGAAATGATCCTTGAGTCTGAAAGAGGAGTTCCAAGCACCAGTTTAAATGAACACTTTATCTTAACATCGGGTTACTCCGCGTAATTCTCACCTTCTCCGGGACGGCTGGCGGATCGAACCTGCTAGCGCACACCAGGAACGAGTCCGGCTGCGGTTTGCCGTTCTTCACCTCGGGGTCGTCTCCAAGCACGACGTGGTGGAAGAGGCCAAAGAAGTCTTTGTGCCGACTGGTTTTCAGCTCAAACGTCGCTCCCGCCGAGCTGGTGGCCACGGCCATGGGGACGCCGTGGTTACGGAGATGAGTAATAAGCTTTTCCACACCTGGAGGGTTAAGGCATTTGATCACCAATGAGAGGTTGGATCTAAGCAATACGGGTAAAATCAACCTGAGTGATGATGATGCTGCTACACTAAACTGTCTTGCTGGTTAAGGATGAGCCATAGCCAAACAGGGCCCGAAACCTGAAGGATATTTAAAATTTTTAAGTTTGCCAGGGTCAAGAGATAAAAGTCCCCCCCCACCCGGAAACACCCCTCTACAGTATTTCTGTTTGTTTGTTACTTTCAGGCAAGTTGTCAAAATGGCAGACTACTTACAGAGGAATTACCTGGCATCAGTGCTGCTGAGGGAAATATTCTCTCTTGTATTTTTCTACTTTCTTGGAGAAGTTCCTCGGGGGTCATGGGTAATTCTAAAGTGTCTCGAATAATCTTGGAGGCATCCAGTGCCTTCTTGCCCATAACCATAGATTTTACATCCCACGTGTACTTTTTACCAAAACGATCACATATCTCCTGAAAGGAGACTGTGTACAACCTCTCCGTATCTAAAGTTGAAAGGACAAGATAAAATCCAAAAACACAAGGATTAAATCACATGGAACATTGTAATTATCAGGACGAATTTAAAAACTGGACAGGTATTTTCATTCTAGTAAAGTCACTACAACATATCAGGTCATACAGGAATGCTTACACTGCTGACATGAAGCACTTTTATTTTGCGAAAGACTGTTTTCATGAATACACCATCTCTTCAACTTAAGGTACCGTGACGTTCTGTGGATGATACATTTAATGTGCTCGAAAGACTGTATTCCTGTATTCAATCAGGGTAAATTAGCTGCCCGCAGCTAACCGGCTAACTTGCATCGGTTTGCACTACAGACGACAGGGTATAAACTCTGTGATGTGCTTACGATGGCGCACATTTTAAAAAAGCAATATTAAGTCACCAACCTAACAATAACCCGTCCATATCGAAAAGGACATGAGTGACCGGTTTGTAACTCATGTTTGCTTCTAAAACGTTTTTGGTATGGAGTGTCCCTCTTTAGTAGTCGGAAATGAACCGAAAAGTTGTTGGACAAGTAAAGTCGAGAGTGCTGTGATTTTTGCACCGTTACAGTTTCAGTTCAAAGCAATCGAAAGATGTGACATTGTTACTCTAGAAATACTAACTGAATTGAGCGTTATATTCTTCATAAATTGATGCGACTGCGATGAAGTAATACGGCAAAACATCAAAATAAAGTATGAGTTGCGGTTGGCCACGATTTTGCAATGGTTGATGGGAAATGAAGTTTATTTAGGCATATTTGAGGCGATTGCTCTTCAAATCATTGTGCAATTACCATGTTCATTGTATTATCGTTAAAGAGCAAGTATGACACGAATGAAATGACACAGTTTTGACATGTTCATAATATGCTAAGTATTGAATAATAGTCTGACTCTCTCTCTCTCTCTCTCTCTCTCTCTCTCTCTGTGCATATGTGTGTGTGTGTGTGTGTGTGTGTGTGTGTGTGTGTATGTACGTACATGCGTGCATGTGTGCTCTGTGCTGATGTCTGTGTCACTGAAATGTAATACGAGAGTGTGGGCAGATTGATGCTGAAGAGGTTATAATGTCAAAATGCAACATCAAAGGACAGATTGTGGTCTTATCCACTTTGCTCTTTGCTTCTCTTCTTAATCTCAAGCAAAATTAATTAAGGATTTGTTTTTGTCTGACAGACTTTAATTAATGTTAGGCTGGTTCAAAAACAAATGTAATTTGTGTTTTGAAGAGGTCATTGTCACACTATAATTGCATACAACCCTCATTTAACCAATTTTATGGACTATTAATTATGTCAAGAATATTTTCTTGATTTTAAAAAAACAATAGTAGGTCATTTTGAAAGTAGGAATCATCATCGTAATATAATTACAGCCCATCAGGGGTCTGTAATTTGCAGCTAACCTTAGCAACCTCATGAAACTGTACTCATGAAACTTCTCCTGCTCATTCAGAAACCTTTTCATTTTTTCAGAGGCAGAATATAAACAAAAACACTGATGAAGGTTTGTATCTCTTCCCTTGATGCTATTCTTCTGACACCTGTGCTTCCCTCTTTCTCTCTCTCTTTCTCTCTCTCTCTCTCTCTCTCTCTTTCTCTCTCTCTCTCTGTCTCTCTCGTCCTTCACTGCACATACTAACTGAAATCCAACCTAAGTGTGTCCCTTGTGGGCACTAAACCACAACGGATGACGGCCGTCGTGTTACATATTAACAATCTACAAGCTGGCAAACTGACAGTATCCATATACTCACCAACAATAAAACATTATGGTACAGTAATAGTTCCTCCAGTCAGTTCGGGTTTGTGTGTGTGTGTGTGTGTGTGTGTGTGTGTATGTGTGTGTATGTGTGTGTACGTACATGCGTGCATGTGTGCTCTGTGCTGATGTGATGGAAACGTTCTGTCAAACTGGGTATTCACAACCGAGTATCAGAGAGAGTGGAGGCTTGCATAGTCGACCAGTGTAGCTGGTGAACCAGCACCATACCGCTGCTTTTTTTTCACGGGGTAGCCGGAGCCAGAGTGTAAACAGGGTTCGTCTCGTTAGAGAGAGAAGCGTGTCTTGGGAAAAGGATGTCTCGTCCAACATGAAGCAGCTAATGAGGCTATGGAATCCAGGTCTAATTGGGTGAGGTTGAGACGGGGCCCAGACCTAGCCACATTTGGCCTTCACTCATTGTGCGTTAGTGCTCATAGGTGACGTGCTAAGGTTGGATATTAAATCAGTATATGCACTGAAAGAGACACAGAGAGATAGAAAGAAAGAAAGAAAAAAAGAAAGAAAGAATACCACAAGTGTTTGAATGATCTTTCAAATTACAGAATAAAAATTCATCTGGACCTCCCTTAGTATATCAATGATTGACCTACTTCTAATACTAATTTTTCACCAGTGTTCACATCTTTTGGGCTATGAGTATATCTACAATATGATGTTATCAGTTTGACGCCCCCCCCCCCATCCCCCCCGTCCCCCAACTATCTTTACTCTTTGTACACCCAGCTGATCTCCCCCTGTTGGCACTTTATCAATACTTGTATATGAAGGCATAGTCATAGACTATTATGCAGCAATCAGTCACAGAAAGAATCAATGAATAGAATCTGGATTTTGAGTAAAATCTTTTCATCAAGACCACTGCAATAGAACTATCAGTGCTGTGTGTGATTTTCTGCCTTAATGCCTCCATTCCATTCTTTCCCTTCTGACTTACAAAAGCGTACAATGCCATCATCGCACGTTTATTTTGCTGTTCGTCGCACTATGATATTTCTAAGTCGACAGGGTTACTGACGCGTATGTGTAATTCATATCAAAATAAACTTTTGAACAGGTCTGGTGTAAACATCACTTGAATCTATTGCATTAACTGTAAATAGACACACCTCCTCTGTTCTAGTCTGAATGTTAAAACATCAAAATGGCACAACATAGCAATTATGTGTGGGCGTGTGGCTACGTGTCAGAGACAAGTTAGTACGACACTCCCTCAAATTTCTTTTTTTTTTTTTGCACTGACCCATTTAAAGATCCCCCCCGATTTCAAGGGGGAGCAGTGGTCCTTTTGTAATTCTACGCACAATTCCATTTAGAAAGGAAAGTGTTAACAGGTTGGTTTTTTTTTGTCTTTTTTTTTTTTCGTACAAGAGGGTTAGAGAAATGAAAGCGGGGGGGGGGGGGGGGGGGGGGCTAGTGGCTAAATATAGATGTGAAATTAATGTACCTCAATGAAAAGAGGCGGAAAAAAAAAGCATCAAAAAGAATGAAAAAACCGGAGGGAGCTGGGAAGCAAACGCAGGTGTGCGTGTGACAGAAGACTAATGTCATCACACAAACACCTGTCAAACCCCCCTCCCGAAAAAAAGGATATATTTCTCCCATAAATTATAGCCAATAAGTGTAGAGGAGAATTCCAGGCTCCCAGGGTCCAACGCTGAAGTGTTGGGGTCAGGGGTCATTTCTGTATGTAGCTCTTCCATTACTCTAGCTCTAATGAGATTTACTCAATATGGGAACTCAGTTTGTTTAATAATCAGTCGAAATATACATTGCCACCAGCAACATGATTCACTTTTCATTTTCATGTGTATATTGGTGTACATACGGGTTATGGGTTTGTTTGTTTTTTTTATTGCATGCCGATGGACACGTTGATGCTCTGAATGTTTTGACGTATGGAGCACACACACACACACATGATGTGCTGTATGGGTTTTGCCGTGTTTTTGATACATGAGGACTCAAAAGATCTATTTCTGGACTGCACTCCACCAGACCAACTGTTCTCCTGTTCTCCTCAAGTGTCTCGTCTGACCTTACCATTGTAATATGAATGCCCATCAGACAAGTCTTCTCATCTCCAAAAGCTGAGAGACTTTTTTTATTATTATTATTATTCATTTGAGGAAATAAAAGAAGTCCTTTTAGTGCCATCTATAAGAGATACTTACGTTATGTTATTAGATAGCGGGTCAAAGATCAACTTATGTGTGTTTGCACTCTGTTCTTAAAGACATCGGTGCACGATAAAGCACTCGTTCATTCCGAAGATCCATTACAAGCCCTGCACGCAGATAAAAGTTCATCTCATTCACTTGGATGAGTTTTAAAAAAATGTAAAAAAAAAAAAGAAAGAAAGATGTCTGCTAGCTAATTTTCTCAGATATCAAAAGTTGCTGACATGACCTCTGTAGCCTCATTCCCTGTTCTACCAAGTTCAACACACACACACACACGCACACACGCACACACGCACACACAAATTCTAATAAGAATGACTTAGCATTATCTAGAAATATGTATAAGTCAGTGAATTCTACTGTGGATCTTCGCTCTGTCTAGCTTGCCATTGGCCACTGAAGGGCACCTTTTTTTTTTTTCTAGACGCTACATTTCCGTAAGGCGGAAGGCAATTAACATCTGAACTATTTACATTATGCTAATGAGCTCATTAATTTGAGTAGCTGATTGGAATCACTGTCTCAGTTATATATATATTTTTTTTTATTTATTTATTTTTTTGAGCCTGCAAGTGGTATTGGCAATCACCATCTCAAATGAGTCAATGTGAAATTAGATGCAAATTCAGCTGCTCAGATCAATACGGTGTGTGCCACAGGGAACAGAAAAAAGAAGAACATTGCCAGCTAAACCCTTAGTCTTTCGTGACGGATATGTTGCCACATTTACACACACACACACACACACACACACACACACACACACACACAAAAGCACAGAGACAGAGAGAGAGTCAGAAAACAGCTGTCAAGACGTGGTCCTGCTTTTGGAATTAAAACACAAGACGCCAAAGTGAATTGATCAAGGCAACATTAAGTGTCAAACGGTAAAGTCAATGGACAATATTACCACGTGGTAAATCACTAAGCCTGTTTTTGTTGCTTGGAGATTACTTTTAAACCCGTTCAGGGTATAATCCTATTTCTGGGGATTAGAGTTTCTTCGTTCACAATAGGTTCAATAAGAAATATTGATATCTGTTAGGCCGCATGTAAATATCCTCGGTATCCATAAACACATCCATAAACAATAGTGCTTTGTTTACCAATTCATCATTTTAAAGGACCAATTTATTTTTTGTCATTGCAGATAATAACGGTTAGAGGACGTGTAGCTTCATGATCTTACAGAATAATAGTACTGTTATTCAGTCGTCAATATGGCTGGAGGAACTTCTGGATCTTTCTAAGAACGACGAGCCTCAGGAAAAAGTTTGACTGCAGGAAACGAGGACTTTTGGCTGCCCTTCGAAGTTCACTTGAATGGTCTAGAACAGAATAGAGTAGAGGCCCAATTACTCGCCTTCGATTGTTAAGGCATGTCTTTCATTAAAACTGCAAGCTGCAAAAAGCTAGACAACACTCAATATTCAAATCCACATCCGTGGCACACTTATATAACCACACAGAGCTCTTTGAGGGAGCCAAGAGGAAAGTGGAGACATTTTGGATAGAAAGGCATTAGACTTATCCACCCCTGCTTACCCTGGTCCTATTTATCTTTCTATGAGTTATACAAAAAAAAAAAAATTAGTCCATGGAGCTGTGGGGTAACTGTAAGGGAAAAAAAATTGTAAAGGTTTTTTTTTTTTTTTTTATCTCTGCAGAACTATACTTTTGAGTTCCTTTTCTAACTCAAGGGCAATTTTAATATTCAGAATAACCTGCAGTGATGGAGCTACATCGCTTTCGAAAACTTCATTGATATACACTGTACAAGATACAATTAATGAGGCTTTGGTCGGCAAATGCAATTCAAAAACCTTTTCGGAAAAGCAAACAAACAAACAAACAAACAAACAAAAATCAACAAACACGACACGGTGTTATAGCGCCATCGGGCCCCGAGTTGTCTTGCCAAAGCCGTCGTTCTGAGATTTGACTGAACGCGCGTGAAATCAGTCTTGGATAAACAACCACTGTTTGTGATCCCCAACCATATTAAAAAAAAAAAAAAACTGTCTTGATCAGGTTCCCCCCATAACCCTGCCAAGCAGAGTGAAGGGCACTGAGAAAAATGTTATTATGAAAGGAAACAGAGAATCAGGAAACACAAGGGAAATCTGTACCGTACGTCTGAAATGAGATATGTCACCAGTAGATCATAAAAAGGTATGTGATGTAGACTCAGTAGTCCACATATATGAACAACCACTGGGGGGAAATGACATGGTATTCCTATGTGATTTAAAAACTCCAGCAATTCACTTGTTAAAGTTGTTCGCGTTGTAGTCTGATTTTAAAAAGAAGAGAAAAAAAACAAAAACGGGTAGGCACAGTTGTGAAATGAAAGCAGCACATCCTCAGAGCCCCTCCGTACTGTGCGGCGGTCTAATTAGACGAACGGAGGTTAGAGGCACTCTGAATTTAAGAGTGCTCACGTTGAAAACGCTAATGGTAATAATGGTGATTAGGATACTCGACACTGGCGTATCTTGATTTTTAATTACAGGTCTGTGCTCACGGTTAAACGGGCTGGCTGGGACGGAGGGGGGGTGGGGCGGGCCGGGGGGGGGGGGGGGTGTACGAATCCAAACGAGGGAAGAGAATAGGAGGGTGAAGGATGACGTTGCTTTTTCATGTGGCACCGTGACAACACACACACATACACACACACACACACACACACACACACACACACACATACACACACACACACACACACATAAACAGAGAGAGAGAAAGAGGGAAAGAGAGAGAGAGAGACAGGGAAACGCCGGACATTCTGATCTGAATATGCGTCGAATATGAATAGTGCTTCTATTGTATGGGATTTAAATAGAAATTGAGACACAGGGCTCCAGACTTAAAGTGAACCTTGACACAGCACGAAAGATGCTTCCTAAACAATGACGGCATCAAGTAGCATTAGTCAAGCTGTCAAACCTTTGGGCATTCCATTGGACACTCACCACGTAATCTACCTCGATTTATCTACACACAGCACATCAACCGTTACTGCTTTTCAAGGGTTTTGAAATATCAGTGCATACTGTGTATGGAGGAGTTCATAAGAACAGAAATTGAATTACATAAGGAAAACTCCGTCATAAAATCCTTCATAACGCACCCCAGTTGTTGCTGAACATTCCTGCAACTGACCGGATAGACGCGGACAGCGTTTTGTCAGCGACGAGACCAATGATAAGGGACGGACGATTTGTCACATGGGAGAAAACCCTTCTTCCGCCAGCAGACAGGCTAATTTTTTTTTTTTCAAGTGTTCAAGGCACAAAAACAGAATTCATTGAAATGCAAAGGTATTCCACCGTAGATGGTAACAAAGCACAAAGGAAACGGGACCAGCCGCCTTTACGCCGCACAGAAGAAGACAAAAGGTTTGACAGGCTTCAAAAGCGCCACAGGAGTGCTGGTAATTGGTCTCTGTTGCGTTTGCCTGCGGCCCAATTAAGTTCTCAAGCTCCAAACCCAAACCTCCCAACCTCCACCCCCCCCCCCCACCCCCCCACACACACACACACTTCCTTTCCCACCAAGTCCCTGGAATGAAAGATTTCAGAACACAAGGTAAAAAAAAAAAAAAGGGAGAGAGAGAGAGAGAGATGTTAATCAGCTACAGTCTGATCTCATGGCATCTGTCTGACAGTTTCAGCATGGTCAGCGTCACCTCTGGGTCGCGGGGGGGAACCGCGCCAGAGTCCAGAAGGAGGTGAAGGAGGTCAGTTTCAAGCCAAGTTTATTCACAGAACCTGAGGTTGGCTGAGGAGAACGCACATTTTGGGTTTTGATTTGATGAAGCCCCACTGAGCTCGGTTTCTTTGTGGTCCAGACAACGCCTGTGCTATACTCCTGGGCTGATTATTAAAATACATATGAAAGCCTCACACACAAAAAAGTTTTTATTACATTTTTTTTACCTTATATTTTTTATCACATCTTTAATAGATTTCATTACTGATCTTCTTCGAAGCTTGCTTGTGGGACAGACATAATGTCTCAGTAAGTAATACCTGTGTGCTTTCACTTACAAACTGAAGCAGACATTAGCTCCTCTGTCCTCAGAACCTTTGCATGGAACTGTAAGCTTAATATGTGCATCTGAGGAGTATATGTATAATACATATACATATATGAATTGTATTTACACATATAGAGATGTTATGAAGTGCTCATATCAGTCATCCATTACTTTTTGAAATGTCTGTTGAAGGAGTGATTACTCATCTATTCCTAGAGAAAAATGTCTTGAGAGAACTAAAACCCAAGCAAACTGAATGGAGTTATGGACTGTGCATTGAATATACATCACGAAGGGTCTCTGAATGAAGAAGAACATCGTCTGCTGTCACATCCTTGGGCTGAAGGTCCGGGGTGCATTCCACTGTTTTAGCAAAATTCCCTTACAGACTAGCCTTAAATAAGAATGGAGAGAGAGAGAGAGAGAGAGAGAAGGGGGAAAGAGAGGGAAAAAGAGAGTGAAGACAGAGAGAGAGAGAGGGTGAGAGAGAAAGAGAAAGAAAGAAAGCTGCCATGGAAACCATACATCTTCCCAGAATCGTGTGCATCAAAGCAGAACCAAAATGGCATCTGCAGCCATCTAATGGCAGCCACTCATCATCATTTAACCGACCAAGCCATCAGTAAAGCCCGAACATTAATTGACTTAGCTCCATTTGCTCCGAGCCACAATTAATTCATTCAGTTTGGAGCAGCGCAATATGGATCAATGCAATTTAGCCTTCTGTCCTTCTAGTTTTGATTAATAATATTTGCATTGACTTTATATGGGGATTCACTTAGCTATGATGGCATATGTGTTACAGACGTATAAACTGAATGGTGTGCTTTGGTAATTCCACTCCATCTGCCCTCGAGTCGAAAAAAAAAACATGTGTATTGCTGTTTTCTGAAACACTTGGAACATGATTCTCTGAGTCCTAAAGGGCCATATTCCTCCAATGTGTTTTTTTTTTCCTCTAGTAATTAATAACTGCAGCTAACAAGCACAGAGAATGTTCCGGAAAGGGCCTTTGGAGTGCCTTATTGTGTTCTCTTAGTTGTACAAAAGACACTAAGCCTCAGAAGGGAAGCCTTGCTGTTTAAGAAAAGAAAAGAAATCAGTTTTTTTTTCTTCAAGTGGTTTATTATTCCATGCTCTAAATCACATGTTGTTTGTGGATTTATGCAAATAGCTGTTGTTTTTGTGTGTGCGTGTGTGTGTGTGTGTGTTCATACAAGCAAATATGTTTTTCTTTTTTTTTTCAGTCACTTTACTAATTTGGCTATTGAAATTCTCCCTTTGAAAATGTACATTCAGGGCTGAAATTATGCTTAATATATTTATTTATTTATTTATTTATTTATTTTGGTATGAGGTAATCACTCTGGCGGTAAACACGTCTGTCACTAATATTTACCGTTGTATCAAAAAAAACTCCAACGGGCCCTGAATAAGATGCAGAAAGCACCAGGACACTGTGCAGCTAGGGACACCCACTTCCTTTAAAGCAAGGCCAGCGCACATCTCATTAGCATTGGAAGAAATAGTTTTGATCTTAACCCCACACAGAATGAAATGGGAAGACAGTTGGCGCTTTCATGATTTTAATTTCATTCGTATTAAAATTAGTGGAGCACGGAGAAGGCATCACTTTATTCATTTTTAACAGTCTCTTGATCCATCTTACATTGAGCCAAGCTGTTTCTCCCATCCTGAGGAGAAAAAGTGAGTTCTTTTTTTTTTTTTGTTTTTGTTTTTTGTTGTTTTTCTCTGTTTGATTTCAGTCTCTGATCAGTTCGTTATACATGTTTCTCATTGCAAAACGGATGAGACTTTTTCAGTTATCTGCTAAAAATCAAAACACAATGATGACAGAAGTAGGTGAATAGCCTATTTCGTTGAAAAGATTTCGTTTTCACTCAATATGGAGATTTGAGGGACAAAAAAAGGATAATAAAAAAAATTAAACAAAAATTGTAAACCTGTGTATACTGGGAAATAGGTGACGTGTTTACTTTCTCAAACCTCAAAGTTGAATTAACAGAACATTTGCCATCCCAACAACAATTAAAAGGGACTTTGATGGAGTTAAGCTTTATTTTTATTTTTTTCCTGCAAAAAAAGACAACATGAAAGAAAGCATTTGTCAGCATTGCACCGCTCCAGCAGGTGAGCAGACGGTAAACAGGTTTCTAATTGAAATGATGATTACAGCATTACCATATTAATACAGTCTGAACCATTCAAAAGATTGAGGATCTGTGAGGAGATAGAGGAGTCAATTGGCTGACTCTCTCTCTCTCTCTCTCTCTCTCTCTCTCTCTCTCTCTGAATCTCTTGTGTATAGGTTCAAAGGATGGTTTGAGATCAAGACTGACTTGATTGTAAAGCATAGGGTCACTGAAAACCTATTCAGTTAGACTTTTTTTCTGTACCAAAAGCATCTACTATAAAAAAATAAACAGTACTGATTCCATGTTTAACACGCTACTGATAAACTCCATTTTACACCCCTTCTATCTCTTCCATCGGTTTCCTCTTTGACTGATTAATCATTGTTTTCCTTCATCTGACTGAGAGACAGAGAGAGAGAGAGAGAGAGAGAGACAGGGGAGGTTGATGGTCTCTGTGTATGTTCTTAACAGACAATGTTCCCTCCACTCTTTCCACATCCTGTACATCAATCTGTGATGTAGACCATCCGTACAGACTCTCTCATTAAGACCACAGCCATACTTCCACACAGGTGGAACCTTTAATCCACTAAACACAAATACAGGCTTCCTTACAGTGTCCAGTCACAGCAAACACACTTTATCAAGGGTCTGCAGTTTGAGTAGCCCTCGTAATGTGACGTAACCGAGCAAAGAACGGGATGTTAAAAGAGCCGTTATACCCAGAAGTCTGTTCTATATGTCAAAAGAGCGTCTTTTTTTTTTCCCGCCTCCTGTTGTTCCTTTTTTCCTCCCTCACTGCGGACGTTTAGAGTTTTACGCTAGGTCAAGCTGCAACGCGGATAGCTGTTCTCCACAGTGTATTGTATAATGGGGTTGTTGTTGTCTGCTGTCTGAAGTGAAAGCGTTGTCAAATATGAGCCGTTTGTGAGAATACCTGAAAAATCAATACGAGTGAAACCTACCCTTTATGTACTGTGTAGACAAAAGAGAAATGGACATTCAGATGGAACTACCGGTGTGGTTCTTGTGATCCCTGGATGCTCGGGTCACGAAGGAGACAGAATGCAGTTGTGGGAAGGGGAAAGGGTCAAACATTTGATTCGGTTTCAGACCCTAAGAGGCTGGTTGGTGGGTGGGTGGGTGGGGGGGGGGGTCATCTAAGTCTGATAACAAAACTTAGAACGGATTTAAGGTTTTGTTTTATTAGGCACAGAGCTTTGTGAGCTGACATGATGCTTTTATTTTGTTGCTGTTGTTGTTGATTTTGTCTTAAGACTTGGAAACACTATATTTTACCCTTGTCAATCATCTAGATGTGGGGAGGGGCTTACTAACAGAAATGATTAGAGTTTCACACCCAGACGTTTTATACAGAGGGAAATATACTGGAAAGTGATAACATACTGAAAGTAGTCAAGCAGAGAAATCCAGGTCCTATAAAAACCAGACTTAGCTAACCTGATATACCATTTATTATATTATATTATATTATATTATATTATATTATATTATATTATATTATATTATATTATATTATATTATATTCAAAAGATGCTGGGGAAGGATTGAACAACACAGTAACTGAAAGATTCTTGCCTCGGGATTTGGGAGAACACCTGTACTCACACTGATGTAGATTGTTGTCAGCAAGGTGTACCTTTGGGGAGGATCTCCTTACCCCCCCCCCCCCTCTTCCCCCCACCCACCCAACCCTCCCAAAAAATATAATAAGCACAAAGGATTGTGATTCCATGCCGTTGCAGAGGGAAGTAAGCGTTTATAACAGCAGCAAGGTTATGTGGTCGAACCTGAGAGGTCTGCAGCTCAGGGAGAAGAAGAAGACAAACAACTTCAGAAATAAGCTGGAAGATGGTGACTGTTAGACTCAGAGAGAGAGAGAGAGAGAGAACAGTCTTTTCCTTTTTGTCCTTTCCAGATAATTCATCATTCAAATAGAGAGCTGTTTCTTCCTGCGGAGACTCAGACTGGCAGATGTCAAACTAAATGAAAAAAACATATTCCTTCTGTTCTTTTCCGCAACTGAATTTGTAAGTAAATTGTGACTACAGTAAATGTAATATAACATTTTCAAATGCAATGAAAAATGATACACCAGACACAGACCATTTGTTATAGACCTTTCATTTCTCCTTTTCTTAAATCAAAGCAGTTCTAGACAAAATGAATGCAAATACAGGCACATAAAGAAAACATATCCAGTATATATATATATATATATGGTGTAAATTATACCCTCTGTTTTGTTGTACCAGCATCTACATATATATGCAGATACTGGCATGACCTATTACAACAATGATAGAGAAAAAAAAAAAAAATAATAATAAAAACTAGAAATACACTCATGGGTTCTTTCATGTGTGTGCTTCAGGACTTCTCTGCCATTAGCCTCAGGTGGCCAGATCGCAAGAGACACTTGAGTTCTTTGTACTGAGCTATTGAGAGCACGGAGCACAGATACAGCCTTTTTTTTTTTTTTTTTGCAGGGACACTTTTTCTCTCTGCTGCTTCTCTCCACAGGACAAAAACTCAAACCACAGCACGGCCACTGCCGTTATCAACCCGCGGTGACATGTTTTTTTTGTTTTTTTTTGAACGAGTTCATCCACAGCCGTATCGGTGGGGGGGTGGGGGGGGTGGTTGGGGGTTACAAGCTGAGGAAGAAAAGCAGGAGTAAATGTCAGTTGTGCAATGAAGAGATTAAAATGTTGTGAATCGATAAAAGTATAGCATTCCTGCTTGCGTTTTTTTTTTTTTTAATAATGTCCATGAATAGTATGCTTGAGCACAGAATAAAGAATTCTAGAATATTTCTCGAATTCTTCGGGTTCTTTGTAGAGTCTTTTGCACTCAAGGCCCGTTACAGTTTAAGTAATTCAGTTCTGGCTCTTAGTTGCTGATCCCGCATCAATCTAGTCATTCGTAGTTTAGGGATGTGTAGGACTAGGTAGGATACCGCGCTACCTGATCTTGGATCTGCTGTGACACAGCAGTAAGTAACCTGAATTGAACCATGCGTAAGTGAGGTTGTGTGACCTTTCCGGCCTTGACGATCTTGCATAAACACACTTCTCACTCCACTGCTCATCTGATACATCACTCCGCTCAGTATTCCTCTTGATTTACGCGCCTGTCGCCTCCGCACACAATCCCCCCTCCACCTGCAACCGACCCCAGTTAAAATATTCATATTGCAGTCAGACTGGCCAAGGTCTGCTTTGCCTTTTGTCCTTGCCTCTATGGGACACTGCCCTGTTTTTCTTCTTTACTGTAAATATTTTATGCCCAAATGAAAATAACGGCACCAAGCAACCCGCTAAAGCTAAAGTTTTGTTGGCCCAAATGACATGCCCCAGGGGTTCACTCACAGGAAGTAATTATGTTTGTGAATAGGACTGCATGAGGTAAAAGGGGCGGGGGGGGGGGGGGGTGTGATCAAAATTCTTAATTCATGGTTCAAATAAAGGGCTTCTGGCAACAGACACATGTATTTTCTTTTCTTTTCCTTTGAAATAGACGCTTTCTCTTCGATGCATAGTTTTTGCCAACACTCTCATAAACATAAGACAGGAGATGATACAACCTAAAAGGATTCCAGAGGGAATCAGGTTGCCATGGTTATTTGTAATATCTAGACAGTTTCAAGTTCATCATGATAATATTAGCTGTGGGAAGTGGATGGTCACTCTATGATTCCTTCAACGTTGTACATTTAGATCAGATTAATGTCACATATGGGCCATTGACAAATAAGGTTTTTAAATGTAAACAAACAGAACAAACAGAACGAAGAAAGTACATGGGAACGTACTCGTAATGGTTTAACAACCTTTAACATAGCACTAGTCCATGTTCAGAAAAGATTTTTTTTAATCTGCATTTCACCCTCATCCAAACATTATAAACAAGTAATACACGTGTAATGACAAGCTGTGAATTTTATCAGTTCTTCTATGTTAATAACGGCATGGAGAAAAAAGATCATGAAAAAAAAAAAGGTGAAGCAGCTGAGTGAATGAAAATGAGTTTTGTACAGTTAATACAAGTGAATATCCTCAAAAACATGATACAATATGACTTTTGTCAGGTCATATAAGTGAGATCCGGGTGGCGTAACTGGTGATTTCAGGTACCTTTCTTGGTTTAATTTCATTAGACCACTTTGTTTCTGAATCTCATATCAAATATCTGAATCATTAACTTGGACACTTATTTTACATTTTGGCCTCAAATTGTGCCTTTAAAAAGTATACAATTCTACAGCAATAACACATGCCAATAGTTTTCCAAAATGGTTATACCATTTTACATGGCATCAAAGCTGAACCAGCTTTCAGATCATCTCGTTTAAATTATTTCGGTGTATCTGTTATTTCTGAGAGACCCGCTGAACTTTCTGCTGTGGTACTGTGATCAAGGTTGCAACTTGTCTAATGGTCCATCATGACGTTGATAATATGAAATGGCCTTTTGTATATCAATTACAGTACAAGACATTTGGAAATGTTGGATTTTTTTTTTTTTTTTTTTTGGATACTTCAGAAGACTTTTAAAAATGACTGTTATGTATGAATGTATTTGTTCAACAGCTTGACACTGATTAAGAGTTGTACTCTGAATGTTCACTTTCATTAAGGGAAAAATGTCCAATGTTCTTTGAATATATCTTTGAACTGTAATGACACCTTGATGTTTCTGACCTTTAAACAGCAAAACTCTTCAAATAAATGGTAATGTACCAAATCAAGGAGATTTTAAATGGTTTTAAAATATTAAGCCTGCTTGTTTAATCATTTTTGAAGAAATGTATTGGCTTGGTTGAATCATTTAAGCGATCCTACGTATGTCTCAAAAGTCTCTTTTTTTTCTCCAAATGAAAAGGCTATTCTGTAAACTGCACTGCATTTAACCCTTAGACTGTACCACAGTCTGTCAAAGTGAATTCATATATTTACACTTGAGTAATTAAGAATTAGTGAATCGCATCTCTCACTTGTTGGATCTTCTATCAGCAAGATTAATTGTCTTATCTTAAGTGAGTAATTTCACTGAGCGGAGGAGCCCCGAAGAATGGAAAGTAGAGAGTAAAAAAAAACACAACAACAAATTAATTATGGTACAGTCGGCATGACTATTACAAAGTGGTTTAATCACAAGATTAAATTAATTAGTCAGAGGCGACACAAAGGAACACTGGGACTTGGCAAATGTCTTGAGCTATAAGTGTGGCCAGCATGTGTGGGATTACTTGACAATTATGCTGTAAACAATCACACATATGAAATGAGTCATCAAGACATGCTGGTACATGTAACATAATTATCAAAGCAGTCCCCGGTGGAGAATAAAAAAAAAAGATCATTATCTAACACTGTATAGCTTTAATTACAGTCAAAACACCAACTTGTGCAGTAATCATTTTTTTGATTAAAACACATGGAGCTCTTTATGGCATCAGTTTGTGTATTTGCGATCCAGACCCAAGTCGTAAACCCTTCGTAAAACAGGCAAGTGGTGCGTGAGAGACATACGTGTCACATTTTGGGTGTTACCTTTTAATCCGCGTCTTGCGTAAACGGTTGGACGGGAAGGGACCACGTGACCTTGCCGTTAAACCGTGGGAAATACTGCCTGTGTTGCGCGTCACGAGGTCTTAATATGTACGCGCGCTGTCACCGCTAGCTGTGTCGCTCTCACGTCGCGTCGCGTCCCCTCCCCTTCCTCCTCAGCCATCCTCGCCGGCAACCATTCACCCCATCGCTGTTCGCGACTGCAAACCCAGTAGCCTCCCATTGCCTCCCCGTGACTGGGACAGATTAGGTAATCATATCCCAACCAGGGCCTCCAGTGACTTGGGACAGCAACAGTTTTAATAGCATTTCAATAGTGATGTGGGAGGAGAAGAGGAGGAGGGAAAGACACAGAGAGGGACTGATAAATCTGATTATAACAGAGACTCCTGGGGGCGGGGGCTTGGTGCTTTTGGGGGGGGGGGGGGGGGGGGGCTGGCACTGCAGTTGTCGAGCTTGACAACGCAAAATAAATAAATAAATAAATAAAAAGAGTGATGAAATATGCAAGAGAACAACAACAAAGCATCAATTCATCATCCGTCTCCTGGTAGGACATGCACATGTATTTATGCCTCTTGTCCTGTTCCCAGCGGCAGACATTGTACGCAAGATGGAACTGCTAAAATATAAAGTGGGTCAGCGTGGTAAGGTGTGTAGATTTATGGCACAAAAGAGAAAGGGTGATTTGATCAGCACTCAGCGGGAAGGTTCGCGCGGTAAGCAAACGACCCTCGCGTCCCCACAGTCTCGCGCGTGACTGATGGTAGCAAGAGAGTGGAACAACGACGTAGCATGATAACATTAGTGTTACGCTGTCATTTTGAACTGTTTGCACAAACTGTTGTACACTAAAGAATTAAGCCAGAGTCATTATTTTACCATTATCCAGAGCATGTGAGGAGGAGGGAGTGTGTAATGTTTTAGTTTTAAAAAAAAAAACAGAGTTTAAGCAATAAATGGGTGTCATTTTAGTTCCTGCACGAATTAGCAGAAAGCATAGAGATACAGAGGTAATACCAAGCACTTAAGAAAGCTTATAAACACCCAGTGTGACTTTCGACCGATGCGTGTTTACGCACACTTCAAAGTCAAAAATATTCTCAGTCTCAGTAAACTGACATTGGAGCAGCACAAGATTCTACCATTCACTTCACACAAGCTATTACCAAACATTGTTTTTTGTTCGTTTTGTTTTGAAATCCGTCACTTCCATCACACTCCCATTTCACATTACATTCTTCTTTAACTGCCATCCAAAATTTCAGCAGCCAGGGCTTGTACTTACACCACTGCCCGTGTATTACGCAAATGACCCCCATAGAGTGCCCAGCTGTAACATTCATTGCCTGGTGCGGAGTTAACTAATGAACTGAAATGAACAGATTCACCACCATCAAGATCTAGCCCGAGAGAGAACATGATAAGTTTAAGTCAACAGTGATCAGTAGGGGAGCAGGTAAAGGTAAAAATTCATGAACATAACAAATTTGCCAGCGTTAAATGAACTCTCCGTGTGTTTATATTAATCCACAGCGGTGAGTTTGGATTACATTAGCACCTCTTCAGTGTTAATATAAATCAACACTCACCAAAGCAAATGTAATTATGAAAGCTGTGGAGAACAGTACCCTCCCGCAAGTCACCGAATTGCAGCAGGTGCTCCTGAATTTAAAATATATCCGCTCTGAGGTTCTCCAGGAAAATTTACCGTGGAAAGCAGCGCTGGAAAAAATTTGAAGTGGAAGGTTAACATAATAGACGCCCGATTCAGACCCAGTGCTGTTTCCTGTTTATTCACTGGGAAGGGCTTTTAGCCAATGAGCTCAAGGCTAAGGTGCTGTGTTTGTTGGTCAACTGTAATTTCACACCTATTAGATCTGTTATATCACCACCAGAATCTTTATTTTGAAAATCTGACAGACGCAGTGAGTTCTATACAGCTTGCAATTTTTTGGGCTGTCTCTCCAAATCTCGCTTTCAGACTGTCCTCCGATTTTAGAGTTTACCGCCTGCTGCTTAAGCTGGGTCACCTCTGGTGGTGAACAGCGTAAAGGCCACTTACTACAAACAGATGCTTCTGGTGAAATGCGGCGAAAAAAAAAGGACTCCCCTTTCTCAGCCATCAGGTATTTCACTTTGAAGGTCACGCTAATTAGTTCATATTATAAGTTCAAAGTAAAAAGTTTAATCGCTCTAATAAGCTGAAACATACAGCCCAGGAAAGGATGAGATTTAACCGCATAGTTTGACCTGCACAATTAAACTTCACAGTCAACACAGCAGTAACCCAAAAGAGTGAGGACAGATAGGTCAATGGATGGACAGATAGAAAGATAGATAGAAAAAAGAGGAAAAAACCCTGGATGTCGCACTCTATTTTTTGCTGCTGTTACGTGCTTGCGCATAAATTCTCAGTATAATGTGCAGTGGTTCTCGTCATACATCATACACGGCGCATTAAAGCACCACTCATGCGTTTCCCATAAATCTCCCTTTTACCTTCAGGCAGGTTTCAGTGGCTATTCAGAATATTTTAACTGACAGTACATATCACATTCGTGCTTATGAAACAGTATCACTGCACAAATTAGCAACAGTTTCACTGCATGAAATTGACACTCCTTACCACATAACCCACACTAGTTAAGGGACGTCCATGAAACCGGTTTCACTCACATCCCTTTTATCCTAATATGTCTGTAATTAAATCTAGTGTGCGTTCAGTGACCTTGAATGATGCAGTTGGTAAACACGGAGAGGTTCTTGATACAGTAAGCTGCCACGGGCTGTATTGGAGGACAGGAATGGAAAAAGACAAAAAAAAAAAAATCGTGGTGTAATAAAAAAAAAAAGTTGCCTCTTGCGTTGTGAGAGGATCTATACGACTTTGATCATCAGTTTAACCTCTGAAGAAGGTTGAAGAAGAAGAAAAAGAAGAAGAAGACTAGGTGTAGATTGTAGAATCATTTTCTCTTTCATTGCTTTCCCTCATTCTCCGAAATTCTCTTTCTCTCTCTCTCTCTCTCTCTCTCTCTCTCTTTCTCTCTTTCTGTCTTTTTCTCAGGCACTGGCAGACACACTGAGGTTTTCCATGCTCCCCTGGTTCGTGTGGTGAGAGAAGGAGTATGCTAGTTTCTTACTGTGGGTAGTAAAATGATAGAGCATGTTAGAGGAGCCAGCCTCCCCTGTGCCCTGCGGCTCTCATTAGATCTGGGTCGGCAGGGAGTCTGTGCCAACCAGCAGAGCTGGCATATGCCTTACATGTACCGACACAAGAGCGGCAGGTCACCAAGGAGAACAAAGAACTCTTCCTCTGAGAGCCTTGCTGAATCCTACAACGGTGCAGAACCGTATTTCTCAAATCTGGACCCGGTCCCGGTGTCCGGCTGGTTTTTTCATGTCAGCCGAGCGCCGAGGCCTCTGATTGGCTGAAAGGTTGCACTCACCTGTTTCCCAGGTAAAGGTCAGACTGTGTGACATGAGGGCTAAAACCAGCAGGAGTCCAGACCTCCAAGACTCAATGTGGCGAACCCGCCTATAAAGGGTGTTGGAAGAATTGTTTGATTAAACACAAATTAATCAAATTTTGCAAGCAATCCTAACCAATCCTTGCATCAGTTCAAAGAAGAAATATGATAGACTTTACCTTTATAAATCATCACAGTCTTCAAACTGTGAAAAACACAAGTGCAGCCCTCTAATATAACATCTCTTATGTTTATTTATTTATTTATTTATTTATTTTATGGATGATCCTGGTTTGTGTTGCTCTGTGTATAAACTTTAATGCAAAATTGAGAACATTTTGATAACTGGAGTTGTGACTACATTTGCAATCATTTCCAATGCAACACAGAGAATTGATTCATTTTTATGAGAATTTCAATCAAATATTTTGATCCTTGAAGGAGGAGGAGTAGTCATGGATTGCATCACTTGGATCTGGGCTCGGAGTTCTCCGTTATCAGATATCTACCCATTGCCTTTTGATTGCAGAACTGCATTAAATATGCATGGGAGTAACCCTAGATTGCGGTGAAATATGATTTTCTGGCTCAATTACCACAAGTGGGGTTGGATTTTGACAACACTGTAAATTGCCAATGTGCCCGGGAGAGCGGGGGTGAAACTTTGCTCTGAGACTATGCATATACACTGTCAGAGTAACGCTCTTACTTTGGAAACATCGCTTTAAAACTGCAGCGCGCTCTGCGGCAAAGTTCAATAAGAGACTCCTGCTTTATTATTTCATGGAATTCTGTCATGAAATTGACATTGTGGAGTGATGGATTTGTTTACAGTAAATTACTGAGGAACGCATTGCCTTTGGAGACGCTTTCTGAGCCAAAAAAAAAAGAAAGAAAAAAAAAATAAAATTCAAGTGGGATACGTTGAAAAAAAAAAATCATATTTTTGTCACTCCAAACAGGCTGTGTCCAGCTATGACAAGATAGAGGTATTTCTATCTATCAAGCAACTGACAACCAGCTATAGTGCCACGAATTGTGACATTTTTTTTTTTTTAAATCCCCCACATAATTTACAGCAGGAGTGTCAAACTCCGGTCCTGGAGGGCCGGGGTCCTGCTGATTTATGTTTTCACCTCTTAGTTACCTGTTGATTTTCACCTTGAAAACAGGTTTGGTCACTCTTCAGCCAATCAGAGATTCTATTTAGTTGGTCTACAAGAAAAACAGCAGGACCCCGGCCCTCCAGGACCGGAGTTTGACACCCCTGATTTACAGCATGTAGGTCCAGCAGTGTTCTCTACCAGTTGTCATGTGGTGTTCAGTTTACCTCTATGACACTCGGATTATTGTCCTTGTGTATTAATGGGAACGGTGCAGTGTGATTCATGGAAATGACATCAATTCTCCATTAAATGTTGATCTGTGAGCCCAACGACTGAAATCTAAAACTGTTTCCCAGCAGCAGGTGCCAAAAATGACAACCATCTACCACGACGCAAAGTCCTTTGGGTCATTTATTTACGCAGCTTACAGTCGCACGGTCTTAATGAACGAAATGATGCTTCATGCTTTTTTTTTTTTTAGAATAACATTTCAACCACCTACTACTCACGCATTTATTATTATTATGTTCATTTGTGGTGATTCATTGTTTGGTTTCGCTCATTCATTTGTCATGACTTTTGTTTCCCTCCGTGCTGGTCTCAGATAATGGATTAACTGCATTGTTTCATGATTTGTCAGGTCACTCTCTCCAAGTTAGGACATTTGTTGAGGACGTTTCTGTGTGACTGCAATCTACCTTCGTTTGTACTGGCAGATTTTCCACTGCGGTTTATTTGTACTGCAGATACTGTACCAAAAAAAAAATAATAATAAGTTTCACCAGTGTGCTTTTCCACACTTGGCTCTGTCTCTTTTGTCAAAGTTATATTTTCGCTTTTGTACGTCTTGGTGTTTTTTTGTTTTTTACCTTCATGTATTTATGAGAGGTTTTTTTTTTCTTGACTTCTATATTCTAACTGACATACTGAAGCATTACAGAGGCTGCCAACTTTCAGAGATAGCCTTGAGCAAAATTTAGCATGTCCGATGTCAAAGGTTTTTTTTTGAGTGGCACTGAGGAAAATATACAAAGTACTTAACCATTACGGAACATGGAAGAATTTCTCAAGCCTAAATCTTTACAAGCCTACAAGTTTGCTTCTGGCACAGCAACCATACTGACAGAGGCAAGGGCTTTAAACTAACTGATATTACAGAGCCTGTTGCTTCTTCTCCCGTCTACCTCTTGACTTTCCGCTCCCTGTTTCTGTATCTGAAATCTGCTGCTCCAATCCCAAAACTCTTGCATTTGCCTCCTCTGTTGGATTGGAGATGTTTTGGGTTTTTTTTGTCGGGGGATGGTTTTCTGCTGCCAGTGACGATAACACATCCATCTTCATCTTCTTCTCTTTTTTTCCCCGCTATTTAAGATAATGGCTTAAAAACAAAGACAATTTGTTGATTTCATTAACTGCACTGCAGTCATATTGAGAGCTGATTCAATGTGAGGTCAGATAGCTACAATGCACAACCTCTTAAAGGGGGATTAATATTAGGATTAGCAAGAGGTGAGCACTAAATTAGAGTTGGCTGTTGCCATTCCGTCATCATATTTTTCCAATAGGAGAGATGACGTGATTAAAATAAATGCCATGCTAAAGCTAATAGTTACATAGCCAAACTTTGCTTCGAAATGTACAATTTACTAGATTCCTGATGGTGGAATTGAATTATTCTGTGGATGAAATATCAGGATATGTTGTTGCTTTCGGCAAACACCTTTTTTTTATCACAGGTTTCATCTTCCTTTGTTGTAGGGCTGTTTACATTCAGAGGCAGAGTCCTCTGCCTTCTGGTCCTCGTGGGATTGCAAATGCGCTACACAAGGTGGGCTACCAATTCGTTATGTAATTCATGAATCAGCTGCTTGAAAGATGCACATTTACCTTTACCGTGCCTTGGTTATGGCTGACGTGAGTTGCCGGAGATGTTAGACTACAAGCGTAAAATGTCATAGAATATGAAGTGATCTTGCTGCTTTTAGCTACAGGCTAGTCTTGCAGCCTTATCTGTTGAGAGCTTTGTTGTAAGACCTTGTAGAATTGACATAGTGAGGAAATTGTACAACGAAGATCGCCGTTTGATTGTATAAATCCAAGAATTCACCATTCTTACTGCATTTTTTTTAAATTATTATTTTCAAAATTTTCTTCCTGAACAGTTGGGCTATCATCCTCAGGACAACCTGGAAAGTAGAGCGAGATCCATTGGACACACACTCGTAAAATCACTATTCCCATTCTTATACTTTTTACAAATCGCCTGCTGTTCACAAGAGAGTGTGATTTGTTTTATTTTTACGTCTCATGAGTGTTCGCAAGTCTCCGTCGTAATAAAGTTTAAACAGAAAGGTGACAACCTGTTGTAGATTTTGAAAATACTAATAAAAGAGTATTTGTTGAATATATCAAATGACCTTAAATGACCTATTTGAATGATTGTATTTATAGAAAAAAATGACTTAAAAGAATTCATGTCAAGTTGTTTCTCCATAGCTTGTGGAGGTTAACAAATACTAGCTAACTAATGTACCACTTAATGTTGACCCCTGTGAAGCTCCCCAACCTAGCCAGCTGCAAACTATACATTGGAATTGCTTAAGTCCAAGTGGCAGTTATTCTGTAAACGAGTTCTTCAAAAAATAAATAAATAAACAAACAAAAATTAACGTTAGCTCAGCTCGTACAGTATCAGCAACAAACTGACGCAAGTTTTAAAGGCATCATTTTCAAATCTGGGTGCAGCATCAATTCTTCATGATCTGAGTATGTAATAACCGAAAACAGATGTGAATGTTGAGGGCCACACTTTAATGGGATGACAGAAAACCTCACATGACATTTCCACTATTATGTTTCGCTATTATGCTGTCTCAGAGGAAGCGCATCCCAAATGCGTCGTCATCCAAGGTTTTCCGTTTCAGTGAATCTCAAGGGGACAATTGCCCGTGAAGAGAGGGCGGTACCAGTCAGCGCTCCCTCGGAGACACCTCTAGGCACCTCTAACCTGAAATCCGACTGTTTTCAGTTAAGGTCCCTTTAAAAATGTCATCAGGATCCCATAATTACTGGTCAGGATTGAAGGGGTTAATTGTATTTAAGCTGTTCTACCGGGTCAGAGTGACGCCATTCTCCTGAGAGCGCTATTGATTGCAGTGCCACAGTCAAGCAGGCTGCTCCCCAGGGACTCCATGATACACTTCATCAAGCAAACCCAAATTGACCTCCAAAGATTGTGCACGCGCTGGCAAACATCCACGCATTAGCTGTGGTCTGTAGTGTAAATATGTACCTTTCAAAAGAGTCTTCTGTTTATGTCTTTCCTCCCGTAGACGGGCATGGCTTGCAGCCCAGAATGAGAATGCTCGATGGTAGTGGTTGTGTGTGTGTGTGTGTGTGTTGGGGGGGGGGGGGGTTGTTTGTTTGTTTGTTTGTTTGTTTTTTTGGAATCACCTCTGTCATTGGTGACAGGTTGTAATATTTGGATCACTTAGTAAGGCAGCTCTCCAGTTACACTGCAAATTTAACAGCAAGCCAACCATTACAGGTTCACTTTACAAAATGACATCTGAGTCTCCGAAGATATTAGTTCTCCTGCCTCCATATATCGCACAAGTACCCCGTCACTGCTAATGTTCATCTCACCTTCAGAGACAAATTCTCACGTCTGATAAAAAAAAAAATAAAAAAAACACTGACAAACTAATCGGTAAATAAACTCTGGTCTTTATGTTTAATTATGAGCTTTTTAAATTCGGACGTGAAAAATTGACTAACGTTTCATGAGTGTTTGTTTACATTTTGAGATAAATTAACATCAAAGTTTGCGTGTCCTTTGGGAGAGCGGAACCACCGTATAAAATACTCCTGAGGAATAAAGTTACAGCAGTTGAGTAAAATGACTATATGCAGCAGGAGATCAAACTGACGGCTGAGTCCCATAGTCATTTGTTCAGTGATCTTGTGTGTAATTGATTTGCAGGCATAAACAGTTAGTGACAGATTGATGAGGCCAACAAGTGTTAGAAAGCATTTGTTATGCATGAGAACCACTTAAGCAGAGAGGCACATTTGTTATCTTAGCTGGGGGAAAAACCAATAAGAGGAGGGTGGCTTGCTAATTGTCTTTCCATTAGCAGAAGTTTAGGATCTGGAGAAACAAGCATCTAAAAAAAAACAAAAGAGAAACAGAGCACTATATTGCACATCAACACGCTTTCTAAATTTGATGGGTCATAATGTTTGTACATTACTATTGTAGAAGAAGGTGACAAGTTTTATAGTCATTCGGTGTTCTGCGTCAATATGCGTGCATATGGCTTTCATAACCATGAATTATGACTGAGGTTACGGTCCGGTGACGTGGTATGGTTTTGCTTCGTAAGCTGGATAGAATACAATACAATACAAGAATGAATTAATACAATTCTCTCTGGTTGAAATTTATATTTAAGATTTGAAAACACCGCACACCATTGCTTTCATTAACAAAAAAAAAAAAATCCTCTTAGTTCTCCTCTTCACATATTTGCCAGACACTGACCTTGGGTGCATCTATTTACATTTAATTCAGACGATGGTTCAAAAAAAAAAAAATACTTGCTTTTTGCACTCCAAAACCGATTTTAATTATGTTTAGAATAGCTTTACTCCCTCAGACTTCACCTTAGCTAAAATTCACTATGTAAATGCATTAGACACTTTGAGTTACTCTCTCAGTATGAAACATACCAGAAATGTTGCATAGAACAATGCAGAATATTGTTGCTTTTCAAGCAAACTTTCACAAAGTCACATCAACAAATAACAACGGCCAACCGGATAACAGCATGGGCCAGTCATGGGCCAGTCATGGGTCAGTCATGGGCCAGTCACGGGCCAGTCATGGGTCAGTCATGGGCCAGTCATGGGCCAGTCACGGGTCAGTCACGGGCCAGTCACGGGCCAGTCACGGGTCAGTCACGGGCCAGTCACGGGCCAGTCACGGGCCAGTCATGGGCTTCAGAGGGTGATAACCCAGCCACAGTTACGGTTTCATCAGTGTAACGGAGCCCGTGGCTCATATGAGTGAGTTTAATGCAGGACATGCATGGTATAGAAGAAATAATCTGTAGATCGTCTAGAACTCCTCCACTTTCTCTTCTCTTGTTTTTCACACACACATACACATACACATACACACACACACACTCTCTCTCTCTCTCCCTCTCTCTCTCTCTCTCTCTCTCTCCATCTCTCTCTCTCTCACACACACACACTCATAGACAATGCCTTTGATTGTAATGAGACTGGATTTGAGAGTGCCAAATCCGTTTCTGTTGACTTAGTCGAGAAACAGTTTTATTGATCTTCTCCATCCTCTTTTTCTCATCTCTACAGATCCCCTGCGTTAACTCTCCACCCTGTTCAAAATGCATCTGTTAAATATTGAGAAAGTTTCTCAATACTTATTTATTAAATGGATGAAAAAACATTTGATGAAAAAAGAAACACTGGAATGCTGATTGAATTGATTGCACACTTTTATTTAATATTTGATTTTGACAGTGAGCTATATCTCTTCCCTGTTTTAAATTTCAATTCATATTTTATACATGATATAAGAAGATTCAGATGGTAAAAATGTGAGCGTGTGCATGTGTGTGTGTGAGAGGGAGAGAGAGAGAGAGAGAGAGCTAGACGGGCCAAACATATTGCAAGTCTATTGTATTGTAAACCATTCTGAGTGGTTTTCAATGGGAGCCATCCAGACCACAACTCAACGGCAGCATGCGACTATAACACGCACTACAACAGATAGATTTCACCGGACAAACGTCAGAACGCCAAAGCTAACACGGCTTCGTAGCGGAGGAGCTTTCTTCACCACTTTCACCTGAAGGTACACGTGTGTTCACCAAATAAAAGTCGTTCCAAAGACACAAAGAGTGCGTAAGGAATGTGTCAAGGTTACTGTTGCAGGGATTTTTTGTTGTTGTTGTTGTTGCAGATTTCAGTTCAGCCGTCGAATTTAAATGGAAAAGCACCGTTTAGAGGGCTCGGTCTAAAAAAAAAAAAAAAAAAAAGCAACAGCCTTCGTCTAGAGAGAGAGAGAGAGAACATGGAAGGAGAATAAATGAGATAAACATGGTGAAAAAAAAAAAAAAACCCACAGAGTGTGTGAGTACAATGAGAACAGGTGATGTGGATGATGGCAGATCTGGGTCACGCAGCATCCACATTCCCAGTGATACAAAAACCAGTCTGTTCACCTAGGCGATATGGTCAATTCACTGTGAAGTGAGACAGACAGCGGTTTAAGTGAAGCTGAAGGACACGGAACACGTGAAACTACGCAGGGTCTTTATTTTTTTTTGTGTGTGTGTGTGTGTGTGTGTATGCTTCAATCACACCTCTGTGCTTATCAACCAATAAAATAACTGGGAACACAGAGGGATCATGGTAGGACAGGCACCGGGAGCAAATGGCATCACTTCTTTTGTGATCACGTCTGTTGCCAGGATACCGCTGGTTCACAAACCTCTCCCTTCTTGCCTCCCTCTCTCTCTCTCTTTCTCTCCTTCCCTCTCTCTCTCTCTCTCCCCCCCTCTCTCTCTGATATAGGGGCTGTGAAAAATGGCCGATTTGGGAATGGGTGCCTGCAGCGAGTCTTGTTGCTTTTTTATTAACAGTGATTCTGCTCCAGAGAAATCCCGCAGTGTGGAGGTACTAAACGCGCAGACGCTTAGACGATACGTTTTACTCCCACCAAACCATAACCGAAATTAAATTTACTGTTAGGCCTGTTTTCCCATATTGGGGCGTAGACCCCATTATCATTTTTTTTTCTGCAACAGGACATGAAATGTTTTGGGGGGGGGGGGGGGGTTGTTTGTTTTTCTCTTCCTTTCACCTTGAAAGCTACCATAACTTTGAAACCCAGCTATTCATGCTGTCTTACGGCCACGGCAAAAAATGGTCCCCTCGTCCTCCCACCCCCCCCCCACCCCCCCACCCCCCACCACCTCCCACCACCTCCCATCCTCGACCTCCATTACAAACGTTTATTTTCAGTTTGACTGAAGCCTCAGTTTCAGTGGTTCTTGTTTTGTCAGTTCCCGCTGTTCCTGTTAGTTTGTTCTTTGCTTTAGTGCATTATACAGATTGTTCCTTTGTTATTTTCAAGTGTTGATCTTCATATCTTTTGTTATGCTCAGACAGCGCAAGAGCACTGTGTGTGTGTGTGTGTGTGTGTGGGTGTGTGAATGTGTGTGTGTGTGTGTTGGGTTACCCAGCATTTGAAATGAGTTTGACAGGCTAGCTTCAATCAGAGACCACTCTTCCTCTTCATGCCAAGAGCCCCTCACAGCCTGGCCTGTGGATCTACATTAACAATTCCTCATTAGTGTTACCTGTATGCTACAAAAAAAAAAGAAAAGAAAAGAAAGGATCTTCTTTTCTCTCCTCTCTGCTTTTAGCAACGCGGCGTTTAGCATCTATACCATTCAACGCGGGATTGAATTCGCTCGCGTACAAAAAAAAAAAAAGACACGAAAGCGTAGCACAAAGTGAAAACGAACGTTTGAAAACAGATAAAAGCATCGCCCAATTTTTGAAGGGCAACAAGTCTTTTTTTTTTTTTTTGACGAAACAATGAGAGCATTTGTCAAAACAGACGCAACAGAAAGAGGCTACGCGGGTCTTTCTTTTTTCTTTTTTTTTTCTGGCCTTTTTTTTCTCTTTTTTTTTTTTTTTTTTGCATTTTTGTTATTTCCACAAAAAAACACATTAATTTATCATCACAACAAGAACACAGTCATAAGCAACAAAGCCATTCAAGCGTGCCTTATGGCAAACAAAGCAACGCGAGTCATATTAAAGCAATGATACAGATGCTGATAATTTGCTTTGATGCTTTGCCGCAGCAGAACACATATTCATCTTGTCATTATTACCGCCCCTGTCATACAATGTATGCTAATGATTGCACATACGACATATACCTCTTGCATTACCGTTTTTCAATGGTTCGCTATTTGATTTTTTTTTTTTTTTTTTATTTGTTTTTTTTTTTTTCTTCACCACACCTTTTAACTTTTTTTTTACACCTGTTCCCCCTGTGATTAAGAACCACACTGTTCAGTTGCTCAAAACGACACATTAAGCCCATATGGAAACAGATTTAACACATTGTGGTGTTTTCCCCAAAGGCCTCCCCATCACTCAGTCATTGGCACACACAAGAGTTCCACTTTAACATCTCCAACATGATAATGGCATCCAACACCATCTGTTTGTCTCGAGGATTCCTCTGTGCTCACAATACTGGATACACACACACACACACACACACACACACACACACACAAGCACACACAAGCACACACATTCAAGCTGGGGTCTGTCTGAAGTCTGTTCAAAGCCAAGGAGACAGACTCAGACAAACAGCATGATGGTCTTTTGTTCACCTGACCTGCATTATGCCGGTGAATAAAAAAAAAAAAAAAAAGACAATGAATGACAACACGCCAGGCAATGTATTGCATCAGTAATAACAATCCCACTCACTGGTCTCACTTCCTAAAACTGTGTCTTTCACGTCAGCACATCTAAACCAGCCACGCAGCTCTGAACGGACACGGTCGCATAGCGATGTGGCCCTTTTAAAGTCATGACTTAAGGAACGTATTCTGCCTGTTGTCCAAACCAGTAAAGGGCAGGACTATTTTAGGAAAGGTCAACAATTAATGTCCCGATTTGTGTAATTGCTGTTTTAAATGGTAACTGTCAAAGCGATACGCAGACATTAGGTGCTCGCAGGCCTCTAAGAAAACTGACGGTATAAATTTCATGAGCGTTTTTTTTTTTTTGCACGATTTCACACATTAATTAATTATGCCGGGCAAATGTGCCCACACTGCATACAGCATAAAAAAAAAAACACACATATATTTAAACACGGAGACATGGTGACGTTGTTTTAAAAACAGCGGCCTGCGTAATGACCGTAACCGAACCGTGTGACGTGATTGGATTCCAACTGCTGTCACGCGGTCTTGCCGTTCGCACCGCGGCGCACGCGGAGCGACTGTCAAGTCCGTTTAGTCGGCGTTGTCCCACCCCTTCGCCCCATCCCTTCCCCCCACCCTTTCATTTACATCACACGGCGCGGTCGGATATCGCTCTGCCACGGTAGAAAATCAGATGCCATCGAGTTTACACAATGTTTGCTGTTTATCGCCAAAATATGCAATGGCAGGTCTGTGAAGTCTCTGTAGCGGTATCGCATATCTGACATGTCATTGGTTTTCCTCTAGTCTATTTAGCAACACTACACAAATAAAACAGAGAACTAAATGAAAGGTTGTCTGAGTCTGTCTGTATGTGTCAGGAAAAATAAAAGCCAAAAAAAAAAAAAAAAACCTTCTACAGAGGGAAAATGCGAACGCATATGATTCAGTCATTTACCTCCTGTTTCAAAACAAAATTCAGGACTAGTATTCATACTGCAATGATGAAAGGGTGGAACAAAACTAATATTGTGGTTTGTGTGAGGGGGGTTGGGTGGGATATGTCCCGGCATGTTATTCTTGTATTTGCTGAGGAGGGCTGTGTGGGCATGTAAGCTTTACTCATGGATGTAAGCTAACTGTGTTTTTAGCATGCTCCACCCTGTGGAATGTACTTCCTGAGCCAATCAGAGCCTCTGACTCACTCACTGCATTATTTAAGAGCAGTATTAAAACTCACCTCTATCATTATGCATACTCATAACTTCGCCATATTAATATCTCAGATTCTCACTCCCTCATCTATCTGTCTGTCTGTCTGTCTGTCTGTCTGTCTATCTATCTATCTATCTATCTATCTGTCTATCTCTCTCTCTCTCTCTGTCTGTCTATCTATCTATCTATCTATCTATCTATCTATCTATCTATCTATCTATCTATCTATCTATCTATCTACACACACACACACACACATATGTATGTATGTCTGTGTGTGGGGGGGGGGTGGCCTTGATATTACATTGTATTTTAATATGTGCTATATGAATAAAATTAATCATTATTATCTACATACTTGGTAGTCCATAATGTGTACCAGCGAGAGGAGCGACTTGAGGTAGGATGGTACTCAAATCTCATACAACTTCCAAATGAAGCCAGCTTGAAACCAGTGCTTTGGTGGAATCTGTGGTGGAAACCTTGAGGTTTTCTGAGGAGAAAAGAAAAAGTCAAGCCAAGTCAAGTCACTTTTATTTATATAGCACATTTGAAAACAACAGGAGTTGACCCAGAGTGCTTTCCAGTCGAGGCAGATGGATTACCAATACAAGTGTGCACAAATAGAAGGAATAAAGAGTGAAGGGAAAAACAGGGCCAAGAGAAAACACAGAGGAAAAATAAAAGCACAAGAACAGAAAGAAATAGCAGATGGAAAACAAAAATTTGACGACCGAGGTAAAACTGAGATAAAACAAATGAGCAAAAGGAACGATACCTAAAGAAAAATACATAGAACGATACACAATGATAAAATCAAAACAGTAAAATAAGAAATTAAGAAAAACTGAGTAAAATCAAGAACAGATTTGGGGGGGGTGGGGAAGAGAGAGAGAGAGAGAGAGAAAGAAATGAAGACGTACTGAATCCTTGAGAGGCCAATCAGGCAATAACGGAAAACTCTGTTTAACACTCATCAATGTTGGCCTCTAAAATACGATTTAACCTCAGCAAACCCCATGTCTGATCAATATCTGCTACCATTGATCTCTGATACTCAGGGAGAGTCAATGTAAGAACCTGATAGGGCTGATTTGATTGTCAGTATTTTGGAACAGTTAGCAGAAAGAGATGATAAGAAAGATCTATACTCAGAAAACATGGTGTGGTGTGGCCACTGGCATGGCTGGGGGGGGGGGGGGGGTAGAATTAGGCAGAGGGCAAAGTTACTACCCTCATTAAGATTGTTCTTTCACTCCAGGTAGTAACAGGAAAGAGGTGCTAACCTGTTCTGTCAAAACAAAAAACTGTTTTAATGTGTTCGGGCAGATGTCAGATGATAGCCAGTCCAAAGAATCAACATCTTTCTCGATTACTGAGTTATTTATTTGAGAACATGAGCTAAAAACAGCTCAAACAGGTATTAAACTAGTAAGTAAGTCAATAAACAAATAAAGAAACAAATAAATAAACAAATAAATAAAAGCAAACTGGAGGAGATCCAGTGACAACAAGCAATCAAGAGTTATCTGCTGAAGTATTCATTTGCATAAAGTAGCGATTCAATCAGTGTTCAAAAGATCTGTCCCCGTTTACCGATTTTTTTTTTCTTTAAAGAAAATGACAGCATTTGACAAGCACTTAAATCAAAGCTCAGTAAAAGAAATCATTCTAAGCATCAATAATGCTTTTAAGAACATGCCGGAGCAAACGGGCCCCTAATTAATGTGTCTATGTCACTGTTCTCCACTTAGTGACACGTCTACACGCATACGGATGGAGTCTGAGCATGCGAGAGCAGTTTCGTTTAATGAGACAATTAAATATTCCTATTAAAATGCAAGATTAGCTGTGTAAACGTGTATATATCACACAATGGATAGTGTCACACAATGGTTAAGTTCACGTTTTACCCTAGAGTCAGACTGAAAAAAAAAAAAAAAAAGATCACGCAAGCCTTACGTTTTAGGTCTAATAATCACATGCATATGTAAATCAGTGGTTGGGGGGATATGGGAGTTTGGAAGCAGATTCTCGTGATACTTGAAACTCAATTCCACTGACACCAAGAACGTGCGTAGCAGAGACCAATGCCCGTAATTGACCCAAATGGTTCCAACTAATCCCAGCGCATCTTAACGTAGTGTGCCGGCTCAAAGTGCTTTGAATCCAATGGAATCGGGCAGAGGAAATAATTGACCGACTAATAAGAGTGACATTTTGCCACTGCTTCAGCATGGAACAGCTCTCCAAATAACCTTCCATTTTCAAGTAGGCAGCATAATTAATTTCACAGAGCACATTAGCAAGCACGTGTTTTAGCCTCAGAACAAAGATCTCCTGTGGAGGTGTTAACTGTCTGGGAATAACTGAGATATTCAACACCTGCACGAATAACTGCATTTCTTAAATCAGACTTAGCACACAGTGTATTATTTCCACCTTTTTTTTCCCCCCCAATTAGCTCAAGAGAACTAATATGTCTTATTTTGGAGGCTGCGATCATGGGGCTTTTATGTCCGTGCACTAAAAGCACGGCCAAATTCAGTTACGACCTGAGACCTGACCCCCAAATTAGTCATTCATAGAGAAACTAAGTATTCTTTTCTCTGATGTGATTGAACCCATTTCACCGTGTTTCACTCATTCCCTCGTTTCCTGTAAACGATCTGAAAAAAAAAAAAAAAAAATCAAACAATTGACCCCAAAAGCGAACTAGCTAAAAGCAGCGGCCATCTTCCCTCGGGTAAACGGGAAAGTTCCTGCGGTGGGAGACGGCCGAGGATTAAGGACGGGAACAGGCCTTGGTCTCACACCCCCGGTTCTTCACGTCGTCTCTGATCTCTCCTGATCGGCCTCGACTCTCCTTCGAGCCCCGTTTCAATGAGATAGGGATCTTAAACGCTCGCTGAGTGCTCCCCCTTTTATCTGCAACAGCTGCTAATGTGTCTCATTACTCTAGCAGTTTCCCTCTTTGCAGTAGTAGAGGAGCGACTGGAGCGAGAGGAGAGAGGAGTCGTCGTGCTAACGCCAGCCTGCTCGGGCGGGGTCTGCGCAGGTGCAGCGGACAGTGTTTGAGCGTTTGGTTTGAAGATGGGAGTCTTTTTTTGTTGTTGTTGCCTTGTGTCGTCCTGAGGTTAACCGTTAGCCGCTAAGGTCACGGCCAAATTGCGAGCAAAATTCCGAATCGCAGAAGGATTTACCTGAGATTAAATGTGTGTATAAACTGCATTAGCATTCATGGCGCTGTAAGGTAGAACTGGGAGCCACTTAAATGTACCGAAGAAAGAAAAATGTCAGTGAATGCTCACTAAGACCAATTCAGCTGCCGTTAGCTTTGTCCTCCGAACAAGACCAACATGATCCTAAATGACCTGAGACCAAACACATTCAAAACCTTTGCTTTGGAAAAGAATTCTCCTGAGACTCTTTAAGGGGATTCTCTTACCTTGACTTGTCCCAATGGAGAGGCTAGTGGTTTCAGAGAAAAGGAATGAAGGAGGGTAGGCCAACGCTTTTGACAGGTGTGAGAGCTGGTTTCACAGCAGAGTAAGCACCAAATAAACACGCTGGAATTGGCGTGCGCTGGTGTTCAGAGCTCCACACGCTGAGTCTGATTGTGTGTGAACTGCAGTGCAGTTCTCTAACTGCGACGGATTGCAGAAGAAACCAGGAATTTAACATCTATCAGACGACACTGGTGACAATCAGCCTCGCGTGCGCATTCACACACGTGCACACACACACTCACGCGCACACACACACACTCTCTCTCTCTGTTTCTCCCTTACACACATACACACTCACATGCACACACATACGCAGAGTTTCAGAGCATAAAAGTCGACATATAAAATGTTTTATGTCAGAAAAGAGTGCTGAATCAAGTTGGTGAGCATATAGAGTATGAAAATGCAGTGCATATAATTCTCTGAATATCAATATGTCTCCAAGGCTCATTTTCATTTCTCTGCTTTACAAGAGCTCTGAATATTACATTGAGGTTATTAAGCTTCTGGAGAATTCAGGCTACTGTCTTCGTAGGGGAGGGAAATGTTTGATTCATGTGTTCTGACAGATTAAGTAGTTCTGCCATTGGGAAAAGCATGTAAATCAGCTCAGAGTTTAGCTTAATCTTATATGACGCAATTAATTATAATAATGTACTCTTAAATGCAAAGGTTTACTTGGATTTATTTTTTCTCTCTCTCTTTCTCTTCTGTTTTTTTTTTTTTTTACTTTGGTTATATTGGAACGTCTGTGCCGTACTGTAGACATTCAGAGGTCAGGTAATGGTAATAATTAGCCTTCAAAAGCACTACATCTAAAGCGCATTCGTTCCGTTGTCACTTTGTGTTTTTCTCAAACTTTCCCTCTTTGACAGAGATGAATGGCTGTAAATGGGACCTTCACATGGTACGTAGTCGGGAGTAAACGAACCACATCCAGGCTTATAGTCTTTCTACACGTTATCGGAGTAACTCTACTTTTCCACGGGACTCCTTCTTAAAGGGACAGCGCGCTCCAGGCGCGTTTCTCGAGTGTTTTATGTTGCTGGCAAAACACGCGTTCTCGAGTAGACACAGTCATCTGTGGCAGTGCCCACATAAGCGATTACATTACACCTGCTGAGGGCGACCAAAGCATGTCTTTTTCAGTTCAGTCCAAGGTTCTTTGGGTTATATATAGCAGGTGGAGCTGAATATTAAAAAAAAATAAATAAATAGCATCAATCTTGATATGCCCAAAACAGATGCAATGGAGCCACTGCTCCCCCACATGGTGGAGTCATGTAACTGCGCTTTCACCTTGCCTCTCTGTATTTACGGCCGAGACAAAAATCGATAGCCGCGGTGTTAGAGGAAAAGCGCCGCTCTCTCTCTGTGCTGGAAGAGAGGCAAAAAAAAAATGAGGACTTCACTGGCACCTGTTTCTCTCCCCCCGGTTGCACGGCTGAGCGGACCCGGCGATGGGATGCTTTTGAAAAGCCAAATGTCACACGGAGAGAACACAGGCGGGCGAGGGCAGGAGCCACGAGTTCAAGGCCATCCAGGTGTCCACCGTGCTTTTAAACTCTGTTACGGAGATCCTGACTTTCATAAAATGGCATCTTTTTTTTTCCCCGTCGGACGCAGCGGCGAAGGGTTGGGGTTTTTTTTTTTCCCTTTTTTTTTTTTTCAATACACAGCCTCTTCTTCTTCTTCTTTTTTTCTCTCTCATACCATTTATGTTATGAGAGAGGTCCATTTTGAAGCTTTAGCCAGAGAGAGCAAGAGACACACACACACACACACACACACAGACACAAAGATTGCCCTCTGTGGTGCGCGAGACACGTCAAAACCCATTGATGGGACCGGGATAAAAGCCTCATTAACGCGGTCCTTAAACACGACCTTGAACAGAGTGCAGAGTACAAGCTCCCAGGCTCCCAGCTCTTTTATTATAGCAATGAATACTTAGCCTAGCAAGAGGATTCCTTCCATAAAAAATGCCCCGGGACCAAAACCGTCTCATGATACCAATGATAAAGATCAAGCTCTTATGAGGAGAAGCATCCCCCTCATTGTTTGTAAGGGCTTTGAAAAGGCCAGGAAGCCATTTTTAGAACTGATAATGAAGCCGGCGCTGTGACATCAGCCCGAAAGAAAGCAGAAGACACAACAGTTGTCAAAAGCGATGAAAAAAATACATCAAAAGTCTGCTTTAATAATCGCAAAATTATATTTAAAGATCACACGAGAAAATGCTGCGTGCCTGCGAGCCAGGAGAACTACAAATCTTGTAAGTGTAGAGAATAAAATGATTTTTCTTTGTTGAATTATTGTAAACAGCTTGACAAACATGTGTTCTCCAGAGTGGTTGGAGTGATTTCTTGTTTGCTCAATGCAGTCACGCTGTGTCACCATGAAAAGAAATCAATGCATCATAGTAAACATTTGAGACCTAAGAATGCCTTCAGCTTTTGAGAGGAAAAAGGAAGATGGGGTGGGGTGGGGGGGGGGTAGATTATGTCATGTATCAAAGCCAACAGAACAGCTCTTGCAGAATGATTTGTACAAATAACCACCTATCTGACCTGTTCTATACTGATTCTCATTCGCATTGCAAAAAGAAATGGAAAAAAAAAAAAGAAAGAGAGAAGGAACACAAAAAAAAACGGTCTGAGCTGAAGGTCAAAATGTTTGCAGAGAAGGAGGGTCTGATGATGAGCCTTGGAAAGATTAGAAGAAGAGGGACTAATTTTACCTTGCCCCAAATGGAGAGCCGTGTATTACGATCCCACCTCTCAGTCCGCCGAATAGCGCTCTTCGTCATCGATTTAGAATAACGCCATTTTCCCCTTCCTGTACACAGCCTGAAATATGAGGACTCGCTGATACTCAGAGACAGCTAAAAAAAAAAGAGGTTGGGTGTGGCGCGCGCGTCCCCGCGGAGGTTAAAGACAAGGTCACGCTCAATCGACGAATGAACGTAAATAAAAAAGAAATGAAATAAAATAAAAACAGAGTTAATCACAATTTTTATCACCAATAAAAAAAAAAAAACCTAGCAAGCGTTAAGAGAAAATTTGGCACAGTAAAACACAGTGATAATGAGTAACAGATAAAGTGAGTTTAGAAATGTACTCTTTTCAATTATCAGCAAGCTGTTTCCGGTGCATCTGTTCCCAGCTATAAGGTGTATTAAAGCTTATCTGTGGAAGAGCTAATTAACAACAACAAATCTGATGTATTAAACAAACGGAGTCAATGTCATTCTGGCAAACGACAGACAAACAAGGCAGAACCTGGGGGTAAATGATTTTAAATACATCTATTATAATGACATCAAAGCTCAGTTTAAGTCTCTTTCCAAGCCAAATTTGGTGACGGATATCATATGTCTGTTTTCACCTTAAGGTGAGTTTTGTCATTTCTGGCTCTCCTGAGTCCAAAGATGGTCTATGAAAGTTCTGTGTTGAATCATTCCAGCCTTCATTCATAAACTAGCTTCAAAATAACTGGTCAATGAAAGGGGATAAACCAACCAAAACATCCATAAGGTCTGACTTGGACTGGACGAGGGGTTGTCTAAACTTCACAAAGATTCCTTGGCTAAATGAAATACAAGATTTGATGGTGTTATGGAACATGAGAGCCATTCAAAATGCAGAGTACGTGCCAGGGGCAGTTTGGAGTTGTAATTAAAGAAAATTTTTATTTAAACATTTGCTTGTGTGCAAGGGCAATACATTTTGAGTATTTTATGACATGACCTGCACAGTAGACCAGAGGACTTCGTTTGCACGCACAGCAACCACAAAGAAACAAAAAAATATGAATTTCTACCTCTAGGTTTCTGACTTTACAGTGATCCTCTGAGTTATCTATCTGAGGAACACACAGAAAGCCAACTGGTTTTCTGCGTCAATGTCAGAGTACAGATCAGTATTCATGTTGATTGCAGCTCACCAAACATTGTCCTCAAGGAATAGTTCGCTCTGATACCCCCAACATTGTTATGAAAAATCCTGATGAAACTTTAATTTTACATTTCGCCTCCCATCTAGCATCAATAATGTGTACACACTACAACATTTAACCACACTGAAAATAAAGCCATGCCGTTCAGTTACTGTGAACAAACCGAAAACATAATTAATGTGAGATCATTTGAGATGGAAACAGCATTACTGTGAAGGATGGATTAATACACCGTCTCATTTTGAATCTTTCCAACTCAATGGCTGATTAGTATGGCAGCTTCCATGCTACCCAAAATGGAAGAACTGAAATAGAACGAAAAATAAACAAGGACCACCAGAACGCAGCTGCCGCCCCCCCCACCCAACCCCCACCCTCCACCCCCCAGCACTTCCACCCCTCCCACCCCCACCCAAACGGAATAACTGAACGATTTACGTAATTCCCCGGAGACGGGAGCGACTTCTGTGCTTTATTTAAGACGGCGCGTTCTTCATTCTCAAAGAGATGGCACATATATTCAACAGAGCGGCCTCAAAAAAAAAAAAAAAAAAACAAACAACGTTATATATAGTGACATGCCCTGGATGTAAATGAGTATATTTTTGAACTAAAAACTGAATGAAAATATCATTTGATATAATTGAGACACAACCACCACCAAGACATGACAGGAGTCTGGGCTTTTTTTCTCTCATATTCCAAACCAAATGAGAAAAATAAGCACTTTTTAGAATAACAATGAGATTACAAAAGACTGCACAGTGCAGGCAGGTAAGATAAGGCTCTAATGTGTCTGGGGTTCAGGCTAAAATAAAGTGACATCAAAAGACAAAAGACGACAGCTGTGAAATTGATGTAATAATCAACAGCGCACGGTTAACTGCCAAACACTCACTGGAAGCTCTAAATATGCTTAAGCACGTTAACTGTAGAAAAAAAAAAAAAGAAAAAAAAAACAGCATCCAAGAAAAGGTTGTGTTCTTTTACTCCCCTTCACTCGATAAAGTCTTTCCCTCCATATGCTTCAAAGTGATTCATTCGAGACAGCACCATAAAAACCGTCGAGGGCAGTTCATTTTGACGCGTTCTCTAAATGACTTGTGTGTCTAATGCAAGACCCATGCCATTCTATTCAGTCTGAAGCTGTTTAGCCGAGCGGAATGAAAGGTGCGGAAAAAACGAGACCCCGAATATCCAACCGCAACACCCCGCGACTTGGCAGAATAGGTTACCGCCAAGCACCTTGGTGAACAATCCAGAACCTTTGAGATAGTTCAGTGAGTAACACGTCATGGGTCTTATAAACCGAAGAAAAACTTTCTATGGGCCCCATCATACAAACTACATAACATAATTATCCACCTGCTGCAGGTTCTGCTCAACTTTTAAATCTCATTAAACGTCAGTGTGGTAATGAGTCACACAGCGTGTTTCTCTCAGACTTAGCTAGCGCCTCCAGCAGCAGGCTACTCCTTCAGTTGAAAAAAAAAAAAAAAAAACACATCTCACTGCCTTAAGTGTACTTCTGTGTGACTCCTCTTTAAATGAGGATGGAACACCAGGACAGCTTCCTCCGGTTCTCCCGTTCACATTCCTCCTCCTACACACCGTACCAACACGCCTTTTATGACCACAATGTTCCAAAATGTCCTTTCCTATAGATCTTACGAGTCACTTTACTGCTGCTTTGAGCTAGCTAGGTCTGAATCATTTTATTCACTCGAGTTTTAAACCCACTTATAAAACATTCATCCCACCCACTTCTTGATATTAAAGTAATAAGGTAAAACAGTAAACTTTTAGTAAGTGCTAGACTGAAATGTTTGAAGCCTCTAGGAACAGTTCCTACCGAGTTAAACAAACTGCCAGTTCCATTATTGCTTGACTCTTGGAAAAACAAAAATCTAATATTCACAAGGAGGCAGCAGAGAAAGATGCCTGGCAGGCATGCTTGGATGTGGTAAAGACTTTTCAGTGATTTGACTGAGACCGTTAATTTTGTTGGATGATACAGCATACTTTCCAGGGCTCTCGTCAGACGACTAGTGTTCGAGCAAGCCAGGAAAAATGTATCATCTGACTTTTAGAAATACGTTCCTTCTGTATTTTTGAAACGAGATTAATATTTGATCGGGTCAAATACCACTGTCAAGACAGCCACATCTTACGTGTCTCTGTGTTTGGGATATTAATAATTTATTTGTTTGGTTTTTTTATCATGTGACATACCTGTATTCATTACGCATTGTAAAGTAAAAAAAATTGTAAAGCTGTTGCAGTTATGAATGAGAATGGTGACTAATGGGAAGCCAGCTAACTTGAAAATACTTATGAATACCTAATCAGGCAATGTGGCACTAAATTTGGATTGTGCACAATTTGTGTTTGGTTGTATTTTGAAATAACTTAAAACAGATGTTTAACTGGATACATATTCCAAATTCTGCCATCAGTGATTACTTTAATGAAGTGACAGACTTCAATACGGGCCAGTTAAGAATGTTCCAGTTGATGATGTGTGATATTACCAAACGAAACAAGAAACAGTGACAAATATGATGTATTGTTTTTTTTTTTCTTTTCTTTTCTTTTCTTTTTAGTTCAAAATGAGTAACACACACAACATCTCCTTCTGAAACCTATAAAGATGACCTCACATGTATATAATGGCTTCATACTAACATGTGTGCAATAAGGATTTGTTTTTCTGTCACCTCCCTTTGCGGTGGCATTTGTGGTACCTACACACCTTTTCAATAACCGCTTCATATGAAGAGAATAATCTCCTGAGGTCCATTCATTCATCTCTGTCTGCAAATATGAGCAAAGTTCCTTTTTTGGTGTGTCTGTTTTTATCGTGTCTGAGATGTCTACGTTTACATGGCATCAATAAAATATTGACCAGCACATATTCTTGTCTCACTGCAACTGACACAAGAAAGTTACCGCATGGGCTACTGCACGCATACACACCCTTTGCACGCACACACACACACACGCATGCACTCACACACAAACGCTACGCACACAAACTAAACACACACACACAGAGATACACACACACACAGTGCGATACAGATAAGATCACAGTGTCTCGCTGAGCTATATTCCACGCGACATGTTTCTAAAGCAAAGGTCAAGAGGTGAGCAAATTGCACACAGATGTGAGCAATGACATCTTTCTATTGCAGAGACCCACCAGCCAGACAAAGTGACGGCTTCAGATGCAGGCAGAAAAAAAAAAAAAAGGGTGGCCTTTGTTAGATAAAGCCTGTTCTTGAGAAGAAAAGGGAGAACGTTACGTATTAGACAAGCATGGCCTTGGATGGCACAGCAGTGGAATGCAAAGAGTGGACAAGAGAGAGAGAGGGAGAGAGAAAAAGAGAGAGAGAGAGGGAGAGAAAAAAGAGAGAGAGGGGGATAGAGAGAGAGATAGAGAGAGAGAGGGAGAGAAAAAGAGAGAGAGAGAGGGATAGAGAGAGAGCAGGAGAGAGAGAGGGATAGGGAGAGAGAGAGAGAGAGATCCCATAAAGAGCTGTTCTGTGCTATGGTGAGTGAAAGATGGATGACCAAGTTACTGTTCACTACAGATCGTGTGTTTTTACGGCAAACTGGAACTGAGTTTCAGGGTGTATTCCATTTCGACCTGAGGAATTCACTAACGGAATAGGATTTTCCAGCAGCGTAATGGGCTGTGGCGAAGCAGTAATAAATGTTTAATAAAGAGACATGTCTCCTTAATGTCCGTAGATGCACTTTCTGAGCAATGTAACAAAGTTATTATTCCTCCCTGCCTTTAAATAAGTACATTGACAATACGGTTCTCAGCTTTGTAAATTTAGTTAGAAAGGTGAGGTGAACAACAAAAGAAAGAAGTTTCCCTTTTTGCTTGCTTTCTTCCTTTTTTTTTTTTCTTTTCTTCAATGAACGCTGCAGAGAAACTGGGATATCAGTACATCACAAGTTTACAAAAACAAAGTTTCTGCCAAAAAGTTCTTTTTTTTTTTTTTTTTTTTGCTGAAAAATGGGGCAGATATGGATGGGTAGTTCAGGGAAACATTTCAGTTGGATTTTCAAGGTACCAGTTTACAGTTAAAGAAAGAGGACCTCTTTTTTTTTCTTTTTTTTCTTATTTCTGGAGACTCTCCCATTTCGGGAGAATGATTGAGTTTCTCCTTCGCCAGGGCCTAAATGGGATGCGGCACACTTTACCGGGCCCAGCATCCGTTCGGCAAATCGCAATTACGATTTCTTTTCCCCTCCCCGACGCTTTTTTTTTTTTCTTTTTTTTTCACTTCTGAGGGATATCCAATTTTCTCTCCCTTAAATAGTTTGTTCTCATTTTGTCTTGGGGACATACAGAAATTTCTGAAATTGTTGGAGCAGTGCTTCTGTCTTTGGTGTTCTGATGGGGTCTAGGTCCTTATGACATCATATTTCACCAAAAAAAAAAAAAAAACCCTGTCAGAAATATTGCCAGTTTGACATCAAACTGGTTGTAATCTTTGTTAGCAGATGTTCGGTTGTGTGTGGCTTTTATTGTGTTAAATAAGTCAAAAACAAAACTGAGAGGCGGTATTAATCTGGTTTCTTTTCTCTTAGCTTTTTTTGCTAATCCAAACGTTTAAAAACCCGTCCCATCGGCATGAACGATTAGAATAGTTCATTTGCGAGTTCAAATCATCATCTTTCATTTAAAATTGTTGCTCTCCAATGATTAAGTGTTTTTTGTTGTTGTTGTTGTTGACACATAAAAGTACAGTACAAATGAAGACAATCGCAATATCATCTATCAAGTGAGTCAAAACAGCGCATCAACACACATGGGACCGGAGAAAAGAACAATTTATCTGAATTCAAAAGCCAGCCCCCCCCCCCTCCTCTGAGATGCGATTCCTCCCGACATGACATATTCATGCATATTCATACATCGTTGAGTTATTACATGTGGTATGACTCTGAAACACATCACTTTCTCTCCATCATGTCACACAGTCGACTGTTTGTCTCTGTCTTATCCTCTTTCCATCCTGCCCTCTACATCAGACCAGGTTCCGTTGTTTAACTTTTACTCCTCTTCATCCTTCCAGTCACCCGAATTGGATTTCTTCTCAATCCACGGGAACTATTTGATCTTTGAACCGATTTATATTATCTCAGTGTCCTTGCTGTGGCATTGCCCTGGCACTGTGAGAAAATGCCCCCCCCCCCCCTTTTACTCGTGTCTCCGCTCCACACTGAGACGCTCTCAAGAGGTGTCGTGATTAACTCCTATTAGACTCAACATCCAACATAAAAAAAAAACAAAAAAAAACAAAAAAAAGAACCATCAGCTCATTCCTCAGGTTCGCTGCTAGCCTGCGTGTCCAGGACGAATTTTCTCCAGAAAATTTCTGTGAGAGGCTTTGCTTAATTATACTTTTGTCCTTATTAACTCGATTTCGATGGCTTCATTATATCCTTGTCCCCTGAAGTAAAATCGCCCCCCCCCCCCCCAAAAAAAACAAAATGACCTCGCTTAAAAAAGTGCTGAGAAGTGAGAGACGATGTTTGCAGTTTGATGAAGTTTTGTTTTTGGGTTGGTTTTTTCTTCATTTAATTTACGATACAGGTCGAGGTGAAAAAAGATGCTGTACCCAGGGTTCGAATTAAGGGGGGGGGGTGGGGGGGTCTGACCTGCCTAATTAAGACTTGGACACCCCCCCCCCAAAAGAGGTAAAAACAACAGTTTCGGGGGGGGGCAAAACATTTATATATTATATATAAAGTTGACCCCCACCCCCCAGACTGTCACTGTATAATTCACACTCTGGTTGTACCCTTATTACAAAAAAATGGAGAATTTGGAAACGTGCAATTGCTTGGCAGTGTCATCCTATAGGCTACATTAACATATTGCTAATAAACTGAAACATAAAATGAAAATGGTAAAATGTTCATGTGTTCAAGAGTATTGGAATTTGATTAATTACAGTTTTCACATTAACTGTTCCAATGGGTTCTCATTCACTATTCCAATCTCCAGCCCTATTATTCTCTTCAGTAAGATCTCATAGCAAGCTGTGATATTGATTTCTGACAAATCACCCATCATAGCACCAGTCTACAGACAGAGTGAAGTCCTAATAATGATAACACATTTCAGTCCCAGGCTTTTAAAGACTTTGTTCTTGGAAAGTAAAAAGCGTCACCGAAACCTCCAAGGTGACATTCATATTCAGCATCTTCAGCAGCACCTATATTCAACTGTCTAAATACCAGTACAAAAAAAAGATTTGAAAAGGGAAGAATGAATAAGGATTAAGCAACAAAATGTGTGATTTTTTGCTCTATTCATTGCACAGTATTATGCAGGCAGATATAATTATATAAGAGATGCCAAAAACATTTTCATTTCAAGTCGTACTCCGCGATACAATACCTCCAGCACAAAAACACAGATAATAAAGACGTGTTAGGCCTTCCAGAGAGATTTCAAAACCCTGTGATAGATCTCATATCATATGTGATTTTCTCTTGGCACATGATTCATGACAACCAAAAAAAAAAAAAAAAGTAAAAAAAAAAAAAAAAAGTTTACTGCCTCGCTAACATTATTAATGACACATTCACACTCCGCCACAAGAAATACATTTTCTGTCTTCCATTATTTAAACAGTCTATCATCCACACACGCTCCGAGAACTGAGGCTGTGTTTTCCTCCAGAGAACGCAACCCGTCTAATCCACATTATACATAACCATAAGCAAGACTAAAAGAGCGGGAAATTTCTGCTGACACGCCTGTAAGTAGAGAGTGACTAGAGAATGCTCATTGTTCAGGGTCCTTGGGAAATAAGTGCTGACTGAAGTGGTTGCATGGAAAGAATTGCACTCCTGAGACCATGGTAAAAATGAGAGAAAAAAAACGGGTTAGAAACATAAGCTCATACACACACACACACACACACACAAACACACAAACACACACACACACACACAAACACAAACCAGTTTATTATTTCAGACAGTGTTGTGGATAAGGTTCTTTGGACCCATGGGAGACACAGATATGCCTACGTTTTTGGCATAAATTAACCACAGGTTTATGCATCTGGATGTAAATTGCTTTAAACGCCGGTGGACCTCGATTCCGCACACCTCGGACTAGAAACGGCACAACCCATCATTAATGAGGCTGAAGCGAATCATTCTCTGTAATTGTTTCAACAAATATTCCTTAAGTGATCCCTTTGTGGTGTGCTAATTCTGGCAGGCAGCTTCTTCTTCTTCTTCCTCTTCTTCTTCTTCTCTTTTTTTTTCACTCTCGCTGAGTGAAGTGAGCAGATGCCTTTGCGCATCGGTTGGACAAGGGATCTAATTTCTAGCGTTTTCCAAGGGCCTTGCCAGTCACGCAGGTGATGTTGAGCAATTGAGAAGCGATCGAGTCAGAGCAAAACAATTAAACTAAACAGCCCTTGAATCAGTCTCACTGAGGACTAATGCCTCGCAGGAACTGACGACTGAAGCCCTGAACACAGCTTTAATTCACCTGCTTATTGCAAGGACGGGATAGAGACGTTAAAAAAAAAAAAAAGGGAACGGGAATTAAGAATAGTCTGTGTGGAGGAAGAGACGTAGTGTGTTTAAGACTGAAGCACTCTGCAGTACTCTGGGTATCTGTTTCCATCCTGTGTTCATGATCTTCTGATAGGCTAGCTATGGCAGGAAGATAACATTAACTCCTGTCTCACATTTTTAATGAAACACAGCGACGTGGAAAGGAGTTGTAGACACTGTTGTGTTTTAAAAAACATTGCCTTGCCTCCTATGTAGTGGCAAAGGAAGATGTGCATTAGCACTAGCACAAGGACTGATTCTGAGAGAATCCATTGACCTTAATAACAGGTTTGAAAGGTATACATATACTGACATCACTGTGACCTAATATTGTTACTGGTAGGAAATGAAGTGAAACATCAAGTGCGACATTGCCAAATTCTGTTGAAAGTAGCACTCTACTCCTCTGCCATGTTTACATCTAGGTCTAAAGGTGCTTTTTAAATAGTGAAGGTAAAAGGTAAAGCAAAGGACAAAGACAAAAAAAATCATAAATCATCAAATGGTGAGGCAATCAACTGATCACTGCCATCAGGGATGTAGCAACAACTATACGATTAACTAGAATTTTGCGATGGTATAGTATACTCATATTAGACCCTTTAAACTGATTTTCTTACAGGCACCAATAACTGGATTCTGTATTGGACGAATCACAAACCGGACTTTTATTCAATCCTGACTCTTATTTTGAAAAACAAGGAATCGTACCCGGAAGCACGACAAAACATACGTTGTGAGGTCTTCGTTGCTGCTTGTTGCTGTCCAGTGCTGTTAAATACCACCAAGTACGTGAAATGTATTCATGTTGCCAATTGCTGTGTCTTTTGTAATATCACAAGTTCTCTATATCTCTCAGAAATGTGATTAGGTTACTGCCATGATTTACGACGGAGTTTGAGCGTTGTACTTAACCAAGCGAAGTGAATTCCTCTGCAGCGCGAGAACTATCCTTGATTTTTTGAAATTAAAGAATAATATCTCCTCTGGTCAGACATGGCTCATGTCATTTCCTCAGTCATACTCAATAAATAATGACAAATTGTATGTGGAAGCGCTTCTCATTACATTCAAGGACAAGGTATGCCAAGATTACAGGACAGAGAAATGAGTTGTCAGAGAGGTTAAGGGAGGAGAAGTTTTAGATGAAAAGACGGACTTTGAGACTTGTCCTGAGTTAACTTCATTGCTTAAGGGTTGGAATACATTTTTAAAACTGAATATTTTTTTATTCCGCTCAAGTTTTGGAGGTAGATATGAAATGTTACATAACCATGAAAATCGCTCACAGTAATTGACCCCTAATGTCACCGGTGCTATCAATTGAAATGCCTCAGTCACGGACAAAGCACAACGTTTTCACTGATGACGTCAGAGATAATATAAGACTATCCGACTCAAATCCAATCACAATCAAGCGTGTACACAAAACGACACCTTTTGTTCTGTTTTGTTTTGTTTTTTTCCCGCAGGATGCAGAAATGACAGTGCTAAACCTCTCATTTGCAGCTTGTGGCTTTCTGGGCATTTATCAGCTGGGTGCAGTGGGGGCATTTCTGAGACATGGAGAAAAGCTCCTGGCGTCTTTGAACGCTTGCGCAGGGGCATCCGCTGGAGCTCTGGTTGCTACAGTACTGATCACTGCCCCTGACAAGTTGGAGGTAAAGTCAACAATTTATGTTAATCTCATTCATAATGTATGTAATTCTTCAGATACTGGCAAGACTGTTGTATTGGGAACTTGCGCCAAAGCCAAAAAAAGCCAAAAACAAATAAACACCCCCAGCCTCACTGAATTAATTGTACTGATGAATCATACTGGTGCTCTCTTGTAAAATATATCAGTTTATTGTGCAGCTTTTCAATAGAGTGATTCTTATTTGCTTTTAAAGATAGTTCTTCCGACAGAAATGAGAAGACAAGATTTTAAACAAACAAACAAAAGAAAATTACACTGGGTGTATTCTAATCAGTTGTGCTCGATATAACGACTGCTTTGTGTTCATGCTCCTGTAGTCAATAATTCAATAGATTCTAAGGAGAGTTTGTTTACAGAGTTGTTTTGAACCAAAATGTGAAGATCTCAAAGTGAATCTTGGAAATTTAATAGTCCCTGAACTAAAAAGAAAATATACTGTCTGCGTCTAAAATGCAGAAGGAAAAAAAAAAGTTTGATATATCCTCAAAGTTGTATGACTGATCAAATGCAGACATCATAAATCACAGTGTAATCTATACGACGTAGTCCAGTGAATTGGATCTGAAACTAGATATGTGCAAAGAAGCAAACACAAGAGCATTGAGCTGTTGAAAAAAATGTACCATGTATCATTTTATGTATCAACACTTACTTTTGTTTTCGTTTGTTTTGAATATCATTTTTTTTTTTCAATATCCCCGCAGCATTGCAAAGAATTTACCTACAAGTTTGCCAACAGCGTGCGGAGTCAGAAGCTTGGTGCTGTGACGCCAGGCTATGACTTCATGCTTGAACTAAGGTAAATCCTCACAGATATATAAGCCATACTCGACTCCTGCGGTCTGAGCTTTGATCGGGCTCATCTGAGAGCGGGGGGGGGGGGGGAATTGCCTAGCGCGATTCTTAAAACAGAGCCAAATTCGGCCGCGGTACCTTTCCGAAGCCCCTCGATGACGGAAACGCCGCTCCAGCTAAGACACGGTAGTTTTATGACCCCACTGACTCATGCTGGTAAACCATGCATTCACTTTACAATGAGCTCTTGTGTTAGTTGGCATTGGCACTTTCTACAGCGGTCTGATTGGAAAGGGAATGCTGTTATAGGGTGTTTTTTTGGAATTCGGCAAAAAGCTGATTCAGCGAGGGAGATCAACAATGCATAGGGAGTTACTGGCAGCTGCCAAGTTTTGTATCAGCCATTAGTTTTTTGTTTTGTTTTGGGGAGGGGGGGGGGGGGGGGTTGTGTTTTGCTACTGATATTCAGGTCTAACGTTGTTCCAGCCTTGAAAGTTAAAGAGAGGATTATACACTGTTCCTTTTGTCATCATTACCATTATTTCTCGGCTGTGAAATTCAGGGCTTGTAACCTGTAAATAAGAGCAAAATGCTCTCTCTTATAAATTCACCCATCTACACTGCAGACTTTTTTCCAGTTCTGTCAAAAAAAAAAAAAAAGCATTAATAACTATGTAAGCATAAATATTCAGACGATGTCGAGAACTCTGACGAATACCAAGGTAAATACTGAGATCCTTTAAATGAGCATATTGTCCTTAGCATTGAGGTCTTCTGGATTCTAATGGTGTGTGTGTGTTTACATGTGCATGTGTGTGTGTTTATGCGATCATGTGTGTGTCATAGGAAGAGAGTTTGACTCCAAATACTCTACTCCAAATACAAATACACTGTAATATGTATGCCTTGGATATAAGTAGGTACACACAGTTATATACAACAAATATACTGTACATGATGTCCTTCACAGCACATATCACAGTATGTAAACGAATCGTGTTTTTACAAGTCGACATTGGAGAGAAAAGGCCAAAGTGTGTGAGAAGCTAACACGGTGTGAGCGGTTCAGAGATAATGCCAACAGAGGTGCTTAAAGATGTCACTACCGCTCTGGTTACAGTGACAAAAAAAAAAAAAAAAAAGAAGAAGAAGAATCGGAGATAGCGGAGCTATGATATTAGATGTGAAGCGTTTACAGGAAGAAAATAATATCTCAAAGCGGAACACACGCGAACCTCCGAGGGCCTCAGATTATCTTGACGCACCGCTGGCAGCGCCAAGCGGAGTCCATCCATTTTGATGAAATATCTGCACAAAACTCTGTGGAGGATTTTTTTTTTTTTTTTGCGCTTGTGTTACCTCAGTGCCTGGCCAACAGATTGTGTAATTACGGTATGATGCTCAGGAAAAATCATTTCTCCGAAGTCATACGGAGGTGGGGGGGGGGGGGGGGGGGGTTGTTAATTATGCAAACATGACAAATGAGCTTCTGTCCTCTCTTGTCCTCCCCAGGGAGGGTCTAGAGGAGATTCTGCCCCCCAATGCCCACCAGTTAGCAGCTGATCGCCTGCACATCTCCATAACACACTCCAAGTCTGGCAAAAACAGCATGGTGTCCAGATTTTCGTCCCGCAATGACCTGATAAAGGTATCGAAGCCTTAAGTCAACTGGGAACCGTTTATCTTATCACTGAGGTGGATGATTCACTCCGTTTGCATTTTCTGTTCAACAGCACTGCTGTTACTTTTGCACAAGGATTTGACCTCTTAAAATATGATCAAGGAGAAAGAGTTAAGAAAAGAAGAGTTAAGAGTTAAAAAGAGGAAGACTTAAAAGGCTCAACGGTTTGGTCGGTTTCAAGGCTCTTTTGACGATAACTGCTGCGGTTTCACCAACAGAAATGTCTGCGTTAAGTCATAACAGAGAAAACATCTTTTTTTTTCTTCATGTAATACAAAGGCTAAAATAGTGTCTGTAAATGTATTTCCAACTCAGATATTTGTTTGTTTGTTTGTTTGTTGTATTGCTCTAGGTCCTCCTGGCCAGCAGCTTTGTGCCTGTCTATGCAGGACTGAAGCCAGTAGAGTTTCAAGGACAGGTGACAGCCTAAAACATGTCTGACATTTTCAGCTGTGCTTTCTGCTCCAGTCTCTATGATTCATGCTTTTCTCGGAGGAAAAAAAAAAAAAAAAAAAGATGTTATTTAGATGTATGAGTTCTGCAGCGGTGCTCAGTGCCTCTCTGACAGAGAGGATCTGATAAAAGGACCTGAGCAGTCAAACATTTGGGTACTGCTTGCCCAAGCAATTTTGGTCAAGTAAAAAAAAAAAAAGAAAGAAAGTTCTTTGCAAAAGTCATTTTTGTCAGGTTAAAGATAAATGTACCAGCTAAAGAAATTCTGGTCAAGTAAAAGAAAATGAGACCTAAAAATATATATATATATATCTACACACACACACACACTCAGATATATATATATATATGCCAACAAATGAAGGATTACATTGCCAAAGTCATAAGCCATTGTATTATCCCAATTATGTAAATGTTAGCAGTTAGGAACATAGTCAGGTATTTTTGTCTCAGGTGAGACTTGATTATATCGCTGATCATTAATGTTCACTTGAACTTGTTCGTTTTTGCTTGGATGTCCAGACGTGGATCGACGGGGGCTTCACGGACAGTCTCCCAATTCTTCCCGCGGGACGCACCATCACCGTCTCCCCGTTCAGCGGCCCGCAAGACGTCTGCCCCCCTCACACGGGGCGTGGCAGTCTCCACCTGAACCTGGCTAACATGCGTATCATGGTGAGCTCTGCCTGCTCCTTGTTCCGACTGTTAATAATGAATTCAACATCACGTGTCGTACTGAACATGTTAAGAACACTCAAACGCTGATTAACCTGCGTGAGCTCGTCAAAGACTAAAACATTTGTTTGACTCTAAATGTAAAAAAAAAAAAAAAAGAAAAAAAGAAATCGCAAATGATTGGAAGAGGTTTGTTTTTCTTAATTCATTTTTTTCTCTTTCTGCAGTTTTCCAAAGAGAACCTTGTGAGGCTCAATCAGGCTCTATTCCCTCCTTCAATAAGCAGAATGAAAATGTTTGATCAAGAGGGTTATCAGGACGCTGTGAGATTTCTGAAGAGAGAGGGATGGATGCAATAGAGGGTTTGTTATTTTTCACATTGTTTTAGATTTTCAAATCTAAAATAAACCACCAGTCAAAGCAACAGACCTGAACTGGATCTTCACTCTTACAGTACCAGTGGTCAAACTGGATGACAGTAACTGTGCAATGTTATGTAATGTCTTTGATATGTGGATGAAATATGTAGTAAAAAAAAAATGCACTGTCAGAAGTGAGGTATGGTGTTTTCAGGCTTTCAGGTGCTAATATGGAATCTTTTTTTAAATAAAGCTGAGCTGACCATGGGTTTCATTCTGTTTCTTTCTGTTTACTGTTCAGTAAACTGCATATTTCAGTAAGGGGTTTTTTTTTTTTTTTTTCAATTGACTGTGGATTTTTTTTGAGATTTTTTGTAAATTATAGATTTTTTTTTCTTTCCTGCCTTCAAGAAGTCTCATTCGGAGAAAACCTCTCTCTTTAACTCATGGTTTTAGCCATAATGCTAGATGCTCTGCACTTCATGACAAAATTAGATCGTTGAATGTTTTCATCATTCCTTTGTGCATAGTTTATGTATGTCTCCTATTCCAGTGTCATGCTCCAAATAAATCTCTCTGTGATTGGTCATTCGGTGGGTATGATGTCACGGGCCCGTCTATCTTAGAGAATCTGACAAAGAACATAAAAACTACGAACTGTGTATTCCTGTGTTTTGGCGTTTCGGTGGACATTACCCGTTAGGTGACATGAAGAGAGTTTTGTGAACCAACATTACCCCCCGTATTTTCCAGCACATTCCGTCTACTAGAGTGTTTGCTTTCTAACCTTTACAACACTCTTAATACCATAGGGTGGGGGAGGTAAAAAAATATATTTGAGGGGGTAGGGGAATGTTCTGCCTCAGGAACCTCTCCTGTTCGCCATGGAAGAGTCCTTGATTTTCACTGGTTGTTCGCTTGTGGGGTTTGTTTGGTTTTTTTTTGTTTTTTTTGAGCAGTCTTTACAGGGGAATTGGGCAGTCAGGCCCTAGACTGATGGAGCTCATTTTAGGCCTACCTACTCGACTTGACAAGACGTATTATGGAGTCATTGACGTTTCGATAGCGCAACCCCTGAAATTAGTCTTCGTTAGTCGGCCGTGGCAGATTATTTACTGCCAACCATTAAGTTGATATTGAGCGATATTGTTTACATCACAGCTCTGTAATAACACATGATGGTTACAATGGGTCTTGCCATAAATTACGTAATCGCATGTATGTTACGAAGAGTAAGGTTTGAAATGAAATGGCCATCCATGCAGTAATTCAGAGGAGTACCAGACATGCATTTTGTAAAAAATTATAATCAGAAGTCAAATGTAATTACAAACTATAAAACTTGCCTTGATGGGATGTCCTACCGTCAGGCTTCAGGACACAAAAAAAAGAAGGGTTTTTTTTTTCCCCTCCCTAATTATCTCAGTAAGAATTTCATTAGTGAACAGAACGAGAATCATTCGTTTTACACACACACAAAATAGTTCAGTTCTTTTCACTTTGAAAGAAATTAGACCCCAGCTGTATTTCATAATGAAGTTAGCTCATTTGGTCAGCCCGTGAATGTATCCACCTGAGGGGAAAGATTACCTGGAATCTATTTTTCTCATGCTGTTTTTAATGCAGAGGTACTTCAATGCAGTTTAAATAATACAACACACTACTGAGTTTATATCCTGGAGTTCTTCCAACCTCTGTTTTCATTTGGCCATGTAATTACATCCCTGTTGAATGGAGTTTTAGAATTCATGAGTGGTGAGAGATATACTGGACTAAACCCTGGCTTCAAGCAAAACATATCGCCTGACAAAAAAAAGTGAAGCCAAGTTAGTTTTCCAAATAGAGAAAAAAAAACAAAAAAGGCCCGCTTTCCCCGGCGGAACAAACGCGTATTGCCGCCACTCCCGTAAGACGTGGATCAGAGAGATTATATGGCATCTCCAATCGGAGAAACCAATGTGGACGTTAACGGGGTGCGGTCGATGAAACTGTTTTTGTTCTGGGTTATGTGAACCCTAGACCTTGTGTTACCAACACATGCATTTCATCTCCCGCCGCCTCTTCGGTACAACCATGTCAGTGACAAAGTATCCGCAGTTTAAGAGACTTAATCCACCGTCTCTGCTAAGTGTTTCTCTCTTCACCCTCCACACAGAGAGTACACATCTTATTAAAAATCAAAATTGTCAACAAACACCAACTGCACCGAAACGTGATCGATCGTATGAAGCTGTTTTTTCCTTCATTTAAGCCAGCGAGTAGAACAGTGCTTTCATATCTCGAAAGCAGTACCAGCATTTGTTATTCAGCATGAACAAATACATGAAAAAGAAAAGGAAATTTACACAGCAAAATACCAATACCAACATTCAATGAAAAGGCATAACGCCCTGCTGTTTAAAAGCAACATCTGTACTCATGTCAGCCTAAAGCCACCTCATGAGAGCTGCATTAGCAGTGTGCGGTGCAGATGCCGGCTGGAGGACGCCTCATGCCTACACTGCTCAAAATACTGGTCCTCCAGGAGACAAAGATAGAAACTGAGTCAGCACAAGGTCAGAGGTAAAACAAGACGGCTCGGTTTAACCACAGTCTCCTCCACGAGTGAATCTACGAGCTATCGTTACACACAGCCGTGAATAGCAGAGAGGCGCTGAACACTCAGTGTCTAAGGCCATTATGGCATCTTTGGCTTACAAATCGTTGAAAGCAGTCATCGCTGTGTTAGAATTGTAGGTTTTTAACATATCATTTGCAGTCACCGATCAAATGCATTTAACATTACGGGCTTTTATCCATTGCTGTAAATGTAGTGTTTGCGTGGAAGCCTCTTAATTTGAATGTTTTGATTTTTTTTTTTTTTCTTTTTCGGAAAGATCTCTCCCAACTTTTGACAGATCAACTGACTCAGGCAATACAAAACTGGATCAGTCTCAGGCAGTGAAAGAATCACATCAACATTTGTTTGCTCATAAATAAAACATATTATTTGCAGAGACAAAGCGCCGCTCAATTATGTGCTGAGTGGCAAATTAAGTCATTTAGAAGCCAAAGTAAATCTTAGTCAAGCCATTCGACGCTAAATGAAGAACAAAAAAAAAAAAAAACAGAAACCAGTATCCATCTTATTAACAGCTAATTGGGGGGAGCAATTTCTCAATCCGTAGCGCTAATGGTAATCTGTGACAAAATGACTACTGGAGGGAGTCAAAGACAACATGAAAAGCATGTTAAAAATCACACAGAGAAACGAGATCAAACAAACCGGCTATTAAAACAGGACCCGACAGGCAGGGGGCAGACACGCGGGAGAAGTAATTGGTACGGGCGTCAATTGTGCTGCCTCAAAAAAAAAATAAAATAAAATAAAATAACAGAGCTAGAAAAGTGCATTTCTAACATATCTTAATATTTCCAAAGGGGTTTTTTTCCCCTAATTTGTTTGCTAACCATATGTCTTTATTATGAGTTGTGGTCTTTGATGGCACCTCATGTTGTTTTTTTCTTTCTTTTTTTTTTTTTCTGAGTCAGTGACTCAGGTCTGGCATTATATCCAGGACAGTAGCGACACCCATGCACCCTTCGTCGAGGGTTTTTTCAACGGCCTCGGCCCGACTTTTGTCATGTGCGTCGCGCAGCGTAATGCTCGCAAGGAGACCTTCCTTCAAAACATCTGCCAGATTAAGACGCGAAAGCTCCTCGACGGCAACGCGCCGCCTGAGAGCAATATCGCTTCGCGTTCGGCGCCGGAGAGACGAAATGAGGACTCTCTTTATTGCGCGAGCGAGGATCGGCCTTGCTGAACGCCGACGCGTTAATGATCGATGTGTCTGCTTCGCCAAGGCCTGTGGGTGGCTGTGAGTTTTTTTTTTTTGTTGTTGTTGTTTTTTTCTTCCACCATAAACCACGCGGTCCGACCAAAGTCGAGCAGAGGCAGTTACAGTCAGAATGTACGATTGGTGTACTGAGGTTTCTGCTTTATATGTCAAGTAAATCCACAAGGCCCTGAAGTTTCAAGAACGCTTCGACAAGGAGTAACCGCCATTAGGGAGAAGGCTGAGACTGTCGGCGTATCAAAAACCGAAAAGCGAATTTAAACCATGTTTTACTAATCACCACAGGAAACATAAACTTGCCCGATATTGCCGCCACCGTGGAAAGTCCGACAGATTTTTGAAAAAAAGAAAGAAAGAAAAAACACTGAATGTGGCAGATTGGGTTATAATCCCATATTGGTACTATCAGCTGAGTTGACTGAGAGGACCTCCTTCCTGACAAGGTTTTCCTGGCATATCAGAGAGATAATAAAAATACAATAAAATTACATAACAGAATTCAGCAGCAAGGTAAACTTAAGGCACACTGCATAAATACATTTAGGAGACACTGTGTTTGAGTCTCAGAGCTGATATACAATAACAACAACAATGACAAGGTTTACTTAGGGCTCAATATCACTGCTTTAAGTCTCAAAGGGCTTTACACACCCACAACAAACAAAACAGGACAGCACCCCCTGACTTAATCCTCATAGCAGGCAAGAAAAAAATCCGCCCCCAAAAAAACCAAGTGTAACTAGGAAAAAATGGAAGAAATCTTGAGAAGGACCACAGAGAGGAGACCCTTTGATGGCCAGACAGGTGTGCAATAGGTGCCAACCCAGTGGGCAATTACAATTAATACAACCATAATTCCAAAAAAACAAAAAACAAAAACATATTAGCAGAGAAGATAAAGACAAGAAAAGCAGGACGAGGGGGGGGTAGCGATGAGGAGGAGGTCGATGGGGGGGGGGGGGGGGGTGTAGATGGGGGGGGTGAAGAAGACAGAGGAGGGCAGGGCACACCTGGGAGGAAGACAGCCACACTCTCACAAGGCATTCATACTCAAGCATATGACACACACACACACACACACACAGAAGATGGGGGTGGGGGGAAGGAGAGCATTAATGGGGTATCAGGACTTAATAAAGCAAATAAAGAATGTAGTGCATAGATGCATTAACACTGCGAAGCTAATAGCTGCGGAAGGTGCAGGAGGAGCAGGGCCACGCAGGGCAAGATAGCCCAGGGAACGCGGGGACGAGGGGACCAAGTCAAGCTACCGACCTAGAGACGAGAGCCACATCCAAGCAGCGAGAGACAGACAACAACCACTCACACAGACAGAGGAGAACAGGTCAATTATGGACAACAACACAGTCGTGCCAGAAAGGAAAGGAAAGGGGAGGGGGGGGGGGCAGAGAGAGACTGTGAGAGACGTCTAAACCGCCAGAACTCAACTAAAACTATGACAGACAGAGCCTACAGGCAGAGACCGCGACTCCCTAATGGTCAAATCGAAATGATATTATCCATACGTTCCAGAAAATAGATAAGTCTTTAGTTTGAATTTTAAAGGTGTCAAGAGAGTTTGCCTCCCCAATTTCTGCAGGTAGACTATTTCAGAGGAAGGGAGAACGACAGGAAAAGGCTCGGTAGTCAGGAGACTTCTTTTTAACTCTTGGAACGACTAATAACCCAGCACCTTGAGAGAGCAGGGTTTGTGGGAGGGGGGGGGGGGTTATAAGTTGCAATTAAGTCGGATAGGTAGGCCGGCGCAAGCTCGTGTAGAATTTTATGTGTCAATGAGAAGACCTTGAAATCTGCCCTTGCACGAATTGGGAGCCAATGAAGTGAGGCCAGGACAGGTGTAATGTAATAACACGCCGCGGTCGAAATATTAACTGAAAAAGCAAACGCTAGCTCTGCTGAATTATTCTCCATAAAGTTAAAGAATTTCCCCCATTTTCTGATCAGCTAATGTGATATTAAAAAAATGTACGTACACCGACCAAAATTATGTCAAGTGTAACTTTCCATATTCTCTTATTATTGAGCAGTAAAACAATGTACCTCTCAAGGAATTACATGTTTTCCACTCAGCTGCAATACTGGTGTCAAAATGTTGTAATAAGGATGATATTATATCTTATAAATGGAAACATGACTCATTTATAATGTAACGATATGAATTAAATCGTCAGAAATTTATGACATATTACCTCCTCATGATGGAGGATTGCTTCATCTAAAGCGGAACACAGTGAACATTTAATTGAGTGGTTTTGGGACGTTGCAATATAACTTCGAAGCCTCCAGTACTTGAAAAAAGTCTTATTTTGGAAAAGGTCCTTCACCTTGCCAATGCCCTTGTTTGCCCATGTTCTAAAACCCAGGGTTGTCGGTTCCAAGTTTAAATCTCTTATTATCTCCATTCTGATGATGAGCAAGACAGATGTGAGGTCTGTGACCATGTTTTAAACCAAGAGGTTTTTTTTTCTTATCTCTGACGTTCCTCTCGGGAGAATCTGAGACGTGCGGATCGAGCGGCAGTTAGGGGACGTTGTAGCGCGTTCCATTTCCACCGGAGGAGCGAGGGGTCGTCCCAAACCCCAAAGCACCGATACGTTGACTTGAGCTGTCCGCCAGCGTCAGCCGATGACCTACCGACGCAGTGAAGCCCGGGGCGGCGGCGGCTTGGTTCTAGTCTTCCAACTGAAACAGGTTATCGACTCTTTTTCTTAACGTTGGAAACGGTCGAGGCCGGGGAGAGCGAACGGTAATGAGCGAAACCAAGGCGGGGGGGGATTTTACTTAATCTGTTTATTCAGCTCATGCCGCATTATCCAATTAGGCACGCGCTGCATGATGTCCAGAGAAGAGCTTCCTCACACGCCAAAATTTACAGCACCATTGAGCCCCAGACTATTACACAGTGCCAACCCATAGGGTATTCCTCAGATCTGTTACACAGCCTAGCTTAAAAAAAAACAGTTTACTAAAAAAGGGAATGATCTTAGGAATCATGCTATGAGCACTGCTGCTGACAACGGACCACTACTTAACAGTCAGAGGCAGCGGACGCTGAGTCGTGACCTTTCCCCCCACCCCCCATGGCTCCACTTCGCTTCTTTTGTTCTACTTTGCGTCCGTTCTCCCAGGTTTAGGGGATAGAGTCAGGACTCTGGGGGCCTCTCTGGTGGTCTCTGTCACAGCTGCAGAGTTGGGACAGTGAAGAGCAGCAAGGCTGCAGCCAGGGTTTCCACATCAGATTTCCAAAGGATATTTGATTTGGTACCGGGGTCAAACCCTCGGCGTGGCGACGCGCGGCCGACCGAATCGTCTCGAGGACAGAGTGAAAGGAGGGCTCGGTGGCCGGGGTCAGCGGGACGCTCTCGGACGGGTCCCTGGAGAGGTCGAAAAGCAAGGGCGGGTCGTGTCGGGTCACGTACTCCTCGGTGCAGAAGCATACGAATGTGTGGAAGCAGGCGGTCGCGTTCTCAGGATAGAAATTAGGAGTGAAGAAGAATGCCTTCCAGATGGAGCTACCTGTAAAACAGAACATTAACGGTACAAAGTGACCTCATCACCACGTAAGGTCAATGCCGCTTTTTCTCCTGATACATTTTGTCCCGTACACTCAAAAAGGACAGATTCATAAAGATCACCAACTCTCTTAACAAATCTCTTAGGAGGATGTGAATATGCATGACAATCGGGTCAATGAAGGGTGGTGTTAGTGAGCACGTGTGAAGGAATAACGTTATTCTGAAGAATAATAAACTAACATAAACGTTCTGTATCACGGTCACATGGATATATGCTAAAGTTCATGTCTGAGAGGATTTACTGTTGACAGGGCGCCATCTGACAGCGTTTAGGTAGGCATTGCAGTAGTGGAACAGGAACTCGTGATCCGACCGCTCCACTTGACCTCTCAATAAGGGCAAAAGGTCACGGCCATCGATCACTCTGAGAGAGGAAGACACACACAATAAATACACAAACACCAACAGTCATACGCTGCATGTCCTCTTGTCTCAAATACAATTACATTAACGGTGGGTGGATGCTCTTTTTCAGGCTGCCGGGCAAAACATCAATGTGCAAAAATTATACAAAGACGATTGATTTTCCTTTTATTATTCAGTTACTCTGTAACCACAGTTTAATGCGGAGCGGAGAGAATGCGACCTCTAATCATTCCTTGACAGACTACTCATGATGCGTAGGAGAATCGTACAAGTATTAATATGATACATGTCCAGCTAAGTTTCGCCAAAGACATCTACTCTTAAATCCGAATCAATATTGCGGAGGACCTACAACACGATGCAGTGTTGAGTACCCCCAGAATCTTAAATATGTACCACTCAATGTTTTTGACTGACATGTTTCAGTGTGATTTCAGCTCACCTGTCATTGGGAATGGGAGCTCCAGTCAACTTCACCACCGTGGGAAAAATATCCATATTACTAGTGGGCTCATCCACAATTTTCCCACCAGGTAACATCCCAGGCCAGCGTAATATCCCAGGCACCCGAATCCCTCCCTCCCAATTGGTCGATTTCCCTCCTAACTCATAAAGATAGGAGAAGAGAGGAGAGGAGAGGAGTTTGTCAAAGCGTAGAGTATTAGTATGGAACGTCTGTCAGCTTTGTGGTGAGATGTTTGGAGAAACAAACTTTGATGTGTGATTAAAGCCCCCCCGTTGAAAGAAAAAAAAAAACCCTTTAAAGGGCATTCTTAATCTCCACTCAACTTTCAAAATGAAACACTCATAACAGACAGAGTGTTCGACATGAAATACAGACACTCAATCAACCGCCTTGCTCTTTTATCTTTTAAATTTTCCTACGATAAATCACTCACAACATTCCCTTTAAAACCCCGAATCTACCGAGACAGTTGTTTCAACAGCAATGCCTGCCCTGGGCATAATAGTATCTCTCCACCGAAACCAATTCACATTATACCTTTCTGACACAGTCCACATCCAGATACTCTTAAATTGACTTCTTTTCATCTCCTTTTTCCTCAGTCCAGGTGCTGATCTGAAACAGCACTGGACAGGTGAAAGCGATATGAAAGCTACTCTTTTGAACTAAGTTTCACCTGTCTAATCTTTTTTTCCCCCCACATCACAGCTCAAAAAAAAAAAAAAAAAAGGTGGTCTCAATCAAGGAAACGTTTATTCCTTAAGTCGCTGAGTTGCAAAAAGATATTCAAAGTTTAAAACTCAAATTGAATCGAAATAAAACGCCGCCGGGGTTTCAACGGACTGCGTGGGAGTTTAAATGACTTGACCGGTTTGACAAAGCGTTTAGAAACTACTCTTCTTTGACCAAGGTATATTCACAGTGTCATCCGGTGTCATCCATCTGACACCGCCGTTTAAATCCCTGGTCCCCATTCTATCACATACCTTTATAGATGCCACTCCAACCACTGTGTACCTCTCCATGGACAGAGATTTCTTCCAGGTGCGGGCCCTGGTCGGAGGTCAGGTATACCAAAGTGTTCTCCGTCAGGTTGAGGCCCTCCAGCGTTTGCATGATCTGACCTGAATCACAGGGTAACTGCTAATCACAAATTTTGTCATCTTTACAACCAAGTGATACACTGGTCTAGATTCAAACACCTTACTATACTGTTTCCCTTTCAAACAAAAGAGTTTCAAAAAAAAAAAAATACAACTCCACAGGTAGTGGGGCGACAAGCACAAAACATTCTGTTGTTGTAAATCCAATTCTCCCAACAATTCTGTTTTGTTTGGTGAGGGGTGGGTGTCACAATATGTTATGCCTTAAAATGAGGTGAAATAATTTTATCCCTGCACTGAAGTCTCCGGAGGTTTTGTCGATTATAGCTAACTCCGGTTAACAAAAACATTTTTTTGTATTTGAGAAATGAGACAGTTAGATATTTGTGTTGTAGCTCTTTTGAGAATAAAACACGTTCACAATCTTTACGAAAATGCAACAAGGAAGACTGAATAGGACATGCTTCTCCCAAAAGGCCGCAATTGCTGCAAACTCGATTTCTGAAGGCCTGGAGTAACTGTAATCACTGGAATAATGCACTAAACCACAATTCATTTTGTTCCATTCCTCATTCTTGTGTTCCCACATTACAGAGAAAATTGTCCTTTCCATGAAATGAGGACAATTACCGCATAATGACAAACGCGGCAACAATTACAACGATTATGATCAGCTGCTGTGCTCGAAACCGTGTCCTTGTCTGAGACAACAGCGATTCAACATCACTCCATACTAAATGCATTATCCTGACAAAAGAAACTTACCCAGATGCCAGTCATTATGTTTTCAGATCATTTGGCAATCTGGTAATAATTTGTTCTTGTCAGTAGGTGATCACATTTAGTTATAAGCTTATAGGACACTGGCAACAGTCATCCAAAGGTTTACGTCATACCTACGCTCCAGTCTACTTCCATGACCGCGTCACCATAGGGACCGTGCTGGCTCCTCCCCCTGAAGGGCGGAGACGCAAAAAGGGCGGTGTGAACCTGGACGAAGGAGAGGAACAATAGGAACGGCCGATCAGAGTTCCTGCGAGAAGAAAACAGGGATTAAAAAAAAAAGAAACAGTTCTAACTGGGTGACACGAAGAACACAGCCTCTGTGTTCATCTGCTGGTTGACAGAATGAAAATGCTGTTTGATGCGAGTGCTGACAAGGCTTTGCTGGCAACAGCGTACGAATCACATAAGCACGTTCTCTCAGGAGGAATACAAATAAGCCCACTGCTTTTGAAGCCAGCTACTTTGCATCTACGAAACAGAAGAACGTTTATATGATTCAAAAACCTAGAAGCAAGTCAAAATGTCTGCTGAACACGTAAAGAGGTCCGAAATACCTCTCTAGAAACTCGACGGCCTCGCCGGTCATTCTCTGTGTCAGGTCCTCCGACACAAACGGCTGCTCCACGATCTCGTGGCCTCTCATGAGGAGGCAGTTGAAGTTGGGGTACGTGTAAACGAACAAAGAAAACAGGCCGAAAACCGTTCCCGCTAGCGCTGAAACCCCCAGGGCCATCCTGCGGGTCACGGTGACGAAGCCCAGGTAATGAAGAAAGGCCGCGGTGGCCAACCCGACCCCCAGCGTCTTACGCGGAATGTGATGGTACACGTTGTCGAACACGGAGCCGTGACCGGGCTGGCAGTCGCGCATGTTGGTCATGGTGATGCCGTAGAAGTGGTCGAAGCCGTGGGCGATGGGGTGGTGGCAGTGATCGCCACTCCGTTCACAGTTCAGTCCCAGGTGCCACTTACCTGGCACGGGCAAGAACGTGGAGGGAGGAAAAATTTGATTGTTTACAAAATACGCTGAGCATTCAAAAGCTTAAAAAGTGTTAATTATCTGAAAAGAGCTGAGACTTTTCAGCACTCCAAAACACGCCATACGCTATGCCGTTAATTTTTTTTTTTTTTTTTTTAAAAAGCACTATAATGTGAAAACGCAGATCATAATCCTAAGATGTATAATTGCTTTAAACACACCTATGAGGGAAGTGGCGTAGCCCTGTTGTTTCGCTATCCTGGCGAAAGTGACCTCGCTGTTCGGCAGGCCTCCGGACGTCGAGGTAAAAATGTAAACGCCCATCCTGTTGTAGCCAACCATTCCTGGCCATCCAAAAAACAAAACAAAAAAAAAAAACAAAACAGGACATCTTAACAATGAACATCAAGCTCTGTCCACATCACAGGATGAACACAGAGTCACAGAACTGAGAACGGCAGATTCTACCTCGATGTTAAACCCATTCACGCAGCATACACGTCTCTGCAGCACTGCCCGTTGATGTGTTGTTTACATCACTCAGTGCAGCCCTGACAATACTATTATGACGGTGGTGCTTTAAGCTTTTTTTTTTTTCTAATTTCTTTTGATCTATCAATTACGAACAGCTTGCCTGTTCAATTCCGAACACGCCGGTCTTCTCAGCTATTCAGGCGCAGCCTGTCTTCACTGGGACAGGCTTATGCATTCTCGGGGACCAGCGTACTACGTCTTCGAAGGAGCCCGTTCTCACCTGATCGTATGGGGTACCGGCCTGTGAGGAAGGCTGCCCTGCTGGGGGTACACAGGGGAGCAGCTGCAATGTGCTGAGTCAGTTTGACCCCTTCCCGAGCCAGCCGATCGATATTCGGGGTCCTGCAGAAATTCACGATCCCAAAACAATCTTATTAAGAGCACAGCACGTGAAGCTCGACTTGTCAATACAGCTGTGTATTACACACACACACACACACACACACACAAAAAAAAGATTTGTATATTTAAAAGAAAAATGATTTGTCTTATCTCAGTGGGCACTGTTACGTTTCACAAAACATGATGACATATCTCATTTGAAAGCAAACCCACAACTTGCCATGAGGTATGACAAAAAAAAAAAAAACCCACAAAGCTGGAAACAATGAAACCACTTCTACAGAGAGCAAAGGGGGGAAAAAAATAATGAAAAACAGAACGTCTCATAAAAGTGTCAGGCGATACATACTTTAAAGTTGTGTTTCCATAGCATCCAAGGTCTCCTATTCCCATGTCATCCACCATCATCAGAACAAAATTAGGCTTTGAGCCATGTTGAGCAACACACCGAGAGAGCAACAGGACCAGATAAAAAAGGCTACACACAGCTTTCATTCTACAAAACAGAGAATTTAAAAAACAGAAAAGAAAAAAACATATGAGGTGCAGATATTGACAATCAACAGAGAGGAAATCTCTGAACAGTAACCCAGACAGAATAAAAATGCTGTCTCACCTGTTGCCGCACTACTCTTAAAAAGGCAAATATAGGCCAGTCTGAAGTCCAATTTCTCAAGTTAACATCCAGTTGGGGGAAAGGGAAAAGTGCACACACTTCATCAGACTATGCCGACTTGGGAATAACAGCCAAGGAACTGTTTTATACGTGTGTGTATATATTTATTTATACATACACAAACAGTTCCCTCATATTGACACAGCATGGGTTCTCTGGCTCCTTTGGGCAAACTGAAGAAACAGACAGGATTTTATAAACCCTAGTTCAGTTTAGTTAGAATTTAAAAAAAGGTTAAACTGGTAGACCGGGCGTAGTCGGTGGTTCTTTACGTCTTGTAAGCATAACTGCACACAAACAAACCGATAAGAAACTAATTAACAGCACAAAAAAAATCTGTTGATATAAACCCAGGGTTTCCAGCAACCTACAAAACAATAGGCAGTGTCACGTAATTGACACTAGATAGTTTAAACAACAGGGCACAGTTCAACAGGGGAGGGAAGGTGGTATACTCATAACGGCGCTCAGTATGAAACACTTAACGGAAGAGCAATCTGAGACAGTAAATTCAGGGCAATTAATGTTATCACGCGTTCAAAAGGTGAAGAGGTAGATCCGCCGTAACTAACCCCGTCAGAAAATGTCTATTACCGGCTCCAATAAAAGAGAAGGAGACATCTAGCTAAGGCACGACTTAAGACAAACAAGCGGCAGTTAATCTACCCCGGATGCCGCATTCCCACTTTAACATCTTTCAAATGTACCTTGTCCAGCCGCAGATATCTCCTACAGTAATGTGCCGTTCAGAAATTTTTAATCAAACGCATTCGTATTCATGTCGCCCAGCCACCCACAATGACATATGCTGGCTACTATCACTGCAGAAACGTAACTGACTAACTAATTAGCAAGGTGGGAAGCTTGGAAGTTACCTATTGCCTCTAGTGGAAAAAAGAAGGAGAGAAGATCGAGAGAGAGACAAACAAGGAAACTAACGTGGGGTAATTCTCGTTACACTCTGGCTGCGTATCGATACAACTTGTCACATAGTTTTTATAGAAGCTGTATGTGTCGCGCACCCCTGTAGAGCAACTAAGTGAGGTCGATTTCGTAGCCAAACATCTGTTTTCCAGCAGCTGCTCAAAATTCACATTAAGTGCTGCTTCACGCGTTCGGTAGATCTGTTATCCATGTTTTGATCACTGCGAACTCTACATACAATAACTAGTTGCTAATATCATTGCGTGATACCTCGCACATTACCACGAGACCTACTTTAGTCCACCTCAAAATCTGCTTGGAGGGCAAATAAATGCCTGTTATCCAGTTGTGTTTAAACGCGCCTGTGTATACACAAAGGCAAAGGTTAACCGATACCTACGAAGAAGGCGTCCCAGTTGTTTTCGAATTTACTTAGACAAGACTCTAAAAGTCTTCTGTAAGGAAGTAAATGCCCTGGGTTGTCACGTGATACCGGACAGCTTGCTGTGGTTGGTCAAAAGCAAGGTTGGGTCCGAGATATTGGAGATGAATGTTTTAAGAGGTTCAGAGGTCATGAAAATGACCTCGAAATTTGAAGCGTTTGTTGTTTGTTACAATACTACAATAATATTACAATATTTTTGGAGACAATCATAACTCTAGAGAAAAACCGAAAAAACCTCAGTGTATGTTCGTAAAGTATTTTATGCAGATTTCACTTGCTGACAGCTCATTTTATTGCCAAGTGACCCCAGAATGATGCACTGAGAAAGCATCCAGCAAACACAGTTAGAGCTCCCCATCTTGCGTTGTAAATGAGGGCGTCCTTTGGACTTTGGACTCTTTTTTTAAAAATTTAATCGCATTGCTATTGAGTGTGTTCTACAGAATATATCTGTTTCAAACATCACGAACAGAATGAATGTTTTATAGAGACGCCAGACACTCAACTGATCTTCTCAAACTTTTCAAACTGCTGTGACTTTAAAGACAGAGTGATAGATATTGATTATTATCGACTGGCACTCAATTAAAAATCCCAGCCCGTGAAACAGCAGGTGGGCCACTAGACTCGAAAAGCTCAAATCACTTCTTAGCTTGAAAAAATGAACCATTTCCCAAAAGACTGATTATTTGGTACAGGTACATTACTTTTTCATTGCAAAAAAAAAAAAAAAGCCATTTTGAATAGAACAATTATTACTTTGCCGAGAAATGTGCTTATACCTGCTATTTATCTGTCCCAAAATTGTGGGGGGTGAACGTATTGTGCCCCTCCTAATCTTCCTTACTGGAGACATTTTTGATGACCTTAAAACTATCGACTCTACAACACATTCACGCTTTGATATCAATCAGGCCTGTAATGCAAGCATACAAGATTTGAGGGATTAAGGAATTGGGAATGCTGATCTTTGATCTGCAGATTAGGAGGGAAGAAAGTAACCACGGTTCCCGCGCGCAGCTCTAGTATTGACAGAACTGAGTAATGTGCCTTTGATTAGAACCGTTGTGTAGCCTTTCCCCGAGAGAAGAGAGACGGGGTGCATAGGAACTTTCAATAAACCTACGGAAGCCTCTGTGTTTACAGACAAAGCACAAAGCAAACCGCTTGTGGGGGAAAGGCCTTTCATTAGAAATGATCAGTTGGGGGAAAAAAATGATAATAATATTATCAGAGAGGGAATACATGACATGTCCACTAGAATTGATCTTTAGAAAAACTTCTGTCTTTTTTATATTAATTTAGCATAAATTCTCACCCCACTATCTCTGTAGGGGCCATGTTTTTACTGTATTATGCATTCCTTATTCTCTGTTGTACTGAACATCATCCTCCTCCGTATTTTTTGTGACATTTCTTCAAAGCAATGGGTGACTGAGGACAAGACAAGTTGTGCAGACAAACAGTGCCATCTGTTGTTTGACGCTGGTATTGCACAAATATCAGACGAGTCAAAAAAAAAAAAAAAGATATTCTCAACATGAAAGCATTTGATCTTCCAAACAAAATAATTACGTTCACATTCATTTTGGCTCTTATGAAGGATATATCAAAAGGCACGTAAAAATTCACAAATGAAATTTTACATTTTAAAATAACGTGAATAAGAATTAAATCTCACAGCCATTGAACTGCAGGGCTTTAGTAATGCATCAGCTCTTCAGATATGCTGAATGAATATGTGTTTACAGCTTGAGCATGTAGAGGAGGGTACAGCTGAGGATAGATGTTAAAAGACATCTCACTTCCCACTGGACTCACGTGACTGGAGGAATGTTGGGAGCACACTCACTTTGATGTCTCCATGTCTCGTCTGTGCTCCCCCTCTCTCTCTCCCTCTCTCCCTCTCCCTGTCTCTCTCTCTCTCTCTCTCTCTCTCTCTCTCTCTCTCTTTCTCAGCTAAATTAGTCTGCTTACTCTTTCCCTGATACACAGTGTATGTTCAATAACTTCATAGAGAACATATTACCAGTCACAGATATTCACACACTACTGTGCACTCCCTGAGTGTATGGGACATTCTCATGATTTACAGATCAGGCTGTGTCTGTTTGCATGTGCAACCTTTATGTGTGACTGCACAGAGTGACAGTGAAGCAATGATGTGGTTATGTCTTTAGGCACAATACTGGCTTAGTCACTCCAGATGCTAAAAACCAAATTGTGTGTGTGTGTGTGTGAGTGTGTGTGTGAGTGTGTGTGTGCGTGTAATAGCAGTGCATTTGTGCATGCATTAAGAAACAGTGTGTGTTTTTGTGTGTGTGTGCGTGTGTGTGTGCATGTGTGTGTGTGTGTGAGTGTGTGTGTGTGTGTGTGTGTGTGTGTGAGTGTGTACGTGTGTGTAATAGCAGTGCATTTGTGCACGCATTAAGAAACAGTGCAATGCATTCCATGCACACAGAGTGAAAAGAGGGGCATGTTAACAGCTCTGTATCACACCGATCATAAAAAAATATTTCATGAGATGGTTGTTAAATGACCTTGTTTGAATGCAAATCTCCACCAGCCTCAGACACTGCAGTGGCTCACGGCCAGTAAATGTGCCAACAGTCTCCTACTGCGCAGTGACACAATTCTGTGACTAAAAGACCACTAACACAACTCCCTCCTTAGCAGTCTGTCATACGCGCGCGTGTGTGTGTGTGTGTGTGTGTGTGTCTGTGTCTGTGTCTCTGTCTGTGTGTGCGTGCACAAACATGCCTGCTATCTTATTGCCTGACCCCTCTAAGCTTTCTGTGCTGTTTACAGGCCTCGTGCATATTATGTGACAGAAACACCATGGGGACCCGATACAATACAAGAAATCATGTCCATCATTTACATGTGCAAACACACACGCACACAGACACAGACACAGACACGCACACATGCACGAGCAGAACAATTCTAACAGGGAATAAGCCAAGTAATGACACATCATGGACACATTAGAGGCAAATTGCAGGTAAATTGTTCTGATTTTGATGGATATTCTCATTTCTTGTGCGCGAAGGCGTCTCTAGAGTCATTGACTGATATTCGTCGGTGTGAGAGCAACAAGCCTGCAGAGCGAAAGCAGAGGGTAAACACATCAGTATGGTTCTGGAGAGACAGAGTGTGGGGTTGAAACAGATGACAAATAAAACTGACCTTTAAACTGATCAATGGCTGCGAATTGGTTGCGTTTCATTAGCGGGTATGTAATCAAGAAACCTCTGTATTCATCAAAAGCTTATCTGTTCAACAGAGCGGGGAGAGGGGAAAAAAAACTGCATCATTGGTTTTAATCTTCACTGATTTCTTCCTTCTGAAGTGATGTATTTTCTTGATGTGTAAGTTTGCTGTGGCATGTTATTTTATTGCACCACACCAGTAAGGTTGACTTCTGTGATGGAGACGACTGAGTGAGGATTAAGCTAAACCTTGAAAAATAAATAAATAAATAAAAATAGATGACAGGAGAGTTTTGCAATGTCATACTTCTTATTACAACGCTGGGGCAATATTCTGATATGTTTCATTTCAGTGACCGGCCAGAAGAGGGCAGTGTGACCTTTCAAAACCTTTTGGCTGCTACTAAGGCATATGTTTTCATACATTAGTTCTGCATCACATTGTGACTGAAATGAAAGCAGTAAAGGGACAGCTGAAGGTTTGAAGGTTTATTTATTACCGCAGACAAACAGCCTCGTTAATTGTGTCGTCCAAAATAAGTAGTGCTGGACAAGGTTAACGGTCAGACATTTGAACACTGTAGGGTGTATCTCGAGGTTTTGTCTATAACGACACGCTAGTTCCCATATCTACCGAGAACACAGCGCCTCATTCACCACGATGTAATTTGAACAGACCTCTCTCTTGCTCTCTCTCCCCTCCTCTCACACTCTCTGTCTTTCTTTCTCTCCCACTCTCTCTATTTCTCTCTCTCTCTCTCTCTCTGTCTTTCTCTCTCTCTCTTTCTCTCCCAGGTGACCTCAAGCAGGAGACCCCCTTAGGCAATTCCTCTTCCCCTCCTCCATGGTTCCTCTGAGGGTTCTGGGGTCAGGGCAGTCACTCCACACTCTGGGCTCTAAAGGCTTCACTATCAGCAGTAGTGTCCTGAGGCTTGCATTTTCCCAAGTAACAGGTACCCCCCCCCCCCCCCCCCCCCCCCCCCCCCCCCCCCCCCCCCCCCCCCCCCCCCCCAAGCCCCAAGCCCCGACCCCCCACCCCAGACCTATTGTAGCCTTATTCCAGCACTTCCAGCCCACCCAAGGCTGGGGGGGGTCACTGCTCATATGGCCTGGGGGGTCTCGTACCTGTCTCTCTTTTTTTGAGCACTGATGTTATCTCAGGAACACTGACAGACAGCACACCTGGACAGAGGACTGATGGAATAAAGCCACCAGTGAAGCATCGGGTAGCAGACGAGAACCAGCTCGGTATTTGACATGGGGAAAAGACTCACTCAGAGGTTCATCTGACGCGCTGACACGTCTCGACGGTACGATTCTTTGTGTGGTGAATGAGTCACGTAAGTCATGCAATAAGGTGTTGCTCATCCGAGTCTTGAGCGAGAGCTAGTGAGAACATCAAACGTCTAAGTGCGTTTACGTTTTCGTCTTTTGTTATGTCTCCTGTTTGTACTTTTATGGGTGTCCAAACACTTTAATAAAAAAATAAGACAGGACATCGTTGTTTGAGTATTTGTCCACTGGGTGGAGCCATTGTCACTGTCTCCTATCCTTTCTTAAAATAATTTTCAGTAACAATAATAGCGATGGCAGTGTGACGATTCTTCCAAAGTAAAATTCCATAACTTGCCATGAAAAGCCAGAAAATCTTTCGAAATGGCCATGAAAACCGTAGAAAAATCATTGAATGTTTTCCACAACCGAATGAAGCCCGTTCAAGCATCCAGTGGTACTACTGAGTTTCATTGCTACCTCATCGTTTTGTCAGGATGTCTGAGCAACGACCGGCCCAGTCACAGGGTCAGAAAATACTGTTTAGAGACAGAATCATAACAATGTGATAAACACGTACCTATACCTTCAATGACAGCGATCAAAACTTAAAATGGGGGGGGAGGGGGGGGGGGGGGGCAAAAGACAGTTGGCCTTAAGTTTCATCCACTCTCGTCCTAGCAGTAATGTATCTGTTGCAGCTTCACTGTTCAAAGCTGAGGAGACATCTTTCCAACCAATGTCGTCTCAGTGGAAATGTGGTTCATGTTTTCCAATGGTCATAGTATTGTACAGAGGATACATGGTGTTGCTTGACTGTTCCTGTCTAAACCATGCAAAGTGCTGCTTGAAAAACTAGATATTTTCCTTTGCATGTTGTAATACTGTTCTATGATTGAGATTTTCAAAGTAAGGAGTCTGTAATGAATTGCCAACCATTTTGTATATTTTACACCAGTTCTTCATTTCAGAAAAATCAGGCCACAAACAATATCTTTTCATACACATTTTAAATGTCAACACTTCAGAAATTCCAACCCTAATCCTCATTCACACAGTACTGGAAACTCTTAAGATAAACTGAACAAGTTCTTTTATTTCGGCTCAACTCAGAAACCAAGCCAGGTAACTGTTTACTATTCACCAGAAATGTTTCTCCAAAACATTTCAATTCACTTTAAATGAGGCTGAATAATTTCCAGTACCGTTTAATATTCGAAGGAGGTCACAAGTTGTTCCTCAGGAGAAATATGTGCCAACAGTTGAACTGACACAATAACAGAGACAGAAACAGAGGAAAAGCCAAGAGACCATTAACAATAAAAATGAGTTGCAAAACCACACTTTTCCGCTTTAAAGCAATCACAGACAATTCCAAAAAAACTTCCTCGTTTTTTTTTTTTAAAAAACATTTATTTTTCCTTATTTTCTACTCAATTTGGAAATGCTCAATTACCCGTGATTGGATAAGTCTCACCCCTACGCTCCAGTCACAGGGGCCAACTGCGTTCCCTTTCGATTCCAAGCCACAGTGGGCACGTGCACCATAGCTTGGATTCAAACTGCAAATCCCAGATGCAGAATTTGGCTCTACCCTCATAACCTGAGCTGTAGCTAAATAGTTCGTTTTTTTTTTTTCCTGAGCCACCACACTAAATCAAAGTAATCTAAAAAACTCACACCTGTCTCTTCAACGAGAACCCTTACGGGTGGTTTTAAATGTTAGTCTGACACAAGAACTTAACATTTCATTTCCCAAAGGTCTGGTTCCCCCGCTTAACTCTTTGTGTTCTTATGGGGAAACTGTACAATAATGCATCCTCTTCACAGCCTGAAGCCTGAATCTGCACCACCTACAGGCACAGTCAACGCAATTAGTTACAGCTGGAGAAAGTCTATCAATTCAAGACGCAACAGGAACACACACAAAGGGGGGGGGGGGGGGGGCGTACGTATAGACTACAACTGTGAACGTAATATTTCCAACCGGGCTGCAGTCTGTTTAAATTCGCTGATGACACTCCAAACTTTATCACTATAATTCAGATGTTTCTCAGCGTGATCGGCAGGGCTTTGAAGCTCGCTAAACGTCGCTGCGCAACCGAGCTTTCGCGCGTTACGTAACGGGCTTTGTCAAAAATTTAGCGAAGGGACAATTTTACAGTAAACTCAACTTTCCTGTGTTTATTTATGCCTGCCAATAGCTCCCCGAGGAGCTCTTGTTCCTTCGCTCGTATGACAGTAAGAACAGATTCAAAACATTAAACTGTCCGTTCCTCTCCGTTTCATCACGGTGTAGGCCTACATCAGAAAACAGCCATTTCCATACACTCACATAGCTCCATATGTTTGGAGAAAAAGAAAAAAAAAACATAACTGACAGCATAAAATCATTTGTAAAAACAAAATACTACAGAAAGACTTCAAATGAGAAATCCTAAATGGTTTTGGGAACCATTGTTGGCAATAAGTCTAGGGCTGTTATTGGATATGTGCATTGTGGCACATTGACTCTGTTCTATTAAAATAAATTGGGCATGCCATGTTCTTTGGCTCAAGCACTGAATCCAAAGCACTCTCTAGGGAGAGCTGGGTCATTTTATGTAACAGAGATTCTGTCTGCCTTGTCGTAGATCGCAAAAACGGAATGTTGGGCATTTTCCACAACCGGGTTAACCGTGGATCAAAGCTTTCCTGTTTACATACAAAGCCATCAGAATTTCTAATGAAACCAGGAACATACTTCCCAAGCAGTTTTCCGTCTTTTTCCCTTTATCATTATTCTTACCGTCACTGTCAAAGTCACACTGACAAAAATCAACAGTTCAATTCACTTGATGTGAGGCCAAGAGCAAGAGAGCAAGAGAACAAGAGACATACAGAGAGAGAGAGAGAGAGAGAGAGACAGACAGACAGACAGACAGGCAGGCAGACAAAAAGAGAGAGGGAGAGAGAGAGAGAGAGAGAGAGACAGACAGACAAAAAGAGAGAGGGAGAGATAGAGAGAGAGAGAGACAGAGACAGACAGACAGACAAAGAAAGAGAGAGAGAGAGAAACAGACAAAGAGAGGGAGAGAGAGAGAGAGAAAGAGAGCTTTTGACTTGATGTATACATTCCCCATTACCGTCTGGTAACCACAACAGAAGGCAAAATGCCTTTCTTTTAGCACACGAAACCCAAGGCAAAGAAACCCATAATACGTCTGTTCTCCAGCATGTGAGAATTGAAAGCAAGTGCAGTCTATTTAATATGACTTGAGAATGAATAAATATAAAATGCAGAATTCTGCGTGCATCTTGTTTCTGCACAGCCGAAACAGGTCTCAAATGGAACAAGGAGACGGAATTTCATTTGTTTGCGGTTAAACAGTGCATCATCACAGAGGACTTTGAAAGATTCAGGACTGTTTTTCGTGTATCTCTTGCTCAGATGATGAAGAACAGAAAATGGAACAACCCCCAGATTCTCTCTCCATTACACACGACTCTGTCATTTGTGTACTTGGGTTTATCACACGGAAACATCTTTCTTGTGTCTTTTTTTTTCTATTCTTCTCTGTTAGACATGCATTCATTAAACTGATATGGAATTGTTGACGCCCTCTTGAGTTAGATTCTTCTGTATAAAATTTAAGAAGAGCATAGCGTACGTTAATCTCTGTTTTATACTATGTCTAATAATATAATCTAAGAATCTAATTTTTTTCTGTTGTCACCTCCTAACTAAATCATTCTTATGACCCGTGCCACGTATGAAGTCATTAACCAATCAGATAACCTGATCTATAAGTCAGTGACCCGTAACCTGTGTGGGACAATATAACCGCGCTGTTGGAACGAGAAAAGCAGCTGTCTTTGTATTTATGTGAGATTTTCGATCACAAAAGGTAAGCTATTCTGCGTCTCTTCCAAGCCTATATTACACTGAAACTTTCTGTTGGATTCAGCAGAGCCACTCACTGTTCGTCACTCACAAAAAAAAACAAAGAAAGAAAGAAAGCGAGAAAGAAAAAAAAGTTTAGGCCGAACCTCACGAGAGCCAGGGCAGCCTTGGGCTGTCTGTGTGGAGGGGCATGTGAGCTTGTCAACAGTATTTAGGGCAAACGGATGTCCAGTAACAGCATACAGACAACGCACGTGTGTGAGGATCAATATGGCACTGTTATACTCGCCGTTCGGCGAGCCAAAGCAAACCACTTACCACAAGGAGCCATTTCCCTGACTTCCCTTTGAAAACAACTGGTTTGATTTCCCATCTATTATACCTCAGCAGATCGGGCCACAATCCCAACAATGTAATCTCCGACAAATGGTGGTTATTAACACAGCAGGCGGTGACATTTTCTATTATTCTTCTCCGATGAGAAAAACATGGTGAGTAGGGTTGCTCACGCCGTAGCTGGCTGCCATCCCGCGATAAAACTTTTTCCAAATAATTCATCGTCGGAGAAACGGTTTAATTTTCTACCACGTGTTTTAGATTCTGATTTTGGAAAAAAAAAAAGACGCGTGCTATTGCCGTCAAAAATGTTCAGGATTCGGGATGTGTGTTTACTTCTGATATGATGAAGAAATATTTCACTGAAATGTGACGAGTGGGCTATTGCGAAGGAAACTTCTCTTGGGTGCCTGTATCACGCTCAAACAGTCTGGCACACAGCTGGTTCCTCGAAATTTAGCCCCATACTCTCCTTACGTTTTCGGTAGGAATTAAGTATCGCGGCTCTATGAGTCAGACATGTATGGTAACTCTATCGCAGATTACGTCTGTCTCTTATTTTGTGATTTTGTGCACTATGGACTCCAAGAAATTGCAGTATAAATACCAGGGCAAATGAAGGGGCTCCTAGTGGGGCCCACAACTCAACTTAATCTGGGCTTAATTTGGTAAGTAAATGAAATTAAGACAGCATTGGAATGGTTTGTGTGTGTGGTGTTTGGTTGCCATATATATATATATAAGAGGAGTGATAGAACTGGAGGTTGAAGAACAGCTGATCAGACTATATAGGCACTCAGCAGCCAATAGTGACAATTTAACTGTCTCTCAAACATGAAGTGTGAATTGATGCAAAGAACTGTGCCAAAAAAAAAACCCCACTGAAGTACTCAGTGGCAGCATTGTTTTGTTTACATAATTACCCAGCTCATTCTGACGTTCTGTTGTGATGTGGCCACAGGGAGAAGTGGCAAAAAAAAAGAAAAAAAAAAGTGACAGTATTAAAATTCATCATAATGCCAAACATTTTGAAGTCTGCATTATATAAGCTTGTAATTGTTACTTATTTCTGCCTCCTTGCCCTGAGTCAAAATGAAGCATAATGTCACGTAATGTTTCTGTGCTGCTAATAGTTTTAAACCACAGTGACATCATCCTCTTAAGGTACCTGGTCTGATCGCCTCTCACGTGCGTTTTAGAATCTCACCGCGGCGTTTGCCGGAGGCTGCTGTTTTCAGGTCGGGACGCCAGTTTATAAAGGGAGATTGACATCTGTGATGACAAATTCATATTAAGTTTTCAGCAAATCTGCCCTCAGAGTGTCTCGGCTTGAGACTCCGTAAACAGCCCTACAGGTGTTGTCAGTCGGTCTGACGGATCTCTTTCAACACCCACAATCATCAGACCTCTCTAAAAGGTGACGCAATTCAATAAGCCAAAGAATTTTCATCAGTCCCGGTAAGCTACCACCATTTTAAGAGTTACTTGAACTGAGGACAGCCTCAAGTGTATTATAAGCCCCTGTCATGTTCTGCTAGCTTTGGTCAAAAGTAACGCTGGATTAGCTGTTTTCTTCCGTCGCAAAGTTAACGTTCTTATTCAAATTACGTCTCTGTAGATGTATTTTCAGCTGGAGTAGCATCAAGAGAGAAACTGCAGAAAGTCCTGTGAGGATTTTAGTCATAGCACTTCGAGCAAATTGGCAGGGTATCAAACAAAACAAAACCAAAAAAAAAAAAAACCTTTTGAATGAATACGGAACATATGGAACCGCGCCATTAACATACAGGAAGGAGGTATAAGGCTGAACATTCTTTCAGCGTTAATCATGTTGTGTGACACAGGCACCGGTTCCTGACTCAAGATGATGAGCCAAGATAAGTCTTTTTGTTCTCTCATCAGTGCCTGTACATGTCAGGCTTGAAAGCTGTGTATTATTTGTGTTCATTTGTACTGTAAGTATAAATATTATGACAATCATATACCGCCAGCCAAGGAAGGAATGGATGGATTGCACAATCCACGCTACAGTTAGAAACCGACAGACATCTCTGTTTTCAAATTATATGCAATCAGAACTGAACAGACATCTCTGTTTTCAAACTATATACAATCAGAACTGAAAAAAAAAAACGGAACATTTTCTCATCATTTCTGGACTGCGTGTTGTTTCGGTGTCGTGTTTGTACTATAATAGAAATGTAGCAACATCCTGGAAACCGTTTCTTTTTTTTCTTTTTTTTTTTTTTTTTACATTTGCTCTAAATCTGATTCAAGATTAGCCTCGCAGGACAAGAGGAACCAGACTTGGCAGTTTTTGGAAACACAAGAAGTCCGTGGCAGAGACCTCTTTGTGATTTCATGCGCCTTGCATTTCCGGAGGCCAGAACGCCAAGTCCAAAAGGCTGTCATTGCTTAGCGGGGTATTACTTGTTGTTAACGCCGTCAAGATACCAAACTAGTGTCAATATCTGCGGCTGAAATCCAGACGCCTACAGAGAGTCTCCTATGCCTGCTGTATCTGCATTCATCCTCCTTTAGATTTGGGAGGGCAGATCTCCAACGGGAGTATCCAGTGAGAAGCATCTCTCTCTCCTTCATGGATGGAGTGAGTTAGACATGCCCCCGCTGAGGAGTGCTTTGAGGGGATCTGCCACAGATCATGGGGTCGTGTTAAGGCAATGCCAAGGTCTCACACTTGTTTCAAAAAGGCACGCTGCTCTCTGTGGAACTGAAGCACGCGATACTTCTAAAAATGTGTGTGTGTGTGTGTGTGTGTGTGTGTGTTGGTAGTTGGGTGGGTGGGTGGATGGATGGATGAGTCTGTTCATGCGTATGTGTGTATGTGGGTTTTGGGGGTTTTTTGCACATCTCTTACAAGATTCTTACAGTTGCACTGTTCTCGTTCTCAGCCCAGCTGGTGGAGTGTTCTTGATAAAAAAAAAAAAAAGCAGAGCATGGCAAGTGTGATAGATTGGCTGTCAGATGGTTTATCTGTGTGTGCGTGTGTGTGCGTGGTGATCATCTTTGATGTCGTATGATACATGTGTGATACAGAGACTACAAGCCTGGGAAAATACCAGTCTGTTACATCTAACATTGGAGAATCAGAAACCCAAGTGACTTCTGTGAAAGATTGAAGAGATCCTAGGGAAAAAAAAAGAAAAAGATATATCAATCTGTAACTGAGCAGGAACTGCCTTACCACAGGAACACAATACTTCTCCCTCAGTGAAAATATCCATTGAGTCTTCCCCACATCCAGAGCAGTAAATTGACAAATTATGTCAGTATCATTCGCATATTACAAACTGTAATACTGGGGGGGGGGGGGATGGATTGGGCGGGGGGGGGGGGGCGTGTTTGTTGGAAAAGGGAATAAAATGACTGTTGAGCACAAAAGTAAGCAGGTTTATTCCTCAGTTGATGGTCTAGATGGGGAAAAAAAAAATTGCTAGAAAATATGGTCTCGCTGTTTCATATATTTGAATTCTGGACTCAATAAGTCAACCCAGACTCACTGTAAATGTCTATCAACCTGTCCAAACATCTCGCAGCGTAGGCCCCCGTACACACGGCCCGTCTGCCAAAACCCGGCTGCGATCAATACCTATTTTCATATAACAGGTTTAAAAATTGATTTTTCTGCAGCGTTGTAAAGTAAATGAGGCCGTGGATCAATGTTTTCAAGGTTGGACCCGACGCGAGCTTCCCTCGGACGACAGAACGACTGGGTCCCCCCATGACGGCGTTTTCCCTTTTTAAAAACACGGGGCGCGACTGACGCATACATATCTGATGTGTTACTGCGCGTGGTTTTTCTCTATAATCACATTATGCTTTGGCATAGACCAGTATGCTGGATTAACTGTTAGGGTCTAATTCTCTCTAGCTGAAAGATGCTGTTAGCGATGGAATAAGTAACGTGCGGATCGGGGGGGGGGATTAAACAGTAAACAGGAAGGAGTAATCCCACATTTATAAACATAAAGGGGCGATAGATCATCGGAGGTCTTCTGTCAGATGATGCGTCAACAAAAAAAAAAAAAAAAGAAAAGAAAAGAAAAAGAAAGTGGGTGCATGCCGCAGTGCAAACAAACCCCCTGATTAAATATTGATTTTGTGCAGTCCGTTTTAATGACTCGTAAGCCGTTTGTAATAGAACCTCATTTACATGTCATCCGTTGTCATGGAACGCTTGTCAGTCAGAGAACCTCTCTTGTGTTAATAACAACTGGTGCCGGTCCACTTACACAAACAGAGTGTTATTGTTTTGAAACATATCCACGTTCCCAAAGGAAGCCTTCAGGAAACTTGAATTATACATGGACCTACCACATACTTTAAAAAAAAAAAAAAATGTTCTGCTCAAGAATTCAATTTTTAGACGTGACTTTTTCTGTCTGCCAAAAACATTATTGCAGGCAGCAGTTCTGTGGCGTGCCACTTACCATCTCTTTGTTTAGTGGGTCGTGCATGGAACACTATCCCTTGTGCACAAACAATGGAAATGCCAACATAATAGCCCTTAACCAATAAAGCTCTTGGCTCTGACACTCACGAAAATTAACTCATTGTTAATTTATAACCCTGAAACCTCATCCTCAAAGCCTCTGTTTTGGATTAAGTGTCGACGTGTGCCTTATAAGAGGTAGGTTACTATCGGAGCGCTAATCTCTCTCTCTCTCTCTCTCTCTTTCTATCTCACCCTCTCCCACTCTGTCTCTGTCTCTCTCTCCCTCTCTAGCTCTCTCTCATTCTGTCTCTGTCTCTCTCTTGCTCTCTCTCTCTGTCTCTGTCTCGCTCTCTCTCTCTCTCTGTCTCTCTCTCTCAGAGAGGTAGTATATCTCTCAGTTGGCTGCGAGTGAAGCTATTGTTTGGAAATGTCAGAAAAAAGAGCGCTGGCTGAATTGAAGGCGTTGATCAGTGCCGACACAGCCTTTCAAAACAGTGGAGGGAAGACTGTCAGACGGAGGAGTCTGTCGAACTCAGTCTGAAAAATTCTGTCAAGTTAGACTTGTTTAATCAAGTATAGGATCTTAGCCATCGTAACCTCAGATCATGTTAACCAAACAAAGCTTCACAATCCCAAAGGTGACAGATAATCATGTCATCATTTACAGAATGCTAGAATGCTATACAGAATGGCCAAATAAACACTGGCAGAAATGCGCTCATTATGCGTTGAGCCGTGAGCGTGATATATAAGAACCGTCTTGTGAACCGGTATCGCTAAATGTGCTAAGCTAATTAAACTTCTGTTAGCTAAAATACAGTTGCTGGACTTTTTTTGCCACATCTTATTGTTTTATAACAAAGATGTAAAATGTAATTATTTGTATGCATTTGTGTTACGTCAAATGTAGTTTATAGGGTAATGAACATTTAATGCATGCTCCAACCCTTTAATTAATAGCAGGAGTATAATGATGATTGATAAATTGTACCTGATTACTCACTGGTATCATTTTTTCCACTGTCCTACCCATTATTACCCATTATAACGTAGTTACTATAGAAGAATTCATTTAGGAAACTGATGATAGAGGAAATTTTAAATGAAAAAAGCAATTGAAACAAAATGCCAGGTTTAAAAAAAAAAAAAAAAAAAGATTCTAAGTCCTCCATCTAAGGGTTAAACAGCATGAAATTAACAGTGGAATTTATGAAGTGCAGTATATGTAAAGATCGTCTCTAACAGCGGGAGGCCTCTTGTTCGTCGAGACTAAAACTTGCGACTGAGATACAGTAAACACCATCCATTTTTATGTGAAAGCTGAGCAAACATCATCTGCTCTGAGGCTCAGCTTTATGATCGCTCTAATCCCAGTTCAGACGAGATGTGTAATCCAGAATAAATAGGATTGGAACCAGTTTAAAAAAAAAAAATAATAAAAATAAAAAAAGGAGCCTCGCAAACAAAAACAACAGCGGAGACCAAGTGCTCCACAAACACAAAGACCAGCAATGCTAATCCTCATGGATGGATGAGGAATATGAGGACCTCCAGATGTCCACGGAGATTATTGTTCCCTCTACCAAAGATCTCAGAAAGCATACCCCCCCTCCCCCTCCCACCCGACCCCACCCCCGTCCCCGCTTCCCTGTTTTATTGTTATTATCTTCCTTTGGATGCTAGTAACTGGAACAGTTTTTGTTTAAAAACAATATTTTCCCTGCATAGATTCCAGTCAATAAATACATAAATAAATGAACAGACAAATGATCACAGAAACGAAAAAAAAAGGGGGGGGGGGGGTGGGGGTGGGGGGGGGGGGGGGAGAGAAGAAACAATTAAATTTGGCAACATTTTGCATCAACTAGCTCTCACAGCAAATGTTGTGGTTTCATGTTTTGAACAAAAGGAGGTTAGCATTGACAGCCATTGTACCATTTGTGTCAGTGTGTGCTGTGATTAGGGGAGGTTAGGGGAGTGAAGCAAGCGTTCTAATGGAACCCCTGATACATTGTGTAAAAAAAAAAAAAAACCTTGACCTAAAGTGAGATATTACCAAATCCATAGCACATACTGAACTATTCCCCATGTTCAAAGATAATGGGAAGAGAGAGAGAGCATCAGGCAATAGAGAGAGAAGCTGTAAAACAGAATAAGTGCACATCTGCTGGAACACACACACACACACACACACACGCACACGCACATGCACAGCAGATCAGCTGTGTTTTCATTGGAAGCGTTTTGTCTCTTGACTCCTCTCCTTAGTGACGATGGCTGGTCCCTGAGAGTGCAACTCTGCTTACAATTCAAAACAACTCCAATGTGCTATTGAGATACCGCACGCTCGCGCTGGCAGTAATGGATAATGTAGACTTCCCCCGAGGAGCCAGAACCCACTTTACAATCCAGAGCACATCCTATTAGATTACACTGGAAATTACATTCCATTTCAGGGGTGCTGAATTCATTTTGGCCCTAGTGTCCATTATTAAATCCACTACCATCCTATTCAAGCCTTTGTCATTGGAGAAGGTGCATTCAAGCAAGCAGACCTCTACTGTTCCTTAAACAGTATAGGAGACAGAAATATAGGAGTTTAGGAGACAGGAATACAAAAACACACGCTCACACACGCACACAAACACACACTCATTCTGTTTTGTAACTGAAATGTTCGTTCATTATAGTTTAGAGAGCTGTGCTCAATAGTGTCATAGGATAGGCGGGGAACCATATCGTAAACCATTCGTGGAATAAATTGAAACTTGGAAACTTGGCATTTGGATTGCTGCTGAGAACATGTGTGCTCTGAAAATTAATCAATATGCACTGTTTAAAGTTCAGAGCCTGTGTCCAGTCTTTGGCGTCTGCAATTCTAAATAACCTGATTTTGTGTGTTGTAGCCAGGCATTGTATCTTTCATGTCACCACAGGCAGAAAACACACACACACACAATGTTCTTTGAAGTAGGTGCACAGAATTCCATATTCATGAGTATTTAGATGCAAATGACGCCATTTTTTTTTTCCACTGGAACAGAAGATGTAATAACTGATATTTCCCTAAGCACAAGCAATGGAGTAATAAGAATACTGACTCCTTCTCTTGGTTAGGACTATGGAAATTCGGTCAAAACACACACACACACACACACACACACAGGCATACGTACAGGCTAGCTTGTCGTGTACATAACAGATGTTGCATGTGTATTGTAACTATTGAGTAATCAAAAGGAGGACTTTGCTAACAAACATACAATAAAGCTTGGTTCCCATCTTCGGCATCACGAGTGCGGTGCAGTCAGTGTGGCCCTCGGTTCCAGTCCCCTTCTTTTGATTGTTCTTTTCACACGGACACTCGCGAAAACATGTCAGAGGAGGCTTTTGAAGCTCTCACACAAGAGACTGGTTTAAATAAAATTCCTCCCAACCCGCACGAGTTTTCATGTTTTAATAAAAACAATATCTGTGTATGGCGTGATTACTCGACGGGGACTGAAGGGAGGTTCAGCAGGGGACATCAAAACACTTTGCTCTTTGGCTGAAAAAAAAAAAAAAACATCGTATGAAATTCACAAAACTTCCTTTGTAAAGATTTTAGTCTCTCGAAGCTGCCAATGCGCTTAACAAGAGTCATGTTAAACGTTGTATATGAGAGAAATGAATTAAAGCTTTGATTACGGCAAGTTGTGGACATTTTTGATAGCGTGTCTTGGCGGGTGTCAGTCTTACTGTGAATCCCGTCGTCATGGACACCGTTTCCTTCTCTGACCGGCCGAACAGCGCGAAGTTATTTTGATGTATATCACATCTGCTCACACTTTCTCACCCCATCTATTTCCTCTAGCCTTTCTCTCCCTCTTTCCCTTTCTCTCCTGAGTACCATAAACGTGTTCCTGCAAGTGGTGGATCAGCCCCCCCCCCCACGCCCCCTCTCCCGGGCCACCGGAGTCCTGAAGCACTCATAAATCCCGAGCCAAGCTTTAGCACTTCAGCAGGGATGCAAACACTAGGCGAACACTCCTGACAACACCATTCTTCCCCCTAATGTACTCGCTACACAGTCAATCTCTGGGTGGGGCCACCAGCAAGCAGATGCCATGCGATGTAATTTACCATTGTAAAAATAAATCTTTTGACTTACACTTTTGTTGCTATAGACAGGACTGTCAGTAAAGGAGACGGTCTTGTATAATTGGTGTGAACACAGTATTAAGGGGCTGTTCTTCTGACACGCTTTCTTGCAGGGGCATAAAGCAGTGATCTAAGAGAAAAGTCGAGACGTTTTTTTTTACAATGCACCATGAAGAAAAGATCATTTAAAGTATCAAGATACACACACACACAGCGGAAACAGCATATGGAATCCAGACTTTTACAATGTACACATACCACATGCCGTATCTCATATATGTTTTCCAACTGTGTGGATGTGCAATAGTGAATATGTATCAAATACTCTGCCCCGGGCTCATCTTCTGTACACTGTACTCAACAGCACATACACCCCCCCATGCATACATACATACAAACATATATATACACTGTATATATATATATGTGTGTGTGTGTGGTGTGTGCTTGTATGTATATAGTCTATGATCTTACATAGAAAGGTCCCTTTCTGTTTTTCTGTGTAGTTTCTAGTTAAATGTTAAGTAGAGGGTAAAGACCTAAGGGAGTAAGGGACAGTATCAAATATGCACACACACACACACACACACACACACACTCACAAACACACTCACACTCACACACAGGGAGCCTAAAGCTAATGAATTAGCAGACGCGGAGAAACCCACAGTCAAGACCGTATTTGATCACACTACTGCTGAGACATTAAGGCAGGCCCAGATGTGGAACCGAATGCTAATAGCTAATGATGGAGAAGAGCTGTCATGGAGACAGAGTTGCCTGGCGGTGGTGTGTTTGTTGAGCTGCATCTGTCCCCAAGAGATTTGAGCATCATGAGTCTTGTGTTTGCACACCAACTTAACAAACATTAAAAACAGTAACAGCGTAACCAAACGAGTCACTCCAGCGAAATCTCCCTCATGCAGTCTGCATGTATTAACATTACCTGACATTAGCATCAAAGTGCTGAGAAATGAAATATAACTTCATTATGCAGAATGACTGAATATGTGTGTTTTTGATTGTGTTTGTGTGATCAAGTGTGAAAGCGCGTTCTTTTCAGAGAACACTTAACATCTGCAAAAAATAATTCAAAGGCAGTAACTCAAAACACAGTGGCAGTGAAAGAAATAGACTGCTATAACAAATCACTCTGACGCATCTTCTAAAGGAAAAACAGGGTGTAAGGACTGTTTTAATAATAAAAAATATGTACATTACACTTCTTTTTAAACATGGAATTTACAAATCTCTTTTGTACAAAATCTCTTTGTCTGGTGTAGTCTTTTTTTTTTTTTTCCTTGAACGGGTAATGTTGGAGAGTTAACACGCTTACACTGCACACAATTACGCACACATGTACACATACACGCTTGCACTATTATAAATCCACATTACACTGTGTAGCATACAGAAAATAAATAAAGACATATAGTATGTACAAGAATTACATAACAGAATTGCACCAAGTATTTCTACAGCATATTAAGAACATAAAAGACTCAATCCACTTCAGACTAAAATGGCAATTGTGAGAAATAATCAGTAAACCACATGAAATGCCAATCATTTAACGGAGTTAATCTTTTGTTGATTGTAGAAAACAAGTGGTAGCAAACAGTAATGTGTCATGCCAACAGCACACCGTGATAGCACATGCATAAAAACCAATTACAGTCACATTTTATTCACATTTCCAGGCAATTTATTTTTATAACATGCAACTCTTGGTTTGTAACTCTCTTTACTGTTGGTACGCTGGGTCAAGATGAAGCAGGTGAATAGGTTCTGTAGGTAAGTGCTATTGTAACAACGTTGACATTTAGATTTCCTCGGTTTCACTGCTTGATGCGTGCAAGGTTAGCACTGAATTGCTCTTAAGTCTTCTGGCAATAAAACAAACAGTCACTCAATCAATCAGCCTATATTTACTAAGTGTCCTTACATTAAATATTCTTCCTTGTCATTGTGTGAAATCAGTGACAATGACAAGGGGGGGAGGGGGATGGCGGTGGGGGGGGGGGGGTGGAGTTCTGGGTCATCACATATCCAAACAGTTCCAAGTTGACTGATCTTTTCAAAGAGAGAGGGTCTAATTAGAGGCCAGGTGTTCCCAGATCTCAGGAGATTCCTCTGTCTTTCTTCTGGATTTTTCTTTGGTTCTCTCGTCCTCCCGAGGAGCTGGGCCTGGGCGTGGTCGGTTCAGTGTGGGTTTTCAATGCCTTTCCACCACTGCCCTTAGATGATGCTTTTTCAGTCTGGGTCCTGCAAGCAATATTAAAATAATGCTGAAGAAATTACACATGAGTAGGAATAAGTAACAGCACTACCTCAACAAGAAATCATATCCAAGTCACTTTGACATGAGAAAATCTTAAGTCTAGCAAAAAATCTCTTTTTTTTTCATTGTTACTATTATTTTAACTTTGTGTCTGCACTTCTACCACACAGCTGAAAGCAATGATGTTCTTGCACGTGTGCCATTTCATGAACTGATCCTAACGCTTCTTGAAGTTTCAGTTTGAACAAGATGGATTAGGAATGGAGAGGTCAGTCACTTACGGTACTGCAGGGTTGGCTTGGCATGTCCTGGTGTCTGGAAGGTTCTGGAGGCAGCAGGACCTTGGCCTCTTGTAGTAATGACCTGGACCTCCAGTCTGTAGAGAGAAGCCAGCTGCAGCCCAGACACTGCCACGACATTACGGTCCTGACGGGAAGAGTGAAGAGCGAAGAAATTTAGACAGAAAACGCAAACCAAAAGCTTTCAGCTAGCTGTTGAGAAAGAGAGAGTTTCTGCATCTAAGTAAGTTCAGACAGTGGATATTGCAAATGGACCAGTGAGAGAGAATCCGTGCCAAATTTCTGGATATATGTCCTGCTTAGAAATTTGTTTGAGTCAGTTCTTGGAATCCCTCTAATATCTGGATCCAACATGATGATCTGATACTCTCAGGAGATTTACTCTGACGATAAAACCTTGGTTTAAGGCAGAGCTCTTTCTAGAACTGTGACATCCAGTCCTACAGGATTCAGTAAAAGCCTACAGTACTGGGAGACTTACTGGAGGTAGAATCTGAGACTGGGAGATCAGACTGTTGGGCAGAATGTTCTTGCGGCCCTCTGTTTTGACCTCTGTCCACGTGACCTGAAAGCCTGTGACCTGCTGGAGTGGGTGTGGCATGGAAACATCCCAGGAAAAGAGTCCAGTGACGTTGCCCTTGTGGACGGAAAATGACGCCGTAAGGTTCTCTGGCTTGGCCAGTACCTTAGCAGAGGGTAGTGCTGAAAAAGAGGGGGAAAGAAACCACCTTAGGATTCAGAGCACGTTAGTTTCCAAAATTTAGCCTGTGTCTGTTATATGTGTTGTTTAAAGGGGGTGTTTTCAAACTCACTGAAAAAGAAACTGCTCACTTTCTTACTACGGTGTGGTAAAAAAAAATAGTCTTATTGTCACTATTACGACTTGAGTAAACCCAGAGACTTCAGTGAATGAAATCGTCATCTCTTTCATTTCTGTCACTCCCGCAGTGCACAGCTTAAGACACTCACCTATATCCCCAGGACAGACCATGGGTTTGGAGCTCTTGCTACGGATGGTGGCACAAGAAGGGGTGTAGAAGGTGGTGCTCTCTGCCTGAACTTGGCCCTTCACTCCGACTGGTTGGATCACGACCTTGTACTTACAGGAGAACTGGAGAGCAGACAGGCTGGCGTAATTCTCCTGCCAACGGAAAATACCCCGGCAACACAGTTATCAGTGCACACACGGAACGACTTCAGCCGTGCTCTCCAATAAACCTGTTTTTTTCCCCACTATCCTTTAGAAGTTAAACTCATGCCCTTTTTTTCTAAGATAAAGATGATGCTTTGAAGAATTCTTGTGGAGCTGAGTTGTGTGCAAATAACAGACATTAGCATAACTACATTAACTGAAATCTCGTCAGTTGATCTGTAAGCACATGTAAGAGTCATTTGTTTGTGCTAGGTGAAGCCTTCCAATTGTATTTCGGGGTCTAAAATTGTACTTTTTTCAAAAAACTTGGTTAGGTAAAAGGGGAGTGTGTGGTTTGGTACTCCTTCGGACACATCCTTGAGGTAACAAAAGAATTAATTAAAGGAAACTTCGTTGTATATGCAAGGGGAATAGGTTGTATGTGAACATGGATACGGCTCCATATTTAATAATGTGATGATATAAAGCCTTTATTTAGATGTGTGATAATCACAAAAGAGACCAAGCTCCAGTACCTGAGTAATAACTTTCTCCATGGTTCTGCTACCATTGTGACTGCAGTACTCTGGCGACCACAGGACGCGATAGCGACTAACAGTTGGATCTACGAGAGACAATATACTATCTGATTAACCGAACTGATTTCAGCTCTGTTGTGGAAAGCATAACAGATCATTTTCTCAAGGAACAAGTGATCATTTTCTGATGAGAAACAATACTTTACTATACAGCCTTTGCTAGTCACTGCAAGCCATTACCTAGAAGTAGTTAGAACACATCATCTATCTGAAAAACCCAGTTTTCCCCCAGAGAGTTGCCTCTATATTGTCCGCAGAACATTTTTAAGACTTAGCACTTGATTTTGATGGCACAGTAGGAAAAGCAATCTTGATAATGCACCTGTTAGCTAAGAATGGCGTTTCTTTTTAAAACAGTCCAACATCCATTAGAGAGATTACTGGATGGATTTCAAAAATGGGCTGATTCAATTCCTGACCAATATGAATTGAAAATTACAGCTCTGTAAGCTATTTATCCTAACCTGGCAAAAAAAAAAAAAAAAAAAAAATCAAAAGCTATTCTATAATCAAGAGATTGTTGTCAGTTTTAATGTTTTTGGGGTTTTTTTTACCACACAGCATCAGCATCTAGACTTTAACTGACTTAGTAGTCCACCCGTTCAGAAAAAGCAAACCATTCAGAAAACTGCAGGGAAGATAAGCATGAACTGTAGCCGCCTCACGTACGCCGGAGACGCGTCTAAATCCATCATGTTACAACATGAGCAAGATCGCAGTTTGGGTTTTTTCTTTCCCCCCTAACCAGCTTTTCACAACGAGCTATTGTTCTACATTGCCTTAAACGTAAGCCTGCGTCTTCACATTTATGATACGCAGCTTGTTTACATAATCCCTAAGAGATCCAAAGCGTTCATCCCAAATTTTCCAATGACTCTCGCTTTTGAAAGAGCCAAACTATCTCCTCCCGTCATACCTCTTTTCTTCCAGTACACTCGGACCTGCAGCTGTCGGTCTTGATAGAAGGGTGTCCCCACGTCCAGTATATCTGATGGGGGTTTCACATCTACTGTAGCAGCGGTCGGTTCAAACTCTGGTTCAAATTTTATAACACAGGCAAAATATCATTAAACAACTATTATAGCACAAATAGGCGAACTCCAAGTTTTAGCCCGTGAAATGAAGGTGTAAGAAAACACTGACTAAAAAAAAAAAAATCTCAATCTTGATAACGTCCATCATATTCTATCTCAAAGAACTGGAACGGCATGGAATATGGTGATAAAGAAAAGGAAAACAAAAACACTGGCGGAAAGTGGAATGTCGTACTGCGTTCAGGGCGACGGGTCGTGAAGCGGAGGGTGGCCTTGGGGCTCTTTACTGGGACCTGGCCCCAGTATGAAACCGCCTGGAGCTCTACAGTGTAGCTTCTGTCTTCCCGAAGGCCATCCAGATCGGCTGTGTTTGAGTCCTACACGCAACAACAAAAGGCCATTAAATGTTTTTTCACTCACCCCACCAACAAAGCACGCACAAATCTTCAGCTGATAAAAGACTATACATAGGATTTCTACTGACACTTCTACTGGATTTAGTTCATTTTCCATCCAGCTAATGCTTTCAGTCAACGCTACAGTAACATCTGAAATTGAAACAGCGTAGGACATATAGCAGAGTGTACTGTGGCTACAATACAACCCACTTCTTACAAAAACTCCTCAAGAATTGCTGCTTTACATCACATTGTCCAAGACGGAGCACTCGACAAAACAGATACACAAAATGAAACACTGCTGTCATCCGTATAAATTAACAGAGGTTAAAACAGATCTAAAATATGATCTCATGTAAAGAAAAACAATTTTCACTCAATAAAAATAATTCCTTCTCTGAAAGCAAACTATAATTGATATGCCATTTTTTGGGTCTGGCAACAAAATCGCTTTGGTCGTCCAAGAGTAGTGATGCAATGCTACCACCCCGATTCGGCGACTTTGAGCACTGGCTTTAGGTCTTTTGAGCGATCAAAGCCCAGATCTCAGCTTGTTTGTCTTTTCCCTTCATACACTGGGATGTTTAATTTGTTGCGGCTTGCCGAACGAAAAGGGTCTGTCTTCTACGCGTCGAGTTTCCCCCGTTGGAGGAGGGGGCCAGGAATGAGGTGGGGGGGGGGGGGGGGTCAAAACACGCCAACGTGTCATTTAGAGGGGAAAGGGGAGACACAGGGGGGACGTGAATTACCCCGTTGGCAGTCTTCCTCCTCTTCATCTTGGGCGGCCCACCGGGACCTCCACCCGTGGCCCAGGTCCAGGACAGTTTGAAGTGGTGCACGGGGATATCTGGGTCCACCGGCAGGCTCCAGCTCAGGCGCACAGATACTGCTTGGTCTGAGCCAAAGGTCATGTCACTGACCTTAAGGTCAGTAGGGACTGGGGGAGGAGCAGGATCTGATGGGGAATGGAAGAAAGATTAGCATCAGTCACTAGAGAACCTAAATGGCCTCTGAGTTTTATCATGAGGTCAAAGACTGATGATTAGGATGGTCTGAGTGCAATGCAGTAAACATTGTGAAGGCTACATGACATGAGAGGTTTGGATAAAAACAGGGTGAGCCTTTAAACTTGGAACAAATAGCATAAAAAACAGACTACTTAGCTTATTCTCTTTCTCTCTGTCTCTCTGTCTGTCTGTCTCTCTCTCTCTCTCTCTCTCTCTCACTCCCCCCTCCAACTGACCTTTAGAGGAACGGAAGTGTCTGCTGGGAGTTGTATAGCCTCTGGTACCATGCACATTGACTGCAGCCACGCGAAACTGGTACCAGCGACCCGGCCGGATATCAGTCAATCGGACCCGCTCTTCTGTGGTCTGAAAAACATTCAATTAGACCACTGATCAACATCAGCATAATGGGAAGCAACGGGTATGCGTGTGTGTGTGTGTGCGAGGCAGCGTGTGCATAAATGACTGAAAGATGGATGTGAAAGTCCAGTTTGAAACACACACACACAGACACACACACATGCATGCACAGATATACAGACACACAGATGTTTGCCATTCATCATACTGGATATTTCCAATAGATATATTACACTGTAACTAAAGACTAAGAACCCTAACCACAAGCATCAGAGACATTTTGCCACTTGTTTTAACAATAATAAGCATAGTTTAACGAGAACTTTTCCTGCTGGGGACCAGCAAAAAGTCCCCACACCGTTAGATTTTTGTCAGACATTTACAGTCTCATGGGGACATGAGGTCCACACACTATAACAAGGACCTAAAGACCTAAACCACTCACACACTCACGCGCGCCCACACACACACACACACACAAAAAAAACACGACCTCTCACCTGTGCCACCACCTGCCAGTCGGTGGCTCCGTCTTCGCTGGGGTGGATTCCGTAGTTCCACCTCCTCTGCAGAACGTTCAGGACCGGCTCCGCAGACACGTTGAACTTGGAGGACCAGCGCACCTCCAACTGCCCCGACGGCAGCTCCTCGAAGATAAGCTCCTTCCTTGGCTTCAGAGGAGCACCTGAGGAGAAACAAAAAAAAAACAAAACAAGGACCTTATTATCATTATCGTTCTTTTTGCACAGACGTACGCAGAGCCAAGACGCTGAGAAATCCAACAGCTACAAAGTCGCTCCGCTCCTATGAATTATTACAGAGACAGAAATCTAGTTATAATCACCAAAAATCACAAAAAAAGAAAACTCAGCAACACCCAAAAATAATAATCATTCAATTCCCTACATATTGAGAGCTAGCCATTGAAAATACTGATATCTCCTTACATGCAGAGCGTCGGGAGCTAATCAATCTTTCAACGTTAACCAGCAATTTCTACCCATAACCCCTAAAGAGTCGTTGCTTATCGTGCGGTAATACCTCTGTAAAGGTTTTTTGGAGATTGGCAGGTGTGCCCACAGCCGTTGGGGCAACATTTTTTTTGGGTAGAGCATTCCCCGTCCTCCTCGCACCCTTCCACACAAGCGGCCGCAAAACCGCTCGCCCTCTCCGGAGAGGGGCAGTCCCCCTGCTTCACCACCATCACCGAACGCAAGAACTCGCAGCTCGTCACACACTCACCGTGCCTCTTAGGAAACGCGTGCTGGAGGAGAGACACGTCACACACAAATACAGCTAAAGCAACCAGATGCAGAATTTTGGGGGTCGTTTTCTAGGACACCGCCAGTCAACAGTCCGTGACTATATAACTGTATTTTACCTCCGCTTACACCTTGAATTCAGTGACTGCAGTGCGTCTGCTGCAGTAAAAAAATGAGGTTTTGACGAGAAACTTTCTTCCCTGTAAAGAAGCTTTGTGACTGCAGAGAAGACATTGGGTGTTTGGTTAATTATGCGTGTGTAACAAGACAAATTGTTACTGTATGACAACAATATGTGTACATAATGAATTCCAATTATGCATGTGTTCCACATTACAATACTGTTTAGACGTGATCAGCTTTTTTTTTATTATTATTACATCACTACAATACAATTTCACACGTGTTTGTCCAAGTAACAATTTTCCAAACTAAGAGAGAGAGAGAGAGAGAGAGAGCAATGTCTGAGTTTTTTTTTTTTTTTCCTAACTACTCCATTGTCCTTTTGTCCTCAGCGTGCTTCTGGACTAAGCATTGTGTGAGAAAATTTCTCAACAATGTCTATATAAGGAGCAGGAATCATAAATAAGGAAGATTATAGAAGGTACACTCAGCAGATGAATGCAAATGTAAACACGCAAAGTGTCAAACAGAGACAATTCACGAGCAGCAGAGTTTAGAAAACCAAGGGTCTAGGTCATCCATTTTGGATCGAGCAAAGTTTCCCCTGCAACAATGGACACGCAAAAAAACAAAAAGCAAAAAAAAAAAAAAAAAACAACATTATTCGTGAAATAGGTCATACCTCGCACAAATCTCGACACGACCCATCCTTCAGCTCCCAGGATTCCTTGCATGGTTCAAGACACTGTGAAGAAGACAGAGGTTTGAGTTATTTTGACAAGTCATTTTTAAAACTGTTGAGCTAGATTATGTATAAACTTTGTTTAATCTCTCTTCAAAGAGGGAAAATATTAGACTTGTCTCGCTATTGTTATGACGAATGTTGAACTGGGGATCTTTATCACTGTTCAAACTTACTGTTTCTGTCATTCAAACCAGCATAGCAGCTCTGTAGATAAGATCTGATGCTTCAAGGTAAAGAATTAGCATTTATAATGAAGATTTAACACACTTTCATTTCTCTCTCCCCCCAATTAGGAAGTACTATCAGAAGAAACAATCTCTCTCTCTCTCTCTCTCTCTCTCTCTCTCTCTCTTCTGTGTGTGTTTCTCTCTCTGTGTGTCTCTTTGTCTCTCGCTTCCTGCGATGCCCTTTATCCCTAAAAGATCTGTCCTGCATGAGCGAGTTTGGTCTTCTCCTCAGGGGAATTCACATTTCCCATTTCACGCGGTAATGAAAGGCAGCGGTCAATGCTCAGTGAGACTGAAACGCTGTGCGCCGCTACAACAGGCTGCGAGTGAGAAGTGAAAATTACATATTTTAGTGTAACCACTCGCTTATTTACGGTGAATAAATATCTAATCCTCTTTCGTCGATAGTCAGTTATCGGAGAAATAAGTTCCTCCCGGCATCTAATCATTCAAGCTAAGTCAGGCGGCCCGTCGTCTCGGCATATGATCGATCAGAGGCGGGTTAAGGGGAGGGGTCTTCTTAAGAGGAAGGAAGGAGTAAACGGAGGAGAAAACTGCTATAAAAATAGGGGGTGGGGGGGGAGGGGTTGAGAGGGTTATCCTGGGGCAAAGTTTCCAAATGAGAGTGGGAAACACATTTATCTTCGACTGCAGTAAAAGCACACACATATAAACACACGCTCTCTCATACACACACACACACACACACATATATATATACACACACACCTTTTAAAGACGGGAGCATTAGGGCCGATGGAATGTTGGAAACTCTGAATAATGTGAGGGAGGCATAGAAGCGTTTAAGGACCGCTGAGATGCTTGCTTTATGGGGCACACAATGGCCAGATCCCACTGTGATAGCCTTAGGCCTGTGTGCACTAAACACAGCCACTGAGCCAATGCCACCGACAGAAAATCCTGCTCGTTCTCCGTTTATTTCCCATTTCTGATACGCCCCAGTCTAACAGGAGACGTCCATGTGTTGCTCTGCATTCACATTCATCAAAGCCTAACTGTGAGCTGCCACTGGTACTACATATTTGAAAATTTCTATTTAAAATATATAGTCTTTGAGAACACTATAGGAGAATTACAGGTTACTTGGACTTTGTGAGTGTATTTCTCTGTAATGCAGTCAAAATATATCACGCAGCAATTATGACCCGGGTGTATTGTCTCATTCTTGGTTTATTACAAGCTTCCACTATGATAAGCTAATTGAGTCACTCAGAACAATACCTCCTACTAGACTAAGACAAGTCAGACCTGAGAGAGAGACAGGTTGTGTAGCGAGGCACTGTGAATTGTTAGACAGGGTGGTGACCGCGGGGTCAATAACCAGCTCCCTGACAACCTCTCTTAGCCTCCGTGCTTGTTTTCTGTTGTTACGGTTTAAAAAAGAAAAAACCTCAAACACACACACACACACACACACACACACACACACAGAGCCTTATTTCTCATCTGAAATACATTACCCTGTCCGGGTAGATCAGCTCATGTACCGCCACCATAACCTCCAACAGAAGTTATTACCGTCTTATATACTGTAAAGCCATTAGGAGTTCACCCACGGCGCAATCTCTGAACGCTCCGTTTTATTTATAAACCTCTTAGATAGAAAACAATCGCCTGCCCTGAGACCCCCCACCCCCACCCCCACTCCACAGTCAGAAACCCACTTACATCTATCTAACCTTCTCCTTCTTCTTCTTCTTCTTCTATTTTCTTTTGTTCTCACACAATAGCTCTATAAGTCACTTTGACATGAACACACACACAAACACACAAAAAAACACCCACCCCTGATAGATCCTAGCCATTAATAACCTAGGCTGGTCTAAGGGTGCACTCCTCCCCTACGTGCCTCTCACTGCCGTTCTGATGTCTAGCAGTGTGCTGATCAGCATCGTGAAGCAGCCTCCACATTCCTGCCAAAACTACTCTACTCCATTACGCAAAGCTCTCTCACGCCCAGTGTCATTACTGGACCCCAGCGTCAGTTGGTTTTCCGCCCCATTTCAAGCACAAATCAGGCATTCCTTTTCCTCCCCGCGAAATAAAGGTTATTTAAGAGGAGCTGATGGAGTGTAAGAAAGAAAAGGAGCCTTGGGTAAGTGCCCGCTCCTTAAGAAAAACGCTTTTGTCCCTGATGCAAATGGACTACCCAAATCTGAAGGTCAATTATGGAGATTCTGCCCGTGGTTTTTTTTTTCTTTCTTTCTTTCTTTCTTTTTTTTCATTATTAGGATTTCTTTCCTTTCTTTTCCTTGAAGGAGAAACATGACCTGTTTCGTCATTTCCAGAAACGACGAAACTGTCTGGTCTGGACAGACGAATTGGAGTAAAGAAAACAAAAACCCTCCCTTTTTAAAAGAGCGTCGGTAATCACCTGAAGGATGTCTGTGCTGACCGCGCATAATGCTCGCAGTTGGGTGTAGCAATAAGCGCTCTTGAGCTTTTTTGATACCGTGCCCAGATAACGCCCCTAGGGGACTGAGGCCCAGGTCTTTGTCTGTCTGTAATTCCTGTTTGGACAAATTGCTGGAGATTTAAATGGAGCCTCCAGCTCCATTTAGGCCCAACTGTTGAGAAACAGGTCCTCTAACCTTCTTACCATGAATCATCCACTTTGAGTGGTCACTACTTAAAAAAATGGAACCAAGTAAATGGTAATTGCTTGCACTCTTGATTTTTTTTTTTTTTTTTAATGACTTTCAAGAGCGAGGACTGATTCTCCGAGCAGTAATGCTTCAGAGAGCTATTAAAATAGCGCACTAAAGGTGTTGTCACGCTAGGCTAATCGTCCCACACCGTTTAGACGAGAAGTGATAAGAGGATGCTGTGGCAGAAGTGTAATGACCGTCAAGTGCATGTTGACAGTGACCCCGAAGGGCTGTCGTCTCTGAATGTAAACGATTCTATAGTCTCAAACGAACTTACACCCGAGGCCTGCGGCAAACGTGCTAATTACTCTGACGAGGTCTTCAACTGAGTGCTCGCTCACTAAGGGCTGTCAAAACACGGTAACTGACTGTAGCACTCTAAAATGACTCTTTATGTCCATGAAAGATAAAATTTCAACGTGAGAACAAAAGATCTCTTCACACAGAGTTTAGCCGAGCACCTTTAGCATAGCCTCTAAGCACGCCGCAGTCCAACATCTGCACGACTTTGTGTTTGGGATTCCAAAACTGCGTTTTTATGCATGGAACTTACTTGTAAACACTCCGCAGTAATTTTGTGTATCCGTGATTGTTTGCATAAACCAACTACAAACAACGTTCAGGTGGCATGGTGGTAAACAATGGCTCAAGATCAAAGGTTAGCTGCATGCTATACACGTGCATTCAATGACTCAAGCTGTCAAACAAACCCTTCTTCAATCAAAAACTCATGGGCAAGACCATTTTTGTCTGTGTGTGTGTCAGGCGGGGGGGGGGGGGGGGGGGGGGGGGGGGGGGGGTGTTCTCCCAACATGTAAGTCATTGTACACCTGCATAGAGACAGCAGTGTAATTCCATTTCAGATGGCTGATACAAAACAGGGGACCTAACTCACAAGTACACACTTTTCAAACAGAGCTTTGTGTTTAACTCAAGTGTATTCCCACCCATGAGTAATGCCAAGATGAAAGCAAATTTAAATTAAGGACATAACATATTAGCTTAGTAAGAACCAGATTCATCCCCAATTACCAACATGGAGCTTTTAATTTTCTTATTGCAGAAATGGGCTAACTCAATAAAAAGAGATTGGAATACGTCTAATGACAAATCTAACCACATTAGTACTTGACAACAAAGCTTTTAACAGGCTTTTGCCACGTAACAAAAGGAACACTGGCGCTCTTAAACAGAGCCTGTGTGAATTCGTAAAAGAGAAATTGTTCTTATTTAATGGTTGGAAGGAAATTCTCCAGAGAAACCTGTAAAAATTGAGGAAACAGTTGGCCAAACGTTTTCATGGATGATAGGAGGGAGGTCAAGCCCTTTGTTGATGCTGGGAGCGTACCCTGGGGCTGACATGGAAAAATGTGTTGCTCTGGCTACCCATATGTTCCCCCACACACATCGGCAAAGATTCCCTCCATGCAACGAACAGTGAGTGTGGACAGTTAAAGGCTGACACAGTAACACATACAATCTGAGTACTTTTAACTCTAAAACAATACGTTACAAACTGTAAAATCTGACAAAGGGCCTGATTATAACAATAATTGGGCAATATATACAGTGGAAAGAATGAGATTAATGTTTTGGCTATACATCAAAGAGAAACTCTAGAGTTTTAAACAAAGCGCAGCATAAAGCTTGTAGAAAATCTGCATCGGCAAAATGTCAGCTTTCGCTCGCTCGCTCTCTCCCTCTCTCTCTCTCTCTCTCTCTCTCTGTGCTAAGGGCATGGCATTGTTATTTAATTAAAAACTGCTGGAACATGTTAATGTCCTCATTACTGAAAGTGGGTTGAGCTCTCTCTTACTGAAATTAGCATGTTTTGCCTTGCAGTTAAAGACGCGGGCGCGCTGCACGTTGCAAAAAACGCGCGGCTGCATCGCGGCCTCTCATCTCCCTCCCTCTTATTTCTCCTCGCAGTTGAGACTGGCTGCCTCACACCGTATTGTGAATTCTTGTCTGTTCCAGCGCTACCTCACAGAATGATAGAGAACCCAAGCAATAACTGAACTCACAGCTTTTAAAATGATGTATGGTACTATTAAGTCCGGTGTACCAGCACACCAATGTTTTAAAGTGACAGATATTTGTTGGATCTGTTGTCAAGCTTCGGTGTAATACCATATCATTTAGATATAAATTACCTTTGCACATTGTTTATGAGTCTGGCACCAGCCAAGGGATCCATTATTCTGCAGGGGAGAGAAAGAAAAGAGGAGAATGTGAGCGTCAGGACGTGAACATTAAAGATTTGCATTTAGGTCATAAAAAAAGAAAAGAAAAAAAACTGTGGTCAAACTGCATCTATCCAAGATGCTGTAATATAACGATGGCACCTACCCACATGAAGACAAGCGAGAGTTATTTACAACATGTAATATATATAATTATTAGCTTTAGATTATTACATGAGTATGAATCATAAATATTGAGATCCCCCCCCCCCCCACAAAGATTTTATGTTAAGGAATTTGCGTGTTGAGTATCACATGTCAGTTCCTGGAACTCAACGTTGTGTTTGCACAGCAGATCTTGGAATGCACCAACGCAACGTGTCAGGAGCTGTCACAGAATCTGCCTCATTTGCATAATGCCGCTTCTCTCCGTAGCACATCATGGAGAACATACACATCCTGGGTTTTGGGGGATGGGGGGGTTTGTTTTTTTTGGGGGGGGGGGGTTTCCAGCTCAGCACCATCGGTATCTTCCACGTTTGAGGGTGCTTGACATTGTTGTTTAATATACCCTCAAGTACCCTCTCAACAAATACGATATTTCAAAGATATATGTTTTGGATTCTGCTAGCCGTGTCAGCAGTCTGTTTGTCTTCAGTGAGAGACTGTGGCATCTTTTTTTTTTTGAGGTTTTTGAACATTTTCTTGCAGCACTATTTGGATAAATGAAGACATTAAATGTCTTATTCATTTCATGTCATCCCCATTTTTGCAATTTGAACGTTTCCAACCGGCGTGCAAACAGGGGCACCCTGTGAGCAGAGCCGAGTTAAGACTGCCTCATTTTTTTTTCCCCATGAAGGTGAGTGCCATGCCTCGTTAACATCACATGAACTACATCCTGGCATCGTTATGTTTCCCTAAACTCAATGGCCAAAGGGGCAAAACAAACCCATGGGTCGTGAGTCATAGTAGATCAATCTGCAACACAGTTCAGTCAGGGGTGAACTGAAAACACGGAGTGTTAGTCCACGTGAGGTTAACAATATTCGTTGGCGTCATGCCACTCTTCGTAACGGGAGAGACAATACCATTCGGTATCGACAGTTTCTGATTGGAAATCTATCAGAGTGCGGCTTTGGTCTTTGAAAGACTGCGATTATCGAGTGCCCTTTCAACCCCTGAGCGAGACCGTGGAGCCCATGTCTCCAAACAAACCAGAGACACTCTCTACATCTGTTCACATCCAAACACAATAGCCTGAATGCAGTGAGACGGACAGTGATGCTTGTTCAAATCCCTAACAATCCACTGTGAAGAAATCCGGAGAACTTCTGGCATCTTCTGGAGCCATCTCAAAGATGCATTAATCATCCGAAATGGCTAACCTCTGATCATTTCATCCAGTTTCTCCGTACAATACAATGGTTCATTCAAACGAACTCCTTTTCAAATAAACCAAAAAAAAAAGCCTGATTTCCATCTCGAATCTGAGGAAGAGGCTAACTGGCAAAATAGCTCCCCTTGGAAAAGCACCATTAAGTGGGCGTTTTGGATGGTGCACATCCAGAATGCTGCCTGGTGAAAATCAAAGATGTGGATATTAAATGATCTCCTGCTTTTGAGCAGGAGGAGCTGCTCCTCAACACAGACTGTTGTTCAACATTGCGAGCTCCTCTCACTCACTAAAACAGTGGTGTGTTTTCAGAGCTCTAACAGTACTGGGTCTCAAGGCACATGCCAGTCTTGATATTATCTTCAGCTGTGGACTGCTCATTTGAGAATCCCAATGAATTGCTTTGTACTGTGGACCAGAGAATAGAAGAGCATGGTTTCTACTGTCTGTTGATGTCTGCCTGCGATACACTAGCAACAAAACCATCAGAGTAATTCAGACAGACATGAAAATGTGAAGATATGAGATGATTCAATTTGATCTGAAGGAGTGCTCTGAATGGGAGTCTTTTTGGGACATGGATTGGGGGGGGGGGGGGGGGGGTTGATCCCCACAGACCAAACACTGAGAACACTTACTGACAATAATACAGTCTGACAAACCTGGGGCTAAAAACCTATTAAAACATCACTGCTGAGGTACAAACATTGAACAAATGACATATAACAGCATATCACAGAACTGTCCTGGTTTTACTAAGAATTCTATTTATTCTCACCAGAATCGACAGTTCCCACCCAAAACCCCAAACCTCGCCATAGAAATTTTGCATTTTAAAATAAGAACACACTTTTGTCTCTAAAACAATTTCTCCCGTTATCAACAACCACCACATGGGCCGTTCATTTAATAATTTCATTTTTAATGAGTTAAAACCGAGCTGCATAAATTTCTCCTTTCTTCGCTTCCTCTAAAACTAGGAAATGTAAAATTACTCTGATCGCTTGTTTTAAGGCCAGTCGTCTCTCCACGTAAACCACATAAATCCAGATAATGGCTATAAAAAACATGATGAGTATGAACGTAATCACAATAACAAGGCAGCTTGTTCTACGGATCAGACCCCCAGTCCCTAGTTGTACATGTAACCCAAACAACTCGAAAGAGCAACATTAAACTTTTAATGAGAACCACAACTGTTCTATTGAGCCTAAATCTGGTAATAATTGGTCGCAAAATTTCCAGACATAAATACAGCAGTGTTGATAAACACGTATTAATCAAGTCAGCTGTGCAGATAGACGAGGTAAGGAAATGAATGAGCAGATGACGGACTGACATAACGCTAGTCGTTGAAAAAGGACCAACCCGGAGCCCACGTAATGTGAGATTGCTTAAGAAACGCTGTTATATAAATACGTGAATGATGCCTTTGGCAAAGGAAAGCTCTAATTAGTTGAACATGAAAGAGGTTAAAGAGTGCGAGAATGAATTTAATCATAGTTGTTTTGAGCAATATGACGACATTCAGCTGCTGCAAAGACTGATCAGCTGTTGTAAACATTAACCATCAGATAGATTTGTTTAAGTTTAGACTCTGCGTAATCAACAATTAATGATCATCAGTCCAATTTATAATTTTCTTCCTTCATTCGGTTTGCCCATTCATTCAAAACTCCAAAATTCAATGTAAAATGATTTAAAACACCAGCTGCGTTGAGCAGTTGCTTCACTTAAGTGGTGCAAACGCGAGACTTTTCCAGAAAAATAACTTTTGTCTACCTGAAAATGCTTTGGAGAGGATGCGATGCGGGTGCTGTGCAGACTCAGGCACCTTGCCGCGCACCTCGTTCGGAAAATGCTACCGAGAGACGAAGACGACTCCTGTTTCTTTGCCACTGCTAATCCGCAGGTCAGTGTGAGGATAATCCACAGACAGAACGTGGGTAACATGTTATACATCTTTAAACGAGACTGTCCCTGACTATCCGTAAACCATGAACGCATAGGTGGATGTGAACGCAATTGCTGCCAGAGATGAAACTTCAATCAGCTCTTGAGGGGAGGAGTCAGAAGGGGTATGGAGACTGCTATTGGACGAAATCGGTGGAGTAAGACGGATGGTCTCAGGTGCACTGTAAACAGCTGGGTCCAGCCTAAGGGAAAGTATACAAATTGCAAAGCAGCGTAATTGTCCTCAACAACTTTTAAATCCTGTTCCAGATTACGGCAGAACCATGACATAATAGGAAGAGACAGACACTGCCTCTAAGTAATTGTGGTTGATACGCATTAAAACTCAGATATCTCAGCGAAGCCGCTGATAGCTGCCAATCTGTTCCAATCATCTTCACGCGCTGTAACAACGCTTTTCATATTAGTGCAAATGAGTTCCAAAATACTTGTAAAGACGGAGACATAGTTTAAATGAAAGAAAATTTCAGATGTAGTTCCAAAGTGCAGATTAAATGAGGAATATTAAAATCTTTATATGGCGATATTTGGTAGGGCTGCCCTCTTTTCGTGTCCTAGTTTGTGACAAAAACTTAAATATGAAGGTGGTGGAAACATCACAGTGCATAAATCATACGCTGAGATCATAAATCATCATAATCTGTGTCATTTACAATGCTTAAACTCGCCTGTTAGAAGTGTGGAAAAAAACATATTACCTCTAGGGCTGCTCGCACACCAGTAAGTACCGGGAGCAATATGGTATTAGTTCATTTTAGAACCTTTATGCCCTATAACTGAGAAACTGTGGTGCAGCACTGAATTACTCACATGAAAAACAGAATACATGATTCTATATGACCAAATGGGAAGGGGTGGGGGGGCAAAAGAGGTCAAAGGGAAAAGAAATTGAGTGAGATTCAGTGGAGAGGTTAAAGTGACTGAGAGAGGTTAAGAGGAGAGATTTATGGGAGAAGGAAGAAGCAGAGATGATTTATGTTGTTATTTTTTTTTTTTATTGTTCTGTCTAGTTATCCAAAAACTTTGTACCTTGTTTTCTCTCAATTTCGCACGTCCGGTTCTCGTTTATGTCCCAACCACTGCATGACCCCTACACTAATCTAGAATCACGAGGACTTGGATATGCACCTTCCAGTACATGTTAAATCAGGAGAGGGTTCAGAGAGACTGAAGGGAGAAGTTCAGATGAGAAGGTCAAAGTTGAAGTTGTGACTAACTGAGATGAGTCCTACTTCACAAATACAGTGATTCTGTATACCAAGCCCTCGGAAGTCATTCCAGACCTTAAGAGATGTTGGTCTAGCATTGCACCGTCCATAGATAAAACCACTGATCCTGTGGACTATGAAAAAGCAGAGCATGTCTGATCTGTAGTCTGTAGAGTTTGTAGCACGCTATATGAAAAACAGCTCTGCCAACTTTACCGCAGATTTTCCATTTAGCCTGAGTACTCATTCATCAGCCGTATTCAGGCGCAGATGTTCGTGTCCGATAGAAACCCCGGCCTCAGCAGCTAGACCGTGATCCCATCTGGAGGCCAGGAAGCATTCAGGGAACCCCGCAACTGTTAACAACCTTTCACCGGTAGCAGAGAAACAACAACTTTTTTATGTGTGAAGCAATTAAAACCACCACTAACGTATACCACAAGGTATCTCTCAACATTCTGGCATTATTCCGTTGCCCAAGGAATGGAGAAAAAATGACGTGTTGGAAATGTTGATCGAAATCCCCGGCTTCTTTCGTTCTGTCATGCGAGTTGGCGTAATGATTATGGCTGAACGATGCAGTTCCCTGGGGTGTTAACGAGATGCTTGCACCAGTCCTGTCTTGGTTTTATGAACTACTGCGCTTCCTGCTGGTGCAGGACCAGCTGTTCCGTCAGCAGTTTGCAACGCTCTTTTTTCCGCAAATGATGGTTTACAGTGGCCGCCTGATGCAAAGGTGACATTAAGACTGCAAATTAACGTGGTGTGACTAAAACATTTTTCGCAGATTAATAAAGAGCAAAACGATTCCCCTTTTATTCGTAGAGGCCGATTTTAAATCACTTCTTTGTGTTACGTGAGGACAGAAAACGCAGTGAGGGGTGAAAGGAGGATGGTAGGGAGCAGCCATATCTTCTATGGTGGTCTAACCACACGCTGTAACCTTTAGGAGGCGAAACGCCACTCCGTCTGCGTAGAATGTCTCTTTTTACAGTTATCTGTGTGCCTCGTGCATAAAAATAACCGACTGTGACGCCTTAATGGTATCACTACAGCTGTAGGTCGTAGTGTGTGTGTGTGTGTGTGTGTGTGTGTGTGTGTGTGTGTGTGTGAGAGAGAGAGAGAGAGAGAGAGAAAAAGAGACAGAGAGAGAGAGAAACACAGAGTTGGTGTGGGGTCCTCCTGTCTCCAGTGGGCTACAGAGCGGTGTTTCCAGACCTCCCTCCACTTCCCTGGGAAATGCCCCTCTGGATGGGGAGCCCTGCTCATAAAGTCAGGTTGGGGATCCTCGCTGTTAATTTAGGCTGTAGGGGAGATACTGTTGTACGTCAGCATTCTCTCCATTCTACAAACGCGGGTCTCCACTGGAAACGCGCGTTTACACACGTAAATAATATTTTGAGTTATTTTTGGGTAGTTGGGGAACTCACGCAGTTAAAGACACGGAAAGTGTACTATGGTATCTGGTTTGAGTTAAACTGGTAGATTATAGTGAATTATTCCCCACAACAAGTCTGACTGCCTTGTGAAAAGAGTGTTCCATTATCGTTCCCTTATCCCTTTGTATGGTGTCTTTGTTAGATTTGGCCAAACAGTTTAGTCATTCAGATACCATATGCCAGCAGATGCTACAAGTGTGGTAAACTTCCTGGTAAGTCTTTTCTGAGTTCAGAAAAAGACTGCATCCCTCAGAAAAAGTTTGTCTTGGTTTTGTTTTATTTTTGAAGTGATATGTTTGAAGTTGAAAACTCAAGTATATTTATTTGTTTATTGCTTTGTAAATGAAAAGAACAGAAACAGATTTGAGAGTAAGTACATACAGGGACAATGAGTGAAAAAGAATGAATCTGAAGAATTGTAATGAAATGAATACAGGTGTCTGGCTGTTAATCATTTAATGAAACATTTATGAGTGCAAATTTGCCTTTCCAAGTTTTCTAAGAGTGGAAAATTGGTGGAACCCACTCTTATCCAGCTGCTCCAGGATCTGCCTCTTGCACTGATCAGGATGAAAAACAATTTAAAGCCTTGTCTGCCATCTAGTGGAGATAAAGCAACACTTCTTTTGCTCAAGTCAGTTCATTTATTTATTCATTCATTCATCTTCTAAGCCACTTATCCTAGGCAGGGTCGCAGGGGGTGCTGGAGCCTATCCCAGCGCTCATTAGGCGAAAGGTGTGGGAAACACCCTGCACAGGTCGCCAGTGCATCACAGGGCAGACACACGGACAAACACACATTCACACCCACATTCACTACTTGGGGCCAATTTAGTATCTCCAATTCACCTGAGTTACATGTCTTTGGACTGTGGGAGGAAACGTGAGCTCCCGGACGAAACCCACGCAGACACAGGGAGAACATGCAAACTCCACACAGAAAGGACCCTGGCCCCTCTTATTGCAAGGCGACAGCACTGTGCACTGCACCATTGTGCCACCAGACAGAATTTTGCATTCACTAAAACATGAAACCCATCATAAGTGGTTTTACTGCTTGAAATTTTAGTACTTCCATAGAGATTGTTGTCAGGAGGAAAAAAATCTACATATTTTTCACCTGAAAACACAAAGCTGGAGACAAATTCAAAAAATCAAAGAGGTCAAACAAATCAAATCTGAAATATAAAATCATCACAAATGATCACTGTTGGCTTAAAGAGACAAAACATGAAACAATTGATTCCAGATTCTCATAACATTTATGTTAAATCAAACTCATTACTATAAAAAGAAAAAAAAAAAAAAACAATACGCTGTCTTAAGGTACAGACTGTTTCACATGACCAAAGACTGCATTTTGACATCCTCTGACTGTGAAGCATGTTTACTGTGCCTTAATTGCAGAGGTCAGAAGCACAACAGATGGCCTCGACGCCCTTTGTTTTCTGATAGTTCATACATATTGCCATGCTCATGCACTGTCGGAAGAATGCGTAAGCTGAAAGTGAGCACACACACGCACACACACACACACACACAAAATCAGGCAAGACGGAAAACTGCCAATGAAGAATGTTGAGAAATAAAAACTCATCAAAGTGCCACTCTGTGCTCAGTTCATATGGCATTACTCCAACATAGGTTAATATAAAGTTAATATAATCACACCTGTATGTAGTCGGAGCCGTCTAATCATTAGTAAGCAGCAATCGATAGATATCAACAGACTCACGGTAATTGATCATGACCATGGCACATCCATTCACATAACTGGGACAGTTCTGCACAGTTGGGGTGCAGGTGGCACCAGGATCCATGGTGAAGCAAGAGTTGCACTTCAGGGTTTCCACTGGAAAAAGGAACACAGTCACCAGACATGTCACGAGTGTTCACAGTTACCAGACCCACAGGCACTGCAGCCTACAGTGGCATATTGGAATAAATTCCTGATCATCCATAAATACAGGCTGGACAGCAAGGGATGATGAAGATACTGTAAGTTTGACACAATCAGAAAGTTCAGTTTTTTTTATTGATTCAGTATTATAGAGTCAAACATAGCACAGACTCACCAGAGCTGACAGCCACCACCACAAGGAGAAGAACACAAATTAAAGCCTTCATTTCTCAGAAAAGTTGCTAAAACAGAGAGAATTAACACTCAACAAATATAGCTGAGAAAATGCATGTTCACTGCAGAGCTTTTACAGAGATTTGCTACTTTATAGTGATTCAATTTGTAATTTTCACTGTGACTAACTCACCTTATATGCCATATTCTTGTCTGAGTCCATCATGCATGTGAACCATGCATGAGACCAACATTTTGCACCATCTGTGCACTACAGAAATGATCGTAAAAAAAACAGACTGAAAACAAATATAACAAACTTACCAATGAAATCTCCTTCAGTAAAGAATTTCAAAATGAGTGGAGGTGATGTATGATTTTGGATCTGTCTAAAAACTTGGCTTTGTTAATCAGTCCCACCAGATAATAATTATTCACCAACTCTTGCCCTCTGCCAGCAGACAGAAATGAAAGTGACTTTGTAAAGTTGTTTTGCACCAGCCACATCCTGGTGTGGTGCTTTCGTTTTTGGGGCTGTATATACATATGCACTGGTGAAACAAAAATTTTCTGACAAGACAGAACATTCTTTCATTCTTTCTCTCTTTTTTTCTCTCTTTCTTTCTTTCTTTCCTTCTTTCTTTCGACAATCTTTCCAACAATTGACTGTTTGACATTGCGCAGCTCCTTTGCTCATCAGAAAGAGCTAAAAGTCATGTTGAAATGCTTTCTCTTTTTAACCCTCTAAAACCAATGCCCTATAGCCACATCCTGGTGTAGTGCTTTCGTTTTGGGTACTGCTTCAATCATGCATGTGATTGGAAACAGCAACACCTTCTATCAACTGCAGCTTCAAGGTTTGCAACAGAAATTATGCAATACCATACCAGTACACAGCACACAATATTACATCAAGGTTCTATTGTTTTTGGGAGGGGGGATGGCTGCATAAATATACTTTGTTATAATCATTCTAGGAAACTGTTCCCTTTCCAACAAGATACAGAAGATCATTCAACTGCCAACCCAATAAAATGCAAACCGTTTGGTTTTTCTGACCCCTGGATGAGTACTCCAAAGCCACACCTGTTGTAATTCTGCTGATATGGGCACCTCTTCAATTTATATGTGTGATGATGAACAATCTCTCTCTCTCTCTCTCTCTCTCTCTCTCTATGTATGTATATATATATATATATATATATATATATATATATATATATATATATATATATATATATATATTTCTTTCTTTCTTTCCTTCTTTCTTTTGACAATCTTTCCAACAACTGACTGTTTGACATTGAACAGCTCCTTTGCTCATCAGAAAGAACTAAAAGTCATGCTGAAATGTTCTGTCTTTTTTTTACCCTCTAAAACCAATGCCCTATAGCCACATCCTGGTGTAGTGCTTTCATTTTGGGCACTTCTTCAATCATGCGTGTGACTGGGAACAAGTGATGGGTTTCAGGTTCACTATAGAAAACTGACAAACTCTGCCTCAGAAATCCTTAGCAGCTACCTGGTTTGATGTCTGTGATCATGGATGACTCCTTTTCACTTCATGAACTGGCATAAGAAACACACACAAATGTGTTCATAACACTAAAAGCAATAATTATATTAGTATTATGTTTTATTGTGTTCTGAGCTTTGTACAATAGTTTTTATTGGGAGTGTACTGCTCATTTGGACATGACATCAAAAAAGCGGTGACCACTGAAAGCATCTAACACTGAAACAGTATAAATCCACCATGTCTGTGTTTGTATGATTAGGAAATGCGTCTGTGTTTGTGTATGTGTGTGTGTGATGATGCTGGATCTTCTTGCCTCCATTTACATAGGAAACTGGGAAACACCCTTGCATATGGGGAGTCCCACTGTCCCACTTGTAAGGCTCTGTCAGGAATCCTCATTTTTAACTAAGCTTGTGGGAGAGATACATAATGTAGTTAAGCTGTCTCTCCATTCCATAGGTCAGCATCCACTGGTTTCTTGTCTTCATACATGTAAATTAACTTTGAATAGATTCTGCTCTGAGAGTCGTGTCGAGTTGTGTGTTAAGAGCACTATGCTTGTTGCCTTGTTAAATCACAAAATATTCCAACAAATTATAGATCAGTTAAAGCAAAGTGTAAGATAATGATTTTGTGGGAACAGTTAAAAATGGTACATTTTCTCATTTTGCACTCTTTTGCAGTTACCTTACTTTCATTCCATTTATGTTTCTCATTCACTCATTTGATTCGGATTCAGGAATGCAATATTGAAATATCAACATTTGCTTGTCCTCATGGAGATTATCATTGTAATCATAGGTTTTGAGGCTTGTCATTAAGATTTATACATGTTTGATTTATTTCACTTTAGCAAACAGACAATAAACGAACCATGTCCTACTAATGTGATGGAACAGAAAGATGTCTACACGGCAGAAAATAAAGCACTTAATTTAACAGTTCTCTCTAATAACAACCTAATGGGAAGAACATTCAAGAAAATACCAATATCTTTGTCCAAGCAAAAAAAAAAAAAAAAGGACATTGCAAATTTCTTTGTTTATTAATATCAGATCAATCAGGAAAAACTGCAATTAAATCCAGAAAGTCTAAAACATCACAAACCATCGCTGTAGGTTGAGGAGGAGAAAAAAACAAGCTATTTCATGTTTTAAATTGATTACGATTATCTGAAGTTGAATAAAATTATCTAATTTAAATCAAAAGTAATGGTAATCACTTACATAAAAGCATTCTGTTTCATGTGATAAAATGGTCTTTTATCTTTACAGGTGTTGGCCACTGCTCGATGGTCAGCTGAACACTAGTTGCAGAAATCAGTGTTGCAGCAGGTAACTGCCTCCTTTGTCTTGTTTTTATAAGCCAGACATCTCTCCATATTATCACAGTTCCTTAGAAACCAAAAACCTGTGGAAAACACAGAGGAAGATGCGTACATAAACTGTAGAGAATATTTAGCCTCCTTAAAAATATTTTACTTTAATTTTATTTAATTATTTATGTTACGTTGCATGATTTTGGGAGGATGTCCTGAATTTTTTTTTATCGCCCAGGACTACGTTAAAACTATATTAGTTTTAACGTAGTCCTGGGCGATAAAAAAAAATTCAATGGGGAATATCCACTAAAAGTGAAGGCGTCCATTACATGTTTTATTCATAGCACAGAGCTAACGGTTAATTATGTCCTAATCAGTATCAGCAACTAATTTACATACTCTATCTACATATTTCTGATGTATTTTTAAGTCTGTTACACGATCATTAATTTTGATTATATGCTAACAGTATGTTGAACCGTGTAGGCATACAAGTGATAAACTTACCGGTGCTAAACAACATTGCTTGTATACAACCGTCCTCGTCGCCCGAACAAGTCGTTACCGCCGGGTATCGGATACAGTATTCCATGACCTGAAGATTATGAGCCCCGCAGTAGTAGCACATGAGCATATCCCCTGCATGTAACATTTAAATCTTGCGTTCAGTTCTGTCGTTTTAAGTCGTTTAAGCTTCTACTGAATACTGATTATGGAGAAGGTAATGACAAATATTAAGTAGTTGACTGTCAAAAGATTTTTGCAGTTTGATCTATTTTCCGTAGTTAATTTTTTCGCATATGTAAAGTTTAGTTGGAAAAGAAATGATATACTAGCCTACACGTACCTAGCCTGGCAGAAAACAGGACAATAAGGGCACACGCAAAAATCTTCATTTCCTTAGGAGTTCCTAAAGATGACAGAACAAACTCTTTGAACCCACTTACATGAATGCAGCTTTAACAGTTCATTCCCAAGGATTTAAACATTATTAATCAAGTGAAACTGTTGTGATGTATGTGTGAAGGACTGTATATGGTTCACAGGAAGTGTGTGGCCGCTATGGCGCATCCAGTTAGAACGCATGACAAGATGTTTTAGTGGTTTTTATTAAATAGAAAATGGAAGGTACGGAGAATGTAAGTGTGTGTATACAATCACTGTGTATACAGAGCTGTATTTATTGGTGTGTAGTGCTTTGTGTGGTTCTGTAACAGATAACAGCACCAAATTAGATACACAGCCAAGTACATACATACACACAGCTACAGTCAAGACAGAAAACGAAGTATTACACTCAGGACGAATATACACATGCCTAGGGCAAAAACTAGCGTCTGCATAGCGAGTAACTGAACATACATTACTGCGAATACCGACAGACATAATATCCGCATTATTAAGCATGTATTACTCACAATACGCTACATTTACCGACATAAGACATACTACGTACAGAGACGACTGAACACACAGGAGCCATGCAGACAAACCAATACATGCCGCAATTATGAGAACAAAGTACCCTACAAACTTAACTACATAACGGCGGGCATGATCACCGAACGATCGGACACAAAGTAAACTCAAAGCGCGCATATTTTACCAGTGCAGAGTTTACTTACTGGTATCCGAACGCACACAAAGATTCTGATGAACACAGAATACAACAGTACTCCGTGACGAATGCCACAGCAGCAGTCTCTCCAAAAGTGTACAAACAATCGCAGTGTCCCCACAAGTCTTCTCCCTTTGAATTTCGCGCAGACAAACACGGCGGCTTTTGCGGCAGTATTTATGGAGACTCGTGCGGCTGTGATTGGCGCATCTGATGGAGAAGGACAACCAATAGCGAGTGACTGCTTGCGCTATTGGTTTCTGCTGGATTTCTCAGAAAAGTTGCTAAAACAGAGAGAATTAACACTCAACAAATATAGATGAGAAAATGCATGTTCACTGCAGAGCTTTTACAGAGATTTGCTACTTTATAGTGATTCAATTTGTAATTTTCACTGTGACTAACTCACCTTATATGCCATATTTTTGTCTGAGTCCATCATGCATGTGAACCATGCATGAGACCAACATTTTGCACTATCTGTGCACTACAGAAATGATCATAAAAAAACAGACTGAAAACAAATATAACAAACTAACCAATGAAATCTCCTTCAGTAAAGAATTTCAAAATGAGTGGAGGTGATGTATGATTTTGGATCTGTCTAAAAACTTGGCTTTGTTAATCAGTCCTACCAGATAATGAGTATTCACCAACTCTTGCCCTCTGCCAGCAGACAGAAATGAAAGTGACTCTGTAAAGTCGTTTTGCACCAGCCACATCCTGGTGTGGTGCTTTCGTTTTTGTCGCTGTATATACATATGCGCTGGTGAAACAAAAATCTTCTGACAAAACACAACAGTCTTTCATTCTTACTTTCTTTTTTTCTCTTTCTTTCTTTCTTTCTTTCGAACATCTTTCCAATAATTGACTGTTTGACATTGAACAGCTCCTTTGCTCATCAGAAAGAACTAAAAGTCATGTTGAAATGCTTTGTCTTTTTTTTACCCTCTGAAGCCAATGCCCTATAGCCACATCCGGGTGTAGTGTTTTCATTTTGGGCACTTCTTCAATCATGCGTGTGACTGGGAACAAGTGACGGGTTTCAGGTTCACTATAGAAAACTGACAAGCTCTGCCTCAGAAATCCTTAGCAGCTACCTGGTTTGATGTCTGTGATCATGGATGACTCCTTCTCACTTCATGAACTGACATAAGAAACACACAGAAATGTGTTCATAACACTAAAAGCAATAATTATATTAGTATTATGTTTTATTGTGTTCTGAGCTTTGTACAATAGTTTTTATTGGGAGTGTACTGCTCATTTGGACATGACATCAAAAAAGCGGTGACCACTGAAAGTATCTAACACTGAAACAGTATAAATCCAGAATTTCTGTGTTTGTATGATTAGGAAATGCATCTGTGTGTGTGTGTGTGTGTGTGTGTGTGATGATGATGCTGGATCTTCTTGCCTCCATTTACATAGGAAACTGGGAAACACCTTTGCATATGGGGAGTCCCACTGTCCCACTTGTAAGGCTCTGTCAGGAATCCTCAAATTTCAACTAAGCTTGTGGGAGAGATACATAATGCAGTTAAGCTGTCTCTCCATTTCATGGGTCAGCTTCAACTGGTTCCCTGTCTTTATACGTGTACATTAACTTTGAATAGATTCCACTCTGAGAGTCATGTCGTGTTGTGTGTTAAGATGCTTGTTGCCTTGACTTAACTTGTTAAATCACAAAATATTCCAACAAATTCTAGACCAGTTAAAGCAAAGTGTAAGACAATGATTGTCTGAGAACAGTTAAAAAAGGTAGATTTTCTCATTTTGCACCCTTTTGCAGTGACCGTACTTCAGTTTATGTTTTTCATTCACTCATTTAATTCAGGTAAAGAAGGCAACATTGTTATATCCATTTTCACTTGCCCTAGAGAAGAGTATCATTGTAATCATAGGTTTTAAGGCTAGTCATTAGGGTTTAGACACATTTGATTAATTTCACTTTAGCAAATAGAGAATAAAGAATCAGACATCCACAGGTAATAAAGAAAATCACAAATTCCACTGATAATTTGCAGATGAAGAAGTGTAAATTTTTTACGTCTGTATTCAGAACATTGTTACAAAGTATGACGATGATTTTCAAAACAACTTGTGCAAAGTTGCTACTAGATCAACTTTAAAAATGGCAGGATATAAAGATCTTAATTGATCAAGTCTTTCTGATAGTTGACATCATTTTGGGAAGAGCATTCAAGAAATTATCTGATATGGCAACCAATATCTTTGTTGAAACAAACAAAAAAAGACCATTGAAAATGGACTCCTTGTGGTTTCATTGACCATCACTTTAGCTTGAGGAGGGAAAAAAACAATTTATTCCATGTTTTTAACTGATTATTATCATCTAAAATTAGCCAGTTTAAATCAAAAGTACTCATAGTCGCTAGTTGGCTAGTTGGCCACTGCTTGTTGGTTAGCTGAACACTAGTTGCAGAGGTCAGTATTGCAGCAGGTAATATCCTGCCCCGTCCTGTTTTGATAAGCCAGACAGCTCTTCATATTAGTACAACCCCTTTCATACAAAACATCTGTGGAAAACACACAGAGAAATATGCTTACATAAATATCAATTTACAGAACAGAAAATATTAATTTAAAAACAATATCCTATTATTTTATTTAGTTAATTATTTTTGTTAAGCTGCATGATTTTGGGAGGATGTCCTGGATACAGTTTTAACCTAGTCCTAGGCTAAAAAAAATTCAATGGAAAATCTTCATTAGCAGTGAAAATGCATACATTACATGGTTTAATACTACAGAGCAAACAGTTAATTATGTCTTCATCAGCATCTACAAGAGTGCCTTGTTTAGGTAAGTATTTCCATATTTGTGATGTATTTTTAAGTCTGTTACACTGTCAGTACTTTTGATTATGACAGTATGTTGAATACCGTAGGGCCTATAGGTGTACAGGTGATAAACTTACCGCCATAATCTAATACTGCTTCTTCACAACCGTCCTCGTCGCCAGAACAAATCTCTGTCGCCGGGTAGAAGACACAGTACTTGACGGACTCAATGGTACTCCCCGTGCAGAAGTAGCACTTGAGCGTATCCCCTGCATGTACAATTTAAATCTTGCTTTCAGTTCTGTCTTTTTAAATCGTTTAAGCTTCTATTACCGAGCAGTTGATTGTAAAAAGCTTTTTGCAGTTTGATCTATTCTCTGTAGTTCATTTTTCGTGTATGTAAAGTTTGGTCGGAAAAGAAATGGTATTGTACACTTACCGAACTTACTGATACATAACAGGACAATAAGACCACACGCAAAAATCTTCATATCCGTAGGACTTCTTTAAGATGACATAAGAAACTATTTGAACCTAGCTACTTGAATGCAGCTTCATTGACAGTTTATTCCAACGAATTTTAGCATCATCAAACAAGTGAAACCTCTACAAATTACTCAATAAATCTTTTTGAATAATACAACATTGATGATAATAATTAGAGGTCAATCGTCAAAATCCTCAGAATACACATCAGTTGCACTTGTTTAATGCAAACAGATAACCTTACCAGGAAATGTCTGCTTTAAGTGAAGAGGGCTTGATCGTTGATTCTCTCAAGTGGAGTCTAGCTTAAGGAGGAGTGCAGCTAAACTGATCTTGCAGTTACTTATCAATGTGAGCGTTCTCGGTCACGTGCCAATCTTGTAAGGGACGGAGCAAGAACAGTTTACAAAAACTTCACCTAACGTTCTGTGGACAAATTATTCTAAATTATCACAGGTCAGCATTATTTGCTGAGAAATTAATTAATTATTTGAATACTGACAGTAATCATACTGAATGACCCAAAATAACATCATCATACAGGGAGAGAGATGGTGGCAAAGACAACCGTTTAAAAAATACAATGTACACGATATGGGCATTGACTACTGTTCCTCTCTACTCCTAAGTGTTATTGGCTTTTGTCTGTAGGACGACTGTTGTGCTTTGAAGGTGAACGTAGCAACCAAAAATTCTGTCTTCTGTTCTTCATATGGCTACATCGTTGGAAGAACAGATGAAACGGTACAATATATAATAACGGTAAATGTCAAAATGCAAATATTGATGCAGAGATGTAATATAGTCTTTTTGGTGGTTTGTAAATAAACTCAATGGCGTTATGTATAACCATATGAAGGAAGCCCAGCCAACCTTACAGGATAGTCTTAAAAAACAACTTAAATTTGCTGTGTAAGAACATGTTTATCTCACAAAGCCACATCCTCATTTAGTACTGATGACTGGGCACCTCTGTGCCGGTTTTGTCTGATTTATCAAGAGAACAAGAGAATATCTCACTTCAGCTTCAAATATTATTGTAGAAATTTTAGCTGTTTCTGCTCCAAATATGCGCCACAGCAAGTTTCTTTTTTCAATGTGATTCATGTAAGTTACAGTGTTATCTCATGACTAAATGTACGCATAAAGCATGAGAACACACAAGAACTGAAAGATGAATGAGACTATAAATTGTACCATTAGTAAAAGCAAAGTGTTGGGGACCAACACCTCTCCAGGTTTGGATACAAATCCCAGAAGCAAAGAACAAACAGAGAAGCCAGGTGCATATAAAATTAATAGGTGTTTTATTCCACAAAAATGCATTCACAATCACAGTCTGTTTAAATGCTTCTATGTGAAGCTGAGCTGAAGAAAGTCTAAAGGTCTTCGGATACCTACACAATGTACTGTTCAACAGAATAAAGCAGTAATAACCACTGATAACTGAACTGAATTAGACAGAACTGAAAATCACTGGGACAGTGCATTTTTGTTTTCAGGGCACTGTCACAAACTCCGTTGTGAAATCACAGTACATGGCCAAAATGCTAAACAGAAAGAAAGAAAGAGAGGAATACAGAAAGAAAGAAAGAAAGAAAGAAAGAAAGAAAGAAAGAAAGAAAAACTACTTGTTTGATAAATTGGCAAGCTTTTTTATGGTGTTTGTTGATTTTACATGCTTTAGTCTTACAGAATATGGAAATATGTAAATTCATTTCAAGTTATCAACATTGGTTAAGAAATTCAATTGAATTACATCAATGAGATTCTGGTAAACGTATCACGGATTTAATGACACTGATCACATCTGTTGAACCAACACTGTACAACTGAATTCAGCCAATATATATCTGGCAACTTGGCATGAGGATAAGGAGAACATGGTGAAAACACAGTAACAAAGAAAAATCTCAGTCTCGTGCTTCGTTCAAACCGAAAAAAAATTGTTGTGACTGCCCTGACCCCGTGTGGAGGAATTGCACTGTAGTCTCATCAGGAAGAGTTCCTTATCAGATCTTCATCTGCTTTTTCTGACTTGATTTGTGAGACGAAAAAAAGTATTTCTTTAATCCTCGTGTTGATGTCACCACGTTGCGCTACTTATTCAATCAGATCCCGAGGTAAGATCGGCTATCTGTCGCCCTCAATTTGTTTCCCTTGCAAGAATACCTGAAGTTATTTAAAATTTTACATGACCGTTTTTTTTTTTTAAAGTGCTTCAATAAATGTGATGTATATTTACATTTTTTATGCTGGCCTTGACAAAAACAGTGCCGGCTATGAGGCGATCAGTGTTCAATGATTTTATAGAGCCAAGTCTACAAATTACACTCACTCTCTTTTTAAAATTTATGTTCAGCTGGCAAATTTTGTATGGTCTTTTAACTGTTTCAAAGTTTGCAGTTATTTTTCTGACAAAATGAATAGCCTGAATGTGAGTCTGTGCTGATTTATAATCATTGTCACTAATTACCATCATATCTGAAATCTTACATTTATTTATTACATAGGACCTACTATAAAAAAAAGAGACACAACTGAAATGATAAATGACACGTTTAACTCATCTTAGTGGAGCTATTGTAATCCCAGTATTCTACTCTGCTGTCCTTATCCTAAATTTCTTTGGTTATGTATTAGTAATCACAATTGTTGGCGTGTGAGAAAATCTCAATTCCTTATATTCTCATCAGCCTGTGCCTAAAAACGAATTTATTATTATTAAAAAAAACACTTCTGATCAGGCTATAGATTAAAAAAAAAAAATATATATATATATATATGTAACTGATAATTGAAACTGAAAGTATTGGGTAGCTATTGAATTGTGTGGATTAGTTCATGCAATTCATTAATGAATGTTATTAATTTATTTCAGAATGAAAATTTTAAAAATGAACAAAGTGGATAGATTTTTTTTCCCCCAAGTCCTGTTAAGAAAATAATCCACTGAGCAAACATCTATCCAACATCTATTCTCCCAGAAGCCCCTCCCCCTCCGTGTGTCCATTGGTTGGTGATTGTGTGATGTTGGGTTGTTGATGGAGGTCATCTGACGGTTAGTTGCAGAGGTCAGTGCTGCAGCAGTAAGCAATCACACCTGGTGTCTGTATATAACCCTGACACACCGCCGCGTTCATGCATGACCGTATGGAATGCGAAGCTGCAGACAAACACAAACACAAACACACCTGAAACATGTAAAGACCCCAGCACAAAGACTTTCGACCTGACCCAAAACACTACTCAGTCAAGATAACCAAAGTGTACTTTTAGGCATGCTTAAGTTAAGATGGAATCGACTGTACCACTGTATCTTTCCAAAAAAAAAAAAAAAGAGTAGTTGTAGTAAAGATTGACTACCATTGCTACTGGAATTTAAAGAGATTTTGTTCAATTGTTCATTATTGAGATGTTAAAAGGTGAACTCACGCAGCGGCCCAGATGTAAAATAAACATTTGCACAGGTGTCCATCTTGTAAGGACAGCTCTGCACAGTTGGGGTACAGGGGTCATCCGGACCCCGGGAGATACAGTAATTACACTTCAAAGCTTCCCCTACAAAAAAGACAAAAAAAAGAAAGAAAGAAAGAAAGAAAAGTGATGATGGCACTATAGTTGATAAATGTTGGTAATTAATACTGCTGTCTACACAAACACAAATATTTTGATTAAACTTCCGTTTAATCAAAATGAATTAAACATTTTGGTCACATCTGCTCCGTTCAGGATCAGTCTGAGTCAGCAGTTGGTGATGATTATTAATTATTAATGTTACACTGATAGTTCATTATTAATTATGTGACCATTGCTTACATCCAAACAAACTGACGCATTAGCAAACTTACCACGGCCCAGAGCCAACAGGATGAGAAGAGCAAAAAAGAGTGTCTTCATTTCTGAGAGAATTCAGGGTCATAAAACAAGCCATTGTGACCACCCATATATGACAGTCAAACAATCTTTTTTCAACGGTTTGATGAAATGTCTTCCAAAAGATATATAAATGTATAAAACGTTTCTTCTTCTGTCTGATGTTGATAGTGGTGATACACCAGTATGACCGTATTGTTAACTGTCATAAACCCCTGCTGTTGCTCTTAATCACGTTTGAACTCTCTGAAATATTTTTAGTTTCACAGGTCTGCACTAATAAAAAACCACAGTTACACTGCCAACCCAGACATTGTACCAGTTCTCAATTCCACAGTGACAGCTCAAAGTATTGAAAGAGAACTGGAAAACATAAAATTTAGAAATAAAAATCTATTAAACACCGGTTTACCTGTAATTGTTATGTAGAAAAAAAATAAATGCATATTAATATTAACAATATTAACGAATATCACAGTCCTACCAATTAGACGCTTTTTTTCTCAGAGGGAACAAGGCTGCAGAGACATGAATTCTTTTGCTCTAACCCCTCGGTGGGTTGTTCCTGTTATATATACAACGGCCTGAAAAAAAAGTCATCATCTATCACATATTAGCGGCTGGACATTGTGCAAATCTGCAAATACCAGCAGGTTGTATTTCTCTTTTAAAAGAACTCACTTCTCCATTCAGATTTTTGTGCAACACACACTGTTTACCACGTATGAGCTGCTGCATGTTGTGCAAAGCTGTGTATTTCTGCAGGGTGCGATCCTCTTTCGTAAGAACACACTTGTACTTCACACGAGGAAGAAAATTCAGGATGTGAGAATTCTGTTGTGGTAAAAGGACATGTGTCTTTAGACTAATGATTGCATTGTCAGATTTTGAAATATTGCTGTGAATCTTTTTTTTTTTTTTAAACCACCTTTTCACTGACAATTTCATCAAAAACAAATAATTTTTTTTTTTTTCCAAGTTTGGTTGTGACACAAATCAACCGCTAATGGATCAAACAGATAGTGTGACAACACCACCATTAATTTGCATTGTAATCACAGACCATCAACTGCATAACTGGGACCTAGCACTTCATCAGCTGCTGTGACTTCATTTACATTAATCTACCTTCCCCATTCACTACAGACACAAGGTACACTAGAGAAACGCACTGAACATAAACTGCATAACTGGCCATGCATCTTACGAACCGCGGACGCCACAAATAATGTTTTCCTGTTTATTAGATTAAGAAGATCAACGAAGCTGAAAATTCCAAGTACCAACAGGTGTAGCTGTTATTCCTTTCAATTAGAAACTTAGTATGGGATTAGACTGCTTATATACGGGAGAAGAACCTGTAAATAGCGTCATGAGAGAGTTCAAGACCAGTCAAGAACCAGAAAATATTAAAAGGGATTACAAAAAACAGACATTTCTGAAATAATGAATTGAAGCTGAGGTTGTTAGCCACACCGGGGGAGTTTGTGCCACAAACATGTCACGTGTCCCGTGTCCCAAATAGCGTCCAGTCCAAAGACAAACGTTTTACTGTCACGAGCATTTCCTGTTTCTCCATGACTGTCCTGTGTGAAATCACGTTTTCACAATAACGCATTGCGTCGGCTCCTCGACGACTTTCAGCGGATCTGAAAAAAAATGTCAGTTCACGTACTCAGAGAGAGAGAAGAAAAGACAAAGACACCAGGAACCTTTTGGTTTCCAAGCTAACCTACCTTTATTTAATGCAAATTACAGTACCGGGTAACTATTTCTCTGAACCATGTCACACAAAGGAACAGGTTGGACATACAGTATTTACAGAGAGAGACATCTCGTATACCTTCACAAAAAAAAAAAAAAAAAAAGTTGGATTTTCAAACAAAACAAAAATTTCAGTCACCTCCAGATGCATTCAAGTAGTAGCAATGTTATTGTTTTTTTTTTTTGTTGTTTTTTTTTTCTTCCTGTTGTAAATTATCTTATAACTGAAAGATTTATTAACAAGGGTATGCTATAATCGGTTTACGTGTATCCAAGTCCTTTTTTTGTTAATGTTTATGAAAACATCCTTTTTTTTTTGTTTTTTAACTTTGTGTCTGTACATATTATATTTATGTTAAGTCACAAGCTGTGATCATTTTCTCTCAGTTTACAGGCCAAGAGGACATTCAACAAAGCCGGATTTTCTTTTCTTTTCTTTTTTTTTTCTTTCACTAAACTGGATTACTTGAGTCAAAAGTCCAGACTATCCAATGAGAATGCGCCTTCTCATAACAGAGATGTTCTCCTATTGGATGGTTTTGATTCTTGGTACAGCTATGAAACTGTGAAATCCTGCTGTGTGGAATAATCCCCAAGGTGACTGAATAGCCACATATATTTTGGATGCAGATATTACAAGCAAGTACATATGTATGCCTTTAAAAAAAAAATTAACAATAAAAAAAAAACAATTGGGGGATGGGGGGGGGGGGGGGGGGTTGGGTTGGTGCTACATGACATCGTTCCCACTGTGTGCTGTCAATAGTGTGAGTTACAGTTGAGGACAGAACAGAAGTCCAGTGATGTTTTTTTTTATTGCCATAGTTGATTACATAATACTGATTACCAGGCGACTGCACCTCTTGCACAACGGTTAGCAGGGTTTAAAATGAAAAAAAAAAAAAAAAAAGAAAGAATAAAACAACAACTTTTAAAAACCCAGACGCACATTACACCCCTAAAATGGAGACACGATTAAAAGAACAAACAAAGACCCTCGAAGGAGAGGATCGAAAAGGTAAACTCTCCGTAAAAAGTCATCTTCTCTTTTACTCTTTTCTTCTTTTTTTTTTTTCATTTCTTCGGCTTAAAGTACAAAGGGGAATGGGTATGAGGTGACAGAAGCCCCATCATAACCCCCCCGCCCCCCACCTCCCAAAAACCTCCTCCTTTCCTTGTCTCCTCTCCTTTAAGAGCTAAAATCTAAAAAAAAAAAAAATGGCTTTTAACAGGCAAAAGCTAAAAACTGTGGCAAATTTGACAACTTCTATTGACCTTGCGGACAAGGTGAAGTAGGACAGGTGGCTAGGCTAGCGTGGCACTCTGTGAGTGAATGGGTGAACAGAGGGACAAAATGGGAGAGGGGAAGGTGGGGCCATTCGACAGCACTCAGAGTGTTGCATGCTGGGAGGGGGAGGTGAGTCAGGTCCCTTATGGGAGGCAGGAAGCAAAAGGCACTCCAAACTCTACATACACCATACATCACACACCACCACGGTGTCTCCTGTTTCTTTACCCTAAACAACCACTGGTACCAACCGGCCTCCGTTCTCAAACTCTACGACTGGAGACAAGGGTTCCTTACAGTTTAAACTGACATTTCTCTACACCCTGATAGTCTACCATCTTCACACTCCCCCCCCTCCTCGAAATCTTTGTTTTCGCTCTTCAACAACTCACAGGTTGGCATATTTACACAGAGTACAAACATCCACACACACACACACGCACTCACTCACTCACTCACTCACTCACTCACTCACTCACTCACTCACTCACTCACTCACTCACTCACTCACTCACTCACTCACTCACTCACTCACTCACTCACTCTCACACATGTGCATTCGTACACAGAATGAGCCAGGATTTGGTGCCAAGCAACTATATATATGTACACGTTTATGTGTATAGTTCCATTCGTTGTTTAGTGGACTGTACAAAAAGCAAAAAGGGGGAAGACTTTTGTGGTATATATGTGAGGGGGGGGGGGGGGGGGGGGGGGGATGTGAAAACCGATTCAGAAGTGGTTTAGAAAACGGGGGGTGGGTGGGTGGTTCTGTACTTTCTGTAATTTGTTCTCTTTCTGACCAATGTATCCCACTGTTAGCCCTACACTGAAGAAGAGAGAACAACTGCTTCACACATGTACAAAACACAACGGCACCCCCTCCAAAAAAAACACACACGCACACACAAAAGAAAAACCAAACAAACAAAAAACACGGTCAGCACCAACAACACAAGCCTTGGTGTCAACTGAAGCCTGTTCTTTTTCTCCAGCCAACCAACACTTTTTTATCTGCCCAGAATCAAAACCTGCACAAACACGACGAGAGGTCTGCCACAAAAAGGCCATTTTTACACAGAAATGACGACAGCCCCCCCCCCCCACACAAACGTGTCGGGGAAAGTGATGAGATGCCCATTTTTAGTAATTCTGAGACATGGGTCAAAGGGCAGCCCCTCAGCCTACAGGAACTCTCACCACTGGTCAGAATTCTGCAGTAGCTATGGCGACCAGGAGGATAGCGACAGGAGTAAGATTCAGTTAACCGTTCAACCACAACAACAACGACAACAGAAAAAAAAAAAAAAAAGATTGTCAAAAAGAGGAACAGGTGAAGTTGAACACTATTAAATGTCTATATACCTATTTCTATATATATATATTTATATATGTAAATATATATAACTATAGTCATATATTAATGTCAAATGCCCCCCACAGTACAACACTCTCCTCCTTGAGCAAAGAACTGAAGAGCAGCTTTTGAGACATCATCGTTGTCCTTTAGTACAAATAAATAAAAAAATAATAATAATAATAATAATAATAATAACAACAATAACCATAGACACAATGAGGAAAGTTTGGGGGGGGGGAAATGGGACTTTTGGAAGTCTGATCGGTGTGTTCGTCCTGTTATGAGTTCTTATTTAAGCCCTGCCCCTTGTCTCCAGGGAATGGGCGTGGTCAGCGAGCAGCAGCATGTGACTGGCCCACGACGAGGGGGCTCAAGTGGAGGAGTTGGAGGCGGAGGCGGAGGCAGCGTTAGTGGTCTGACCACGCTCGCCGCTGTTGGCATCTAAAAGGGGAAGACAATGAAGAAGCGGATAGGGTCAGGAAGGGGACGAGGGTAAGAGGGTGTTTGTGTGTGAGTGTGTGTGTGTGTGTGAGTGTGTGTGTGTGTGAGAGTGTGTGTGTGTGTGTGTGTGTGAGAGAGAGAGTATGTGTGTGCGAGTGTGTGTGTGCGAGTGTGTATGTGTGTGTGTGTGTGTGGAGCGTGTGTGTGTGTGGAGCGTGTGTGTGTGTGTGTGTGTGTGAGTGTGTGAGAGAGTGTGTGTGTGCGAGTGTGTATGTGTGTGTGAGTGTGTGTGTGTGAGTGTGTGTGTGTGTGTGTGTGTGTGAGAGAGAGAGTGTGGGGACTGACCTGTAGTAGCAGAGGCATTAGTAGGTGGAGAAGCCCCTGCCTGGTTGCGGGCATGAGCAGGGATGAGTATGGAGGCTAGAGAGGGGTTACTGGACAACTCTGTCAATCAAACAAACAACAGGCATTTTGATCAGAAATACCACCTGCACTGAGCGTGTGTGGCTTGCCAGAGACAATTCATTACCAGTAACAGAAGTTAAAAACAATCTTGTAAATGAAGGAACACATCGCTACACAAAGATGACTAGAGGATTCATTGTTAAGTTTCTTATCAAGATCCACTGTGCCTGGGAGAGAGAGAGAGAGAGAGAGAGAGAGAGAGAGAGAAAGAGAGAGAGACCTCTATCTCTCTCTCTCAATGCTAGTAACATGACTTTATACAATATCTCATTTTATTTTCATCACATAACTCAGAAATAACACAATACGTTAAATGTACAATTGCCAGAACTTTCACAGTGATGAAATGCACTGACTGCAGCACGACACGACATATACTTCACTCATCTTGGCTTTTAAAATCAGTATTATGTGTGGGGTGAGACAGCAGATATTACATGGTTACGATAAAGACAGGACGTGTATGGGGCTATACTCTTGGTCATTGGGGAAGAAAACGGGATGTATGCGGGACTGTACCCTGAGTGGTGAAGTTGAAGAGTGGAGGTTTGTCGCGGCCGTTGGGGAGTTTGAGGGTAGGCTCGCGAAGCTCGTCAAAGAAGGTGTGAGCGCATGCCTCCAGGGGGGTCAGTCGTGCAGTGGGCGTGTACTCCAGCAGGCGAGAACACAGGGCGATGGCTTCGGGTGGTGTCCTTGGCCGGAACACCTGGAACACGGAGCGCATGCAAGAGACATGACTCGGATATGAACTCAGCATTGTATTAACTCAGATCACACGCCATCCAATCATGTTTGTGCAGTTTATATAACACCAATACAATACACTGATGTGTGTGATGCTGATGATCCGGGCCTGTGCCTTTGACAAACAATACATTATCAGAAATACACAGATTAAAGACAAATGCAAACCATCACAGAAAAGTGTATGCTTCTGAAATTTTGACAAACTGTTAAAAATCATCATTAAATCTCATATCCACTCATCATAACATGTGTATGGTTAACCTGTCAAGTATGTTCTCCTGAAAATCATTTAAGGAGACTGCAGTAGTACTAATGGACCACTAGGGGGTGTCACGGCACCACTAATGGAGTCGGAAATGTAAAACTGTGACTGTGACCTCTTAGTCACTGTCTGTGGTCGCTGTCAGGCATAAGGAATGACATTCGCCATGCGGCAGCTATTAAACGCCGCTGTGAAGAGGCACAGAGTATTACGCCATTTGCTTCAAAACACAGCAGAAGGAGAGAAAGAGAGAGGAGAGAATCATTTCCTGTACCTGCTGACTCACCTTAGTCCATGGGTGTGCCTTGATCTGTGGGAACTTGAACTCAGTGTAATTCGGATTCATTTCACGGATCTGCTCCCTGGTAGGAGTGCCTAAGACCTGGAGCAGTCAATAAAAATGGTTGTTCCTATAGCCTGACTGCATACATTATTCACACACACACACACACACACACACACACACACGCGCGCGCGCGCGCGTATTTCCCCCCACTGCTGATTAATATCAAACCACATGCATATTATAACTATGACTGTAGTATACTGTTGTGATATTATATTTTATTTCAGTGACGAACATCTGATTCATGTTAAATTATATCGTTTTTAATAACTAGAATAATGACTGTGTATGGGCAGAACAAGTATTTAAGGTGGTTGTGTAAATCCACTGCAAAGTTACAGCACAAGCAAATCATATGTCCTTAATATTCACGCACAGAAAATGCAGCTCTCATTAACAGTAAGGTAAACCCTACAGAGTAGATCCATTTTGACAGCAGTTCTACAGATACAAACACGCACGCACACACACACACACACACACACACACACACAGCAAGTGCCGGTTGCAAGAATACACACACACACATATTTTTACCTTGATAATCTCCACAAGTTGATCTACGCCACTGTCACCGGGAAAAATCGGTTGCCCTAGCAACAACTCCGCCAGAACACAGCCAGCGGACCAAACGTCTGCGCAAGGGAGATAAACAGACTAATCAGGAAAAACTCGCTACAAACCGCTACAAACACATGCCGCTACACAAAAGCACATAAATCACTCTTAATTCTACATTTACACACAAAGAGTAATCCTTATTTGAAATAACCTTTAGTTGAGTAACCTTTATGTGAAGAGGGTGTAGACATTCATACTCAAGGTTTTGATGTGGCCTATATGAACATGTTTAGCATACAACTGCCAAGTGTTGACCGCGTAAACAGCACTATCACACCTATGTGCCTACGACCGTAGCGTTGTCTTTAGCAAGGTCAACATAAATATCGCTGAACTGATATATCTGTGAATACAACACGTGACTTTATCCTACAGCTGTTGTATTTGTGAGAATATAAACCTGTCTGTCCTAAAAATGCTGGGTCTAGTTTTTGGGAATGTGGTTAGCATAGCTACACTAGCTATGTACTTGCGACTAGAATTAGCATACCAATGCAACGGTTTTCAAGATAGCGGCTGTGAACAGAGCTGGCTTACCTATACTAGAGGTGTAGTCTGTGGCACCAAAGATTAGTTCAGGGGCTCTGTAGTAGCGCGAACAGATGTAGGACACATTAGGCTCCCCACGCACCAGCTGCTTAGCACTGCGGGTGAGACATAAACACAGTCAGAGAAGCAAGCCTTCGAACTCCATCATCATCATCATCATCATCATCATCATGAGACTGTTTAACGTTATCATCATGAACCTGGGCATAAGAGTCAGTGCAACTAAAATGGTCTTCAAGGAAACTATTGGGAAAATGTGTCCACGCAGCAAGAGCACATTAAGATACTTTTTCCCTTTTGCGGACTTCTGGAGCTCGCCGTCGCTTGTTCCACATGCTACAATCTACTACCAACTGGTTTGCCAACTGGCATTTTTATCCAGTCATTAAGGTTCAAAAGTTTGGGCCCAATGCCATATCAGGCAAGGACAATAAGACTTTATGAAGGACTTCAACAGTACACAAAACTCCCTCATCGCGTGCTCTCCTGAGGAGTTTTAAACAAAAAACAAACAAACAAACAAAAAAAAAACGCCGCCAACGTTAGCTTTTCCCTGTACACCCTCAAAACAACTGCAGAGGCCCTCACCTCCCAAAGTCACAGAGTTTGAGTACGGCTGTTTCGGGATCCAGCAGCAGGTTCTGAGGCTTGATGTCGCGATGGCAGATCCCGAAGGAGTGGATGTATGCCAGGCTCCGGAAAAGCTGGTACATGTACAACTGGAAAGACAAACAGGAGAGCTCACTCTTACAAAAGGCCGAAAAAAACTTCGGACATAAACACCCCGTCAACGCCACTCTATAACCTGTGTTCGATATATATCAAGCATGTGAAGTCATCTATAAAAAAAATCTACAAAGGTCTGTCTGATGGATGATTCGAGTTTTTGGAGGTTGAAAACATATCAGTCTTTAGCCCCTTTCACACATGCACTGCAACCCTAAAATAATTGGGATTCTAACCGGAGGGGCTGCATGTGTGAACAAAAATGTCCGAATCAGTCGACTCGGATTCTAAACGAACTTTATTCTACCAGCCCCCCAGTACAAACTCTGTTTTCTCTTCGTTTGGGTCCATGTGTGAATAGAGCGGATTATAGTGCAGAGTATGCACAGCGAGCAAGTGGGCGTGTTAATGCCGTCTCTAACATGCGACTGGCGGCGAAACCGGAAGAATACAAACGTCCGAGGGTGAAGAAGAAGGGTCATTTACATGAAGAGGCCAACGAAAATGTCTAACTGGAGAGACGACGAGAATCGGGAACTTCTGTCGGTGAGGGCCGACGCCGAAATCGTCAGACGAAAGTTGGTAGCCTTGTCTGCTTTTTTCGATTTGTTGTAAACAAAACACTGCGATTTTCGCAGAGTACTTTTTGCGTCATGTCCTGCCTCCTGCACGCTCTACCCAGGCGCCACACCCCGCCTAAACCAAACGGAGCATTTCGAGTATGTGTGAAAGCGTCTTGACTTGGACTATCTGCTGCTATGTGCTACGTGTGTGAAAGGGCAACTTATGCGAACCTGATTCTGCGGTTGTAGTCCGTAGTGCATGTGTGAAAACGGCTTTTGCCAGACTTTCCATAATTTCCTGCAGATTAAAAAGTCAGCATGACATAACATGAATCTGCCGTCAACCTAACTTGGCCAGAGGACCATGTAAAAAAATACATCAGAGGTGTAGGTGGTATGCCCATGTAGCACCCGTCTTTGCTAATGTGATTTCCTGCAGCAGGAAGAAGGAGAGACTGATCCGTAATAAGACTTCTGACGCCACAGAGAGCCCCCCTCACATTCTGGCCTAAAGGTGATGATTGAAAGGTATGTGTCCAGGGTAGTAGAGCACAGTGAACAACTGATTCAACCAGAGCTCTCAAAACTGCTGCAACAGTGCCAACGTAGCATTTGGAAGACGTTCACAATCTTCCTCTGACTTACAGACATGGAGAGTGTGTGTGTGTGTGACACTGTAACCATGACAACAGAGAAGAACAGCTTAAATGTAGCTACATGCCACCCCTCAGGTCATCCCAAAATATTCCTGAAGAAACCCTAACCATTTCACTTGTTCCCTCTTTCCACTAACAAACATTCTTACAACCTATTGGGGACTTGACGGTCAGTCTCCAACCAGAATTGTTTTTGCATTTAAAAAAAAAAAAAGTATGCACGTCAAACGTCCAGAGCTACCAAAGGAATGAGTTAGGAAATAGCACCACTGATCTCACACTGAAACTGAACTCCATAAATACATTGTGTTGTGTGGTGTTCAAGCATAAGACCACCGTACCTTCACATAGACCATGGGCAGAGTTTGCTTGGCTCGACTATAATGTCTGGCGACTCTATAGACCGTCTCAGGCACATAGTCCAGAACCAAGTTCAGGTAGACTTCATCCTTCTGCAAGACAAACAAAAAAGAAAGGGAAAAAAAAAAAGAAGTTTCATTATGAGGATAAACCCAGCGAGGAACATTAAGTAAGGTAGCATTGATTTAGATGCACTTAGAAATGGCTTACGCTTGCACAGATAGATGCCAGTGTGCCTGATTATCAGTGAGACACACTGTTGCTACCCAGCCAGACATAAAGAAATTAGCTTGGTGGCGGCAAAAAAGAAAAAAAAAAAAAAAAACAACAACTGGCAAGTCAAAATGGCTTGGCATTCAGGCAAAACTAAGGTACGACATGTCAAACGAATGTTCGACTCGCCATCTCCCGCTGGCATGGGCACACAAACCCACACACACACACACACACACACACACACACACACAAACCTACACAGAGAAGTTCAGAGCAGTGTAAAAAAGAGCTGGATTAGAGAAGACTTGGCATGTGCGGGCACAGTCAGGGTGACACACACCCACTGACTAATGCTAATTAGGCAGGAGATCACACTCTTGTTCAATGAACTGGGCTTTCCCCCTCAGACATTAATAATGAAGTAGAACAACCAGAAGCTCCGATTAAAATATCATTTCCAGTGCCAGACCCAAGGGAAATGACGCATGTAAGAGTGTGAAATGAAACTCTCTCTCTCTCTCTCTCTCTCTCTACAAAAATGGCCTGCCAATGGGCAAGACAGAGGGGGTTTTAGCATCTCAATGACAATCTTCAAATTTTCCTTCAGATTGCTTGCTCTCTCGTTTGCGCATTCTCTGGAGTTCCTCCTGATATAGCCCTCGGAAAGAAACCCAGCAAAGATGATGACTCACTTTCTGCCTCACAACAGCAACAGCAGCCCCAACATTATCCACCATTGGCTGGCGGTTTTCGAAGACGATGGGTGATTGGTCGCCTCTTAGTATATGCTACAGACTGGTGGCTTTTGATTAGCTGTCAATCCACAGGTGTTTGGTGACCTCACACCTCACTGGGGTGACTAACAAGTTTTTTCCTCAGAGAGATACCATTGTGAACCAGCTTGCGTGTGTGTGTGTGTGTGTGTGTGTGTGTGTGTGAGGAACTGAAAATGTGATATGTACACACTGAACATACAGCAGTCTGACACTGCTGCATTTTTCAAGGGCCATGAATGAAGGCCTAACTTACTTCCCATGGACGAGAGTCAAATTAAATCTTATCATCTACTACAGGGAGACAGCCTCAGAGGTAAGGCAATAACAGGTAAATAAGATGCGTTTTAAGTAATTAAACGACAGGTAAACCTGACCACGGCGCTACTGAACGTCCGTCATAAACCCCTGCTTCCGATGAACTTGAACTTGTCTGAACCAGTGTGGAGCAAGCAGTCCTGTGCTTATGTAAGTGTCTGTGGTTTAAGGGGTCAAAGGGCAAACATGAGGCCAAGTCAGTCTGTGTTAAATAACCTTGCTGACTCCCAGGCTCTGACCTGGCAGACTGGTCTAGGCATACTATATAACAGTCAGACATGATTTCACCGTTGTGTGACTGGGCATCATTTCCCTCTGTGGGTTCGCGATCATGTTTCGCTGGCACAATGCCAATGTGCCAATACTACTAATGTACCCACTATAAGCATGCCAGGCTCCAAAATTAGACCTGGACGAGAGGAGTGTCTGGGCAGACTTCATATATAAGCCATTAAAATACCCTGTGTGTGTGTGTGTGTGTGTGTGTGTGTTTGTGCATGTGGAAGTGTGTGTAAAAGCTGTCCCTGTTTGATTATTGAAGAAAAACTCTCTCACCTCACAGAGAAACCCAATACTCTGACAGCCCACGCTAGCACATGCCTTCCTGCCCTGGTAAAGCCTTCCTGCTGGGAGGATGATGTCATAGCTCAGGTCTGCCAGGAAAAGCTGGGACTGGTCTGATGAGTCTGGTGCAGTATCACTACAGTCTAACCGACTATACCAGTTACCACAGCATAGGCTTCACTGCTCTCAAGTACAAAAAAAAAATGCCAAACGGCTGAACGCATGGAATCCCAGCTATGGAATGTGGGTGTGCGCACTGATCTGACGTGAATGACTACCCAGTTTTTCTTTCTTTATCACGTGTGAGGCTATTTGTTCATTCATTCATTCATTCATTTTTTTTTTCTGTCGTTCGTCAGGGGTTAAAAAGGTTTGAAATAAAGAGCTGACATATCCCAAAGTCAGTGCAGGTTAGAGCATATACAGTGTATAATCAGTGATATGACCACTGATTGAACTCATTATTACAGCACACTTCCCCCCCCCCCCCCCAAAGAAGTCAGCCTGACCTTGGGGTAGGAGGTGCCATACCCTACGCGTGTGAGCTATAGGCCAGAACCAATAGCCTTAGAGAGGCTTAGCCACGGCACTGCCTGCGACGGGCTAACCTTCGGTATGTTTTAAATACGGACCACCGTCACCGCTGTCCACACACACACACACACACACACACACACACAGAAAGCGTTCTGTCCTTGCTGACAGCCACACAGTAGCCAAAGTCAGCGTTAGTACACGGCGGCCCCGATAAAAATATGTTCCGCTGTCGGCCGGCACGTCAGTCATCCATCACCCGCTGGGCGGCGGCTCGTCCGCGCCAAAGCTAACAGCTGAGTGACAGCCCGTCCACAGGCCGCTGTCAACACTAGATTACGGGAAAGTCCTCTTAGGGTCACTGCGGCCAAGCGAGAGACCCCCGGAGTTAACCGTCACAGTGACAGAGGAACCGACTGCACAGGACAAAGGTGAGGGTTCACAGAGTTTCCCTTCCGACAACGTGAATAAAGCTGAAGGTCCCGACCAAGAGTTACAGCAGCGGCTGCGTTAAAACTCGCGTTGTCGAGAAAAGCGTCTAGATTTTCCTCGGGTGCTGGTGGTTTGGGGTTAAGGAACAAACGAGTTCCAGGAAATGATGCACAGTAAATTTCTTGTCCCCGACGGAGGCCACTTGCCAGGGCCCTGTATAGAGGACTGTTGCTAGGACAACTGGAGGGAGGAAAGAAGAGGACAGAACAAAGGGAGAGAATTTGAAGGCAGAGCGACTCACCTTATCTCCACTGGAGTAGAAGAAGTAGCGCAGACGTACAATGTTGCAGTGGTCTAGTTTCCTCATGATCTGAAGCTCACGGTTCTGAGAGAGAGAGAAAGAGAGGGAGAGAGACAGAGAGAGAGGGAGAGAGATAGAGAGAGAGAGAGAGAGAGAGATTTAATCTACAATGGCATAAATATAACACAGGATAACCAAATAAATCAGAAAATAATGCATATTAACTGGAAGTCTAAGTATATTTCTCAAGAAAGAGACCAATGCTTATCGCAATAGATGTGCTATATACGGACGGCATATTTCTGTCTGTGCCATCAGCAAATTATTTCTACGCCGGTGAAGTCATTTTTGAGGAAATTTTAGGGGAAGCCTACTGCTCAAAATGCCTTCACCATAAAGATCATCACTTCCCATTTCCAATTCCTGAAAGACTGTTCACTGCCTTTACCATAAAAGTGAGGTCATGTCCACCTACAGGTTTTTTTTTCCACCAGTGAGATGGAAGATTAGTGTTCTCTCTCCCTCACACAACCGGCTGAACCAAGTTTACAACGCAAACACTGAAACTATGACAGAATGCATCTCAACACCACAGCGTGGCTCTTCTGTCTAATGTGAAGTGTTTCAGGAAGCAGTTCAAAGACTTTGTCACAGTCTGATGTACAAGCCCATCCTTTGAGCATTTCCTGAGTTGATTTCTCAGCTCTTTCGGAATGCGGTCTCATCAATGTCTGAGCCGAAGTCCAAACAATAGACCAGTGACCTCACAAGACATTCACATCAATCCCAGAGCGCGTGCCGTTCGGCCGGCCAGGATGATTCATCAAACGCCTATCTCTGCTTGACATCACATTTAGGTCACTGGTGACAAGGCACTCTTGCAGTGCTAGAGGGTGGTCGCTCTCAAGCTGAATCAAACTGGCAAGTTAAGGCGTGTGCTTACCATGGTTTTATATCCCCAAGCCAGAGATCTGGTTCTTATATCAATGCAGGAATGAACAGAGCTATTGCCATGGTGGTGTCTGTACTACAGCTAAAGCTAATAAAGCAGCTGTACTCATTCTTAAAGTCACTAAAATATGCACATAATATGTATGAAAAATTAAGTAAGCCAAAGCAGTTTGCTTTTTACTGACACATCTACTTGTTGTGGTTAAAACTGCAATATCACGGTTTTCATCCTAAAAACGGGTTTTGACTGTCCAATAAGTACTTCAGGATAAATAGTGTTCATATTTTTGCAATTCTGGGCATATCTGCAGCAGTACCACCACCTATACCTCAAACACAAAAACATTAAAGATTATTGTGTGAATGCGAATTGACTTTTATTATTTTTTATTTTTTTATCTGCGATCGCTGTGCGAAAAGCCTTGAATGAGAAGGCAGTGATTACATGAATAATAGGAACAGTCTAAGTGGTGTCTGGACATAGTCTCATTTAGATAATCACCCTACTGCTGCAATGCAATTAGAGAGGTGAGCGGAAGCCGCATTTTTAGATAGCGCTAAAAGGAGAGGGAGAGAGAGAGAGAGAGAGAGGGGGAGGAGTGTCGTATGATACAGATACAGAAGGTATTCAGATTTAATGAACATGCAAAGAGCTTATTGGATTTGTACGACGTGTTAGAACTCCAAGCGAAGGTCACGCTGGACTTGGGCAAGGTCACGTTCACGTTCAAAATATGGCGCAACTGACCGGAACTCCTCTTCGATTCTTGTCTCTTTGGCACATGCTGTGACTACGGGAGAATTTTGGGACATACCGCATATTACAGGATTACCTTAAGATTAATGGAATGGAATGGAATCCTGCAAAAGGCACCACCTTATAAAATGTTGAAACGCGCGTATCCATGAGGCGTTTAAACACACGAATGGCAGGAAATAAAGACCGCGTGTTTCAAACCTGTGTATTTGAGTTAGCAGGTGAAATGCTTAGGAGCACACCTAAGTTGAGTCCAGTTCAGTATTCAATAATATTTAACCTTATGCGCCTGACACACATGGAGTTTGATGACTCACTGAGTTGTTACCTTACCTTAAATCTCTTGTCCTGCAGGACTTTCTTAATGGCCACCAGCTCTCCAGAGTCACACAGCTTGGCCTGGTACACCACGCCGAAGGAGCCATTGCCGATGACTTTGGTGTCGGTGTAGCTGACCTCCTGTGGCCGGTCTGGGCCTTGACCGGGTGTGGCCACCACCGTAGTCACCTTACTCCCATCCTTATCTCCTAGAAAAAAGAGAGGGGGGAGAGAGAGAAAGAGAGAGAGAAAGTGATTAGTGGAATCTTGAAGCGTTTGCTTCACTGAGAAAACAGTTAGCCCACAGATGGTCTGAGTCTTTTAGTATCCTAGATTATCTACCTAACAAGACCCTAGTGTCAGCATGAGTGAGCGCTTGTTTAATCAGCTGTGATTTAACACCGTCTTTCTCTTCAGATTTCGCTGATGCAACGTGTAAAATACAGCTACCACTTCAGAAACTATGATTTGACAAGCTGCAAAAAAAAAGAACAGTTGGGAGGGGTGGAATTCTGAAAAGATTATTAGACGTGTTCACACTCAACACGCAACGCTCTTCAAACTTCTCACTGCTTGTCCAGTGTCAACAGAGAAGGAGACTTATCTTCTGCCACACAAAACAAAGTGACTCATAGAATAGACCAATTTCTTCTGGTTGCTAAACATGAACAAAAGACATAAAGTTTTGACAAAAACCATCATTGATCAAAGACGACGGCACATCTAACTTCGCTCTTTTTCCACAAGCATTTAAAGTAATTACACGCAACATGTCAAACTTGAATGAAAGGGAGGGAAAAAGCCCCATTTTCAACTGACGGTTCATATTCTCTGGATCATAGCGGCCACTCAAGAACACACGGCTTTGCACTCCGTCCTCGAGTGACCGCAAAGCTAATGCTGCATAAATCAAGCAGAGGTTACATTATTACCAAACCTTTCTACAGTCCCGGTCACAAGAGGATTACACGCAGCCCAGTTAAATATCAATTACTTGTATGCTGTGCGCAGCAGGGAGAGAGGAGGAGGAGGAAGGCGGAGATGGAAAAAAAAAAAAAAAAAAGAAAAAAGAAAAAAGAGAGAGAAAAGGAACCCACTTCATCTAGTTAATTTACCTTCACTGGTTTGAAGAGAAATGATTTGTGCTCTGCGCAGGTTATGAATAGGCGTGATACCATATCTGATCCACAGCTAACCACATTCGAAGTTATTGGCCTTGGATTGTTTCGTGTGGAGCACTGGATGGAGTAAACTGCTCCACAGTTACAGGGAAAGCACTAGCCTAAAACAGGCTAACACTTAAGCTAACAACTTACTGAGAGAAATCTGCTTAGACTTTATTTCACACTGCCTTAAACCATACAATACAACTGGACTACGTTCCTTGTGAATCCTCTCTCTCTCTCTTCGTGTGTGTGTGTGTGTGTGTGTGTGTGAGAGAGCGAGAGAGATAGAGAGAGAAAACAAAGAGGAAAAACAGAGAGAGATAAAGATCTAAGAGAAGAAAGGCGTCACACTGGGCCGTGTAAAACAGTAAAGCAGCGGGAGCACAGGGCCGCGCGGAGGGCTGGAACAGCGCTCGTCACGGACGCGACAGTCTCCCAGGCCTCGGGAGTTCCCTCAGTTACAACATCTCATTCCCTAAAGGCCTTACGCTCCCGAAAGACCCACACCATTCAGCGCGTATTCCACATTCTGCATTCTCCTGTTCCCTTCCTTAGGACAAGACCTCATCTTCATTCAGTTTTTTTTTTTTTCTCAGTTGCTGTATTTAAGCCGAGGACTGGATGACAATCTCACACACTCGGGTACCAACACGTCAAGGAGACTGTGTTAAGAGAGAAGCTTGTTAGTGACGGGCTACAAAGGAGAGTCCGTAACAGAGGGAAACCCTGATGTTGGCAACGCAGCTCAATTAGCAAACGGGCAGCCTCATGCCATGTAGGTCAGTTTGTGCGTCGGGTGTAGAGTGCCACTGACCATTACTGGTGGGTGATGTAAACGATTAGTCATCTTCCATCACTTACTGGATGTTTGCGCAATGAGATCTGACTCTCAGATCATTTATATAAGTGAATGAGTGAGTGAGTGAAACACAGAGAGAGAGAGAGAGAGAGAGAGAGAGAGAGATTCCTGACACGTAGGTCAGTCTGTCTCATTATATATCATTACTGCACTACAAACACAGCCCAGTTATGCTGTGGCCAAGTGCCCTTATGGGGAGAGGAAAAACAGGACTGGACCTTAGTGGAAACATCAGTGTCTCTGTATAGACTGTCCCTTTTCTGTCTGTGCCCCAAGGTAACAGCTGTCCAGGGACATTAGAACTAGCATCAAAATCTCATTTCTTAAACCCCGTAAATATTGGACCTAGAACGAATAATACCTAATGTGTTTAATTCCACAGACACAGGAACTTAAATCAATTTCTGACACTCCATGAACACTGGTGCAGGTATCAATAACCTCGAAAGCATATCCTGTTTTTCTATCTTTTTGCGGGGGGGAGAAATGGTCTTGTACCCAAACTGTCTAAGTACTTCCCTGAACTTCTGATCACTAACCGTAGTTCTGCTCACATCACTTTTTGGTTCTTTTTGTTCTCCACAGACATCATATGAAACCTTAAAAGGCGTTTTTCTTTTCCTGTATTTTTTTTTTTGTTTTTTTAAGCAAACGTGGGAGTTCAATGTTTGCTAGTCTCAAAACCCAAATAAAGGGCCTGTTCTGTATTTAATGTTCTAACGATTTGTCTACTCTCTCCAGCGTCAAGAATATTCATTGTTTCATCCGATTCACATGCAGGCGCTCTGAGCTTTAATCTAGTGATCAAAGGGATCTGAAAGCCAATTAAACTCTGAGTGAAATGTGCCGCTACATTCAGATCAGCGCAGGGACTTTGGGTAAGATGCCAACCAGCTGGAGGGGTGGCATTCTGCTCCATTTTAGAGTGGTTTGACCCTCAGGAGCCATGGTGAAGTTAGCCAACCAAAGTCCATTAACTCATCTAAACAGTTAGATTAGATTAGGTTAAATAAGAGATCTTAATACCAGGGCATAAACGTTTATAATGAAAGCATTGGAGGACTGCTATACACAAAAGGACCTTGTCTTACCAAATAAAGCTGCGGAGGCGCTGAACCGAGTTTCATACTGTGGAACGGGTCGAGGCTGGCAGAGTGACTAAACTATCTACACAAGCCGACCACAAAGGAGAAGAAACGCTATATGTGGTTCTCCTTTTGGCAGAAATTTCGTAACGGTTCGGGGCACTTGTGGGTAGAGGAGAACGACCAACCTCGCTCTGTGTGACCTCGGCTGTGGTCTTTGGTTTTGGTTTTGGGGTCGGCATGATATGTGGGTTAGCGGTTCTCTAGCCCTGACTATTAACATCTTCCAGACCTTGTCGTCGTATGGGACTAAAATCTCTCTTTCCTCACACTGCTCCGTGACGTCATTCCGTGTCAAATCAAACGCGGGTGTTGAGGCGTCGTCTTCAGCTGAAGCCTGCCATAACTGAAGTTGATTTGTGAAATATCACATCCTTTACAGTAGATTTTCACTTGACCTAGCCTTGTAGAGAACTTTAAGCATTACAAAACAAAAGTTGCATTTGGAGAGCATTTTCATGGGCTAAATGAATTTACCATCTTGAGTGTCCCATCTTCTGTGATACCTTATTCGAGCTGTTTTGTTTTTTTTTTTAACTGGCGTCTAGTTAAAGGTAGTTTCTTCCAACCTCTTGCCCACGCAGATGACTAATCCATTGACTTGAACTTGCTGTCTACGTACTCTGCTTAATTGCTGACCTAGGTTATACATACCATTAACCTGATGTCACATGATTTCTTAATGTCAGACGTGTTACAGCTTGACTCTCCTGACAAGCCCTGGGTTTGGTCCCGATCACATAATAACTGCCGCCTCCAACCACAAAAAACAGGAACGATGCAGATAACAATGTCACAGCTGTAGCGAAGGATAAAAATAAGTTTGGCGTACAAAGTTATGAACTAAATCTGAGATCGCGTAACAACCAGTTCTGGGAAACGCCGTCTGACTTGACACGGTATAAGCCTTATGACAAATCAACTGTTTGTAGACACTTCAAAGGAAGAAGTTAGAAGAATAAAACTGTTTTTTTTTTTATTAAGTCTCCATTTACACTAAGTAAACACGCCAAAAGAAACTGTTCCACATGTCAAATAATCTCAGACTGTTCTCAGGTGGTTTGACTAACCATAGTTTTACTTTTCTGTCTAGACTACGTGCTCAGACCAGAGCTACAGTAATGGGAACTCATAACGAAATTAGAAAGTGTTACCTAGATGAATCTGCATGTCAGTTCCACTATGAGTGTGTGAGACCGGAGTTACTGGCTGATTATTGGTTGAGGGTGGTGATGTCAAAGGGATACCCAGCCACCGAAAGCTGGGCTGCCTCTTACAGGAAACCTGTGTGTGGTTGCAGACTCAGACCAGCCCTTGGGTAAAGACAAGTTCAGGGAAGTGCCAAGTGAGCCCTTGCACGCACACACACACGTGCACGTACACACACACACACACAGCTTGAGTTCTCCTCCAAGTCTCTAAAGCCTAACCAGTGAAGGTCAAGGGTACAGCATGCCCACGGCGCACAGTTAATCTTAATGATACAAGTCCAGATCCAGCACTTGGGAGATCCATTTGGATGAAGGTGTGGTTGAGATGTCCGCCCTCTGGGCTCGAAGAAGGAACATACACTGAGGGGAACCAGGATTTTGGACTAGACACAAAACACAAAGGCCACACAAGTCAATTCACCAAAAGGACGGGGGGGGGGGATCTCGATCTCAAGCCAGTGCAAACACGTAGCAGCAACTGTCATCGATCATGCAGTTCGTCGCCAACAGTCACATGTTTGGGGAAAAAAAAAATTGTCATGCAAAAATCAACATGCACCTTAATGATATTCCAAGAATCGAAAAAACACGTTCTTTAAAAAAAAAAAAAAAAAAGGAAGGAAGAATAATCCAATTACAGCAAACAGACAGCGATCATCTCCTTCGAGGATCCCCTTAACAGATGACGCTAAAGACTCTGCTTAAGGATGGAAGATTCATCCACAACACTGGGAGGAGTACCCTGTCAGTCACACACAGATAGCCAACATTCCGCCGCCTGCCATAATATGACTAACGGATTCCATAACTCAGATCCCCCTCCGTTGGTCTTCCCATGCAGAGACTACGAGGCATGAGCCACCTTCATCTTTCAAGCGGTTCGAGACAGCTTGGCTTCTCTGCCCCCTTCGCTCTCTCGCTCTCACTCTTAAGACAGTATTCATACAGGAAATGACCCCCACCACACAGGAAGTCCATTCCTGGAAAGCTCCCGACAGGGCACTGGAAAAGTGGAAGAGGAAGGTGGGGGTAGAAGCAGAAAATGTTTACCGATTCCCGCGTGTACGTACGGCTGTTTTCCTGTTTGGTTATAACAGGGTTTTTTTTTCCCCCGAATGGTAGCAGATGCAAGAACAATTCCGTAGAATGATTAAAGCTAAGCTTTTCACCTACTGCTCTTGATATCAGATGTTCTTTTAAGCAGGCAGAGTCCCGGGAGAGCCACAACTTTCCTCTGGTTGAGTATCTTTTCATCAGAGACCTGTAATTCTTCCAGGGAATTAAAATATTTCCAAGAAAAAGACAGAGAAAAACACACACAAAAAAAAAAAACAGCACTACACTCATAAACAAGATGATGCCAGAAGTGCTCAAAACGACTGTGTATAAATGGAATCCTCAGAACTGGCCCAAAAGATGCCGCAACACCCTTACCAGGTAAATGTGTGTGTATGTGTGTGTGTGTGTGTGTGTGTGTGTGTGTGTGTACAGGGGTTAGGTTTGGTTGGAGAAACACTCAGGTGTGCTCACAGAAAACTGGACTGGCAGGGGAGCAGTTTCCCTTTTTCTCAGAGGTCAGAGGATATGCCCACTCCTCCATCTAGGGTCTCACCAGAGTCCTCTTCCTTTTCTTATGTATGAGTAATTCAGAACCGCAGCGTACCTGTACACCGTCATCACAACCAGAGCAGAACAGTCTCTCAGCACGCACACGTTCAGCTGGCATTTCAGACACCCCCCCCCCCCCCCCCCCCCCCCAAAAGACTTAGTCTTTGAAGTGGCTAAGGCTACCTAAAAAGTGCACGTGCATTACCGTAAATAAGTGCCCATGCACGAACGCGCATAAGTTCCGTCTCTAACACGGGGCTGTATGGGAAGAGCCCACAGAGGCAGTGGGGAAGTTCAGATGACTGACTCACAGGAACCAATCGACTGTCCGCTCTTTCTGCTCTACCTAATTACTCATGACTCAACTCCTGATGTTTTCTTCCTTCTCTCCAACAACACGCACTTCAAACGGCGCCGTCGTTTGCTCTCGGTTACTCTTAAAGCCATCAGAAAACCCAGGGTAGGCCGCGTTTTAAATGCTAAACAGAAGGCTCTTTGTCCTTGGCTTGCTGCCTTTGACATGGACTGTTTTGAACGGGGGGGCGGGGGGGGTCAAAGATACAGAAACAGTGAGAGTCACACTTTGTTCTGTCTTCCAGCTGGAGCAGGGTGCTGGTAATGGCAGGTTCTCAGATCCAGAGCCAACCCCACTACTCAAACACGTCTGTGTGTGTGTGTGTGTGTGTGTGCGTGTGTGTGTACGCGCATCAGGGCAGACAGACGTATGGAGTTAAGATGGAGGAGCGTTTCCAAGGCTGGGACGCAGCTGGTCCACAGCGTTGGAGTCAGCTGGCTTAGTGAGGTCTGTCTACAAAGCTCTGACATGCCAGTGAGGGAATACCTCCCAGAGAGAGAGACGGGGTGAGTCCGTTACAACTAGCGCACACCTCCACTCATTTACGCACAGGGGGATGGACCAAATCATTCAATCCTGGTAGCAGGATCTCCGCTAAACACATAATCCTGGAAGAATTATCGTGTTCTGTCCGAACGAGAGCGTCTGGTTCGCTTCGCCGGCGTTCGGCGCGATCCGAAGGCCTGTCTGTTTTCTTTTAGCTCCTCCGCTGGCGTCGCTGATTCGGTTTGACTGATCTACGTCCTCTTTCCCATCAGACACAGAGGACTCAGCCTGAACTCTGACTTGAGGAACCCAAAGGTAGCCAACCAACTTATTAATAGCTCTTATACGAGACAGCTGTCTACACAGACAATACACCGCAGCAAACATTCTCAGGGATTTATGGCAGAGAAGAAAAGAAAAGAAAAGAGAAGAAAAGAAAAGAAAAGAAAAGAAAAGAAAAGAAAAGAAAAGAAAAGAAAAGAAAGAGGGTTAAGCAGTGTTTTAAGAGTTTGTGCTTTTTGTTACTGTGGCACTTACACGTTTGCCTATAATAATCAGTAATGTGAGCAGAAGCAGAAATGTGTTATGTAACACTGTCAGACTGTCAGCTGTGTGACTTTGCACTGCGAGAGCTTACAGTGGGAAGACGGGCGAGCACTGAACTGACCAGGTGATGAGTCAACACACAAAACAGACACACACACACCAACACACACACACACACACACAAAACACCACGTGTGCACCGACGCGCGCACACACCTGACAACATGCACGCCGAGTGTCGGCAGAGAGGAATTTCACCTTTCAGTGACGTAGCAAGGAATGTCTAATGAGTCATTGACAGTTTCACATGACAAACCGGCTGTCGTCTCTCTCTCTCTATCTCGCTCTCTGTTTCTCTCAATGTCTCTCTCTCTCTCTCTCTCTGTCTGTCTGTCTTGTCTCTCTCTCTCTCTCTCGTACTACAATACCAGAACAGCCCACTGAGCTTAGAGCGTCATCACCTTTCAGTTTCATGTCACATTCATCCTGAATCAAATGAGAACTTCTCTCGTGCGTCGCCTAATCCTCCTTCAGAGGAACACGCAGAGGAGTGTACCACAAAGCCTTACAGGAAGAACAGCACACGTCACTTCTCCACACTACATTAAAAATCAATCCCAAACAGCACATCTGACAAATGTACGCTGTAACATTTACACACAATACGAAATAAAACAAACACGTAACGTTCCAGATGTAATAGGCTGTAGTCTCGTAGGTCAACGGAGTTTGTCGACCAAAGGTTACGTTTCATTTGACAGGCAAAGAAATTATTTTTACTGGGATCATTGTGATATCCATTTTATGACAATTATGTTCTCATATACTGGAAAAAAAAAAGAAGAAAAAATTAACAACAGAGAACAAGACAGAAAAGAAGCAAGAAAGACGTCGAGTAGGTCCATACATTTTGCCCTGTACGAGAAGGTCAAAGCCAGTCTCGGGAGACAGAGAGGTTAACAATATCTCTCTACTGTTAAAAAACAAACAAACAAACAAAACCAGGACATTTTCAGATAAAGAACACAGCTGTCGACTGTACATTTATTATGATAATTTTTCAACCGTTGTAATACCTTGGGGATTCAGTACCATGTCAGTGAGCGAGGTGTGTCTGGCTTGTGTTTAGAGATCTGTACGGTGTAAAATCGAATTGGGTTTTCCAGCATACCTCACTGGACTACCCAAACAGGTCCCTGATCCCTACTGCTAACAGCCTACAACATTGAAATATGCAGATAGCTCTTTTCTAAAAACTCCACCAAATTTTGTTTGTTTGGTTCTTTCTTGTCAAAAAAAAAAAGAGGTTTAGACTTTTGACTTGTACAATTCAACAGCGTTAAAAAGAACAGTACAGGAGAACCAGAAAGGGTCCAGTTCACACACACCAAAATTTCACACAAGAGTAAAAAGCACAAAAAGCATAGGCAATAAAGCCAAGACTATTTCCCACTGACCAGAGTTAGCAATGTGCCTTACCTCTGTAGGAGACCTTTACTGTCTGAGGGGTTAACATAGACCACTGATGTCCTGCTCTTTGCCACACTGATCCCAATACGTTCCCCAAAGACACAAGACTAATTCACTGTCAGACCGGGAGCACGTTTTCTCCACACTCACACAATGTGATGTGAGCATGTCTCGACACATCAGCTGCAAGCCTCCCAAACGCAAACACACACACACACACACGCCCAGGGTTTGGCCGTTGCCTTGGCACCAATTTGAACAAGCTAAACGCCTGGTCTTATAAGTCAAGTTGTTCCGGCACATTAGCGCAAGGTGTGTGCGCGACCAAGCGTGAGCCACTAACCCAGAAACTATTTTTGTAGGTGATTCACCATAAGGTCTCCAGTGTCACTCAGAGACGTGCCCAGTGCAGTGAACAAAGCCATGTTTAAGCTACAACAATAACCAGCTCCGACGGAAAAGGCGATCTTTTGACTCCCTATCCACGCGTCACGGTGATTATTCTGACAGTCACTATCTTCCACGAAATTAGAGGGTTACAGTGAGGCTAGATTTCTTTTATCACTTTAAAACGTGTAATGTTGGTGTCTAAAACGCACTTTAGTTGGACGTCTGAAAAAGTCTTCTGGAAGGGGGGGGGGGGCGGTTTAACAAAAGGTTCTCTTAATGCTCTTGATTTAAGGTCTTTTGTTTAAAAAAAAAAACAAAAAACAGATTTTTAAAGCAGCGGTCAGGTAATTTCATCTCTGAAAAAGCTAGGGAGGCCCACATTACTTCTTGATGTGCTCTCTCTTAAAACATATTAAAAAGGAGCTTTTGCATTCGCCATAACTCTTCCTGGAGGCTAAAATGTATCCAGCAGGGTTCTGCAAGTCTTGGCAAAAGCAATGCTTCTCCTTTTTTTTTCTCTCCCTCTCTCAGAATCTCCTGTGGCAGGCGTTAGTCATGGCATCACGAAAATCAAAAACCTAAAGAGCAAATATGTGCAGAGACACCAAAAATAAGCCGAAGGAGGGGAAAAAAAAAACAGAAAAAACAAAACAGACGATCAGCCTTGAAGTGGTACTTTATGTGTTTACGTGTTGACAGTGCAGAAATAGTATATTCTAGTTTTTCTACCAAACGAAATAGACCAGTACAGACAAATGCCTACGGGCGATGCCAGAACACACCACTATTAGCATCTTCTAAGCTACTCTTGTCCTGGTGCCAGCGGTTGGGTTTTTTTTTGGGGTTGTTTTTTTTTTTAAATGCCGCTCCACAGGAATCACTTCAATCCATACTGCATAATGACGGATTGTTTTTTACAAGCAACTTGGACCTGTTATCCAGACACATTTTCCCCGCTGCCACATGAGAGAGACATTATTTTGTTCTTTCTTTTTTTTTTTTTTTTTTAACAATTGCATCTGTGAGGTTAAAGACGCCGTGACTTCAACTGTCATAAAAAGGGCTATTTTTTGAAATACCAGACGCTATCTAAATGCCAAACCATATATGAAATGCATGGGTTATTTGTTGGGTTATTTTAAAACAGGCTGCGTAACCCACTTAATTTTTTTCGACACACGTGGTAATCATCAAAAAAATCAGAAGTGAATGAGTCCCTGTGTCAGCGTGGTAAGGGCATCCGAACTAGTCAAATCCTTTATATTTGGAAAACGAACTTCCTGAATTTGAATCTGGTTTTATTTAGTACGTCATCAAAATCATTTTGGACTAATTTCTCTCTATTGACATACCTCACAAATGAACAGCCAAATAAATGAATAAATATCTCTGAGGATACCAACTCAGTTCTGCTGACTGCGTAAACACTGCTGAGTGAGACGGAGCTGGTCCAACTTTATACACCACATTCTGGATGCATTGGTGTCTCCCCATTACAAAGACATAACCCCCCCCCCCCTCTCTCTTTTGAGTGATGGGTATCAAGACCCAGTCCACTGCTCTGTATCACTGATCTGGTACTAGTCTCTGCCAGATCTCAGAACTATGAAGGACCAAAGAAGTTGAGGTCAGAGGGAAGACATCGAGCGTCGCGGAGATCAATGCGGTGATCTGCGTTAAGTAAATCAGGGCCCCCGATGCAGACTGCAGAACGAACTGGAGCAGAACTCTCACTTCTCAGAAAGCCTTGACTTACCACATTAAACCCCCAGAGATTAACCGTGCAACACTTTGCATGGAGCACTCAGAACAAAGAAACCATATTCAAACAGGCTTTTCTTTGAACGAGTATCAAAGGACTCAAAAGGACTCCACCGATTTCCATGAGTCGCCATTAGCGTTGTATTTTACATACATAAACATACATAGGGAACTAGGAAGAAATTAAGGAGTTCAACGGAGTGGCTCGTTGACCATAGATGATTCAGACAGCTCTGTGATCAGCCCTTCCTGAGGAGAGCAATGGCCTGATTGTAATCATTAGTGGAGGAAATGACTGATTCGCAAGCTGAGTCCCAGGAGGGGCACCTGTCAATCAAAACTATGGGCTAAGAGATGAAAGGCATAGGGAAGCCGGACTAACTGCTATGTACACATCCAAGAGACTCATTAGATCTAGCTTACACCCACAGAGGAACAAAGCCTGATACACAGACTAGCAGTCATAACAGTGATATACTTGGTGGTAAGCGTAATTTTAAAGCATTTCAAGGTCCCCATCGCACACCTGCCACTATGGGAAACTCTGTGCGTGTTAATGTTTAAAGGGCGATGTAAGTTTGTCTGTCTTTCACATACGAGCAGCTACTGATGTACAGTGCAGTGAGTGCATCACTGACTGGCTTGTCTCCATTCTCACAGAGCAGCTGGGTACATGCCACCTGCTGGAGAATCCACCGAGCTTTCCGATTGGAGTGGACCTGCATCTGTCTGGTCTTTCAGGCACTTAACGTTAAAATACGATGACAGGACCTGCCTGTTTGCTGCACGTATGTTACCTAACAATTTGCGAAAAGCATCTTGAGATCAGGTAATTGACTATCAGTTCAGTAGCCCCACGTCTACTTAAATGTCAATATGATAAGACCACCTACATGGGAGGGGCTTATTCGATATTGCTGCATCCAATTTTATTTGCATTAGATACTCCAAGTGTCATTTCTTCATTTTTCTTAGATATTCAAATTTGCTTTACATTTTTGAGACTAAATGAAGTAGCTGTCCGTTAAAAATCTAACGCCATGGGTTATACAAGCAGAGGTTATTTTCAGACTCATGAACTGGGCGTAATCACATTTGGCACAGATACCGGGTAAAAAAAATGATACTTACTGCTCACTTTCATGTTTCCAAAGGCTGAGGGCTGCGGCACGGTCTTGCAGCTCTCTGCAAAGGAGGTGGTTCTTGGCCGACCCGACATATCCCAAATATCTCTTTCTTCTGCCACGGTCGTTCGTGAAACAGCAACGTCTGATATTTTCCCAACAATATTCTTTTTAATCTTCTGAATCAATGCCGAACCCCCACGGTCAGGGTCCTTCCAACGGAAAAATAAACTAATACACGTTTCGTTACTGTAAATTGCGAGATGGTCCGCTAAATGCTCCTGTTCTTGTTCGCTAACGTTAGAGTGATCTCTCACTCATCGTTCTCGTAAATGGTCAGAAACGGGAAATTACTATAGTCAAATAATTACCCGTAAGCCCATATATTCTTGGTAAAATAAAATCATATGTCATATGTGTCCCATGAAATATTTCTTCGACTAATTTACCAAGAAATATAACTACACAAAATAGAAAATGCCAGTGACTAGCCTAGCTAGCTAGGACAAGCTAATTAGCGACAGCTAGCTAACGTTAGCTATACGCTTTATCTAACGAACCTGAAAGACTATGCTAACGAGAGGCCAGCAATTTCGGGTAGTCACTGTTTTAGTTAAGCTTCAGTGCCCAACAAAATTTGTCTCAATCAGTACAGTTTTTAAATAATCTAGCTAGTTTAGCTAGTAGATTCTAAGACTACATGCCTCAACAGCACCACTGCCATGGCGGCTCCCTTGCTCAAACCAAGCAACATTCAAAGTGGATAAAATATGAAAAATCCCTGCTTTTAAACCAGAGGCTTCGCACAGATATCCTGGTTCCCTCGACCCCATAAACACGGAACGACTGTTAATAAGCGAATCCTTCTATAGTCCCAGAGTGTGCCCCCAAACTATCCTCGATGCCCTCTCTCTAAAGGCAGTCCTCCTCTCGCTCTTCGGATAGTATGGAAATTCCTTTTCTGATTCCTTCCTTCTCCTCCTGTCTCTACTGATCGTTCTCTTTGTCGTTCCGAAGTATATAACGTAATATGCGTAAAAGTAAGGATTTACCATTAGCATTACTCATTTTACGCAATTGTAGTAGTATGAGAATCGGGATTTGTGAACGCGCTCGGATACGTGCGACCGTTGTGCTCACCAATCCAACACGATTAGGAAATGGGTGGGAACAGTAGAAGCCAATGAGGTTTCAACATTTTCAAGAAATGACTAACTGCTGCCTCTGCTGGTTGAAGGAAAAAAAGATTAGAAAACGAGAAATCAAATAGCGTTCTTTCGAAATCTTGAGGTTCAACCACACCGTATCCCAATTAGACCACACAGCATAATCTAATGGAAGCGCAGTTGCTGGATTTGCATAAACAAACCAGCATCTCGGAACTGCAACGAATCCTTTTGTGCTTTACTCCCTAGTTGTTAGTGTGTTCATGAATACACTGAGGTTTGCTGCAATGTAGTTCATAAAACACACAAGTTCAGAGCACATTAACAATATTAACAAAAATAATACTGGCATTTGTCCCATCTACGTAACAGCAAACGGTTGAGGCTCTCAGGGCTTATACTTCAGATAAAAGGAGAGATTTGAAAAAAGAAAAAAAAAATCCTGATGGCAGTGGTAGCGCTGGAGCAGAAATAATGACCACAACACTTCCCCCAGCAAAAAGATGTTGCCGTCAATGCTTTTGACGAAAGCAACATGTACAGAAGAGGGCAGAAAAAAAACAGACTCTTTCAACCAGCTCTGTACTTTACCCTCTTTCATTGAAACCCAATGAAAAGTTGTGGTCTAATAGGATGGCACTGTGAATGCTTTAGTTGTGGACTAAAAGTGTTGTGTTCCCTGGAGCCTGCAGGCCTACACAAACAGTATTATATAGAGGTAAAAAGGTCCCACTGAGAATTATATGAGGGACTGAAAATGGGTTCCTTTTGTGTTCTAAAACAACATGAATAAGAGGCCAAACATGTAAGGGAGTAAAAAAAAGAACACATACAAACTTTCTTCGGTGCGTTTTTTTTATAAGAAACTAAAATGGATGAAGTTTTTTTTTTAAATGCAGCGATTTTATAATAAAAGATCAATCACCAGTCACGTATCGAACAAAATGGATTTTCAGTGAACAATGTTTTTGACAGGTAAATGATACTGGAAAGGAAACACCTGCTGAATTTTTCCGTTTATTTACGAACGGTGAATAGAGTGGACGGCTGAGAGGCACGTGGTATTAAAGACAGGCCACTTTAAGACGGTGATGCAGATCAGGGAAGATGCTCGCGATAACCCACCATAACTCATTTTCAGTACTGCTCTCAGTGGATAATTTAACAGGAATTCCGCTGAGTCAAGACAGGGGAGCCAATACAGTTGCATGTGCAATCAATCATACTGCCACCCCACGGATAGACATTATCTCAGCGCCCGAGAAAAAAATCACATTAATCAGTGCTTTACCAACAGATGTGAGGGGGCTAGTATATTTAATGTGAAATAAGGTGGACTTCTAACCGGGAAAATACAACTTTATAGAAACGATTTTAATCATAATTCTAGTTTCCGTTTCGTTAAGGGAAAGAGATATCTCAGAGATATTTTTCTCTCTTTATTATGTACGTTTTGTAATGTCAGAACGGTACATAGAAGGGGAAAGCGAACAGTTTTTTGTGACATGACCACCAAAGCTAATCACGTCTCACAAGGATGAATGCCCGGCGTTTTCTTCCACTGCATGTGCTGGTCATCACAAGTAGTCTGCCGTTTTTTGATGACAGAGGGACTGGCATCTGTTCCTGCGGGAAATGCAATAAATTGGAAATACACTCCAGAAGTAGCACTGTATTCAGCACTGGTGAAAAACGCCCTATGCTGCCGGGAAAATCAGTGCAGCCTCTCTGTTTTAATCCGTTAGCATACGCAGTTTACAAACGGATTTGCCTAATAAATCAACAATGTTGTTAAACCTACCATGGACGCATCGCCTATACCATTAAGATGGAGAATATGTTTTAAAGCAGAAACACAATCATAGCAAGTTTTGGCCGACTTGCTGATTCAATTCTGCTGGTCCGGAGTTTGCACTGGGCGAGTATGGTTGACCGCAGTTGTCTTATTCACTTCTGCGTGTCTCAGCTTGCAATACATAATGAAACATTTACATTTCATTTTGTATTCACTCAGTCTCAAGACATTATGTTTTCTGTGTTACATATATGTAAAGGTACTTTTAATGCAAGAGATGGAATTTCTTAGACGCACTGACTAAAACAGAGGACATTGTAAATATTTTTACTTTTATATTGCTCACTAACTGATTTCGGTAACAGCATGCCAGTAATAGATACAATTAGCCAGACCTGCCCAGCGCAGATTCCAAATAGCAGAGTTCAGTCGGAGAGGTGTGTTTGTCCTCTGGAATCAAAAAGTCATTTTCCCCCTCTTTACCACAAGGTGGCAGTCAGATGCATGTTATCAATACGGAAAAGTGTTTGTGTTTCAGTATCTTTTTTCAGTTGATCCAGCTGTCTGGAATGCTAGTCGAGAGAGATGAAAGCACTTGTTCTTTGACTGTCTTTACAGCTTTAAAGCATCCAAGAGCCCTCAGTTTAAGGAGATGAACGCAGATGTATTTCTGTAATTCTGACTTACTCATGTCACAATGAATGTTCATAAAGTGGTTTTTAAAATAAATAGGCTAATTCTTCCGTTTTGTGGGGTTTTTTTTCGGTCACATACAAATACCTTCTTGCCACGTTACAAGGGATGTAGAACTGCATACCTTTCTGTTTTGCGGCAATCTTTCTTACATCCTTTTTTGGGGGATCCACTAGAGATTATAACAAACTTGAATTCAGGTACTTTTTCTAGCACTACAAGAGCAAGGAGCTCTATAATGATGACACTATCATTTCTGGACAGCATGTGGCAGTATTGTACCACTAAGCTATGAAGAGATCAGACTCTTTATGACATGGATCATACAGTTTAAAGGGAACTACCTAAGAAAATAAATCAACTCCCTATTTTGAAACTTCACAAACTGAATTAACACAGTTGCTCCGCATGAACATCATGGTTGCAACACATATTTTACTTCCAAACCCTCGTGTGCTGATATGAATTCAAATGGTTTTTCGTCAGCACGTTTGCAAGCAGACATCCAAGAGTTATTGAACTACTAGTCTTCATTGTACTGTTATCAATGCACAGTCCTTCACGTGAATGAGGTGTGACTGCTGGTATTTGACCTTTACTGTGTCAAGAAATCAGTTACGAATTTTTATGATTTATTGGTTAACTGCCAAAATGGCAATATTACTTAAACATTTACAATGCAGAGATTATTTATGTGTCAGTACCAGTCTGAACTGTTCTTTCTTTCTTTCTTTCTTTCTTTCTTTCTTTCTTTCAATTTAATCCAAGTTATTACACCAAAAGGCATGCTTACAATAACCATAATCTATTAAAAAATATAATCAGAATTACTAGAGTCTGTCGTAGTGACTAGTTATCTAAACATTCACATCTAGTCTGAGTAATTTACTAAAATCAACAAATTATTGAACATTTTAGCTGCCTTAATAAAAAAAACTCATGTGATGTTCTTTTAGTACATTGTCTTCATTCCACCGCATTCATTTTTTCCTTCCTTTCTTGCACAGTCTCTTATAGTCTAGTAAACATAACATGACACGAAGTCGCACTAAAACGCAGTAAAGTAGTACTAAAAACAGCTAATGACAAAGCCAATGGGAAACTGTTGCCGATAACAAGATTTTGCAGCAAAACTCTGTTCTATCATGTGCCTATACATGAGATACTAACTTCGTTCATTATCTGGGGTTGTCTTTCCCAGAGTGAAACAACGTAAGATAATGTTCTGCACTTTGTTGAAAACAGGAGTTGTAAGCCAGGAGACATTCACTTGTTTGCCCAGTTAAGAAGATATGGGACTCTTGCACAGTGATGTTCAGGTAGCAGTCAATACAGCAGCAGAAGGAGTCGATACATAAAAGAAATGACAGGGTAACTCATTTTAACTATTCACAAAAAAACCCTCTTCACAGCATTTCTGGATACACAACAAACCTTTTTTTTCTCTCGGTAAGACCAGTCAGTTGCCTAAAATAACACAAAACATTGACTGACTCATGATGACATATGACATTAACCTGTATATGTTCACAGTTCAAGGCCACTGATAACAGTTTTAACAGAAGATGGTTTAAGTAGTTCACAGTGTTTGAAGAGTTCACAGTCTGGGTCCTCGACCTGACGGCTTCTAAAGAGTTCGTCTAGTCATCACCACTGGATTTGAAAATGTAGGACGTTTCACGTCGTGACTGGAACGTTCAAAAATTCATTTATCCCAGTAGCACCTTCTGCAACCTGTCAACAGGAACATTGTTCTCTTCCTCTGACTCAGTATCACTTTGGGAGCTTGAACTACAAGGAGAGGTGCATTCTGGGGAGCACAGATAGTGCATAAGCGGGAGCCGGTACTTTCCACAGAAGTCCACAAACTTGATGTGCCGCACACAAGAATCAAAGTAGACTCCTAAAGAGAGAGGAGAATAGCAAAAAAAAAAAAAAAAAAAAAAAAAAAAGCAAAACCGTAAAGGATTGAAGAACAAGACCTTATTCATCTATGAATGATGCTTATTCCCATATACTGAAACACAACAAAGTCGTTATGGTTTAACCCTTTCATGAACAATCCCATTATCTCATGAGACGAAAAAAAAAAAAAATGCCCTGCAGCTACCATAAAAACTGAGGGTTTTTTTTTTTTAAGCTTTTTGTATTCAACTGAAACATATTAGCTGTCTTACCTGCACATTTTGGGTTGGGGCACTTGCTTGCCAGATTCAGGTAATGGTGTAGGTGATCGGGCAGGTCGCTGTGGCGGTAAGGGATGTTTCGTGACTTGACGGTGCGCCCGGCGAGTTCCAGCAGCGAGGGCGGGTCGTAAGTCATGTCCTTGATGAAACGCACCACTAAGGGGTTTCCACGGAGACTCAGCTCCTGAAGGTGCACCAGGTTGAGGATCTCACGCGGAAGGAATGTCAGCAGGTTGTTGTGGAGACTCAGAGATATCAGGGAATTCAGCCTGTCGGGGGAGGGGGTAAAAATATCATTAAGGACATTCTTATGCGCACATACCTGAAATATGTCAAATGGCTTTTTCTATATAACATCACATGGATGGTGTCCAAATGCTCGGTCTTGCATGCTAATGATTTAGTCATATTATAGACTGACCTGCTGAGCTGGGGTGGAATGCTTTGAATGCGGTTGTCACACAACGCAAGATACTTGAGGCGGGGCAGGTTAGCCAGCTCTGGAGGAATGGTGGAGATGAGGTTTCCCCCCAGATATAGAGTCTCAAGACTGCAGTCAATCAGGTCAGGAGAAAAAAAAATCAGTGTTCATTTAGTGACTTTTATTTGACCAGTTTTTTTTTTTTTCAAAAAAGAATTTTTACACCCCCTTCTCCCCCCCCCCAAACAAAATATTAATTACATTACAAGGACCTTGAAATAGACTAGTGTGAGTTAGAAAGGTTTCGCTACTGACATAAACCTACGAAACTGACTTCATGAACTGCTAATGAATGGAATATGCTTTCACAAAACTTATTCAGTTCCACTGAACCTGTCATCTTTTTTGGTTAATGAAAAAGAAGGATTGTTTACTCTCCCGGCCTCTTTTTAAACATAACTGTTAGAGAAAGTTGACAAAGAGGGGGAAAAGTTCAAAGTACATGTCTCCTGAAAAATGAGACGTGTCTAAATTCAGCAGGGGTGTGTTGAAATTTCGAAAGGTTTAATTTTAGCCCAGGCCAAGGCTTGAGAAAAAGGTAAATACTTTAGAAAGAGGTAAACAGTTGGGAAAGCGGTAAACGTGGCTGTCCCTCAGCATGCTGAAAGAATTTGCAGAATTATTATAAGTTATTGTCAAATGAATTATTACAAATGAGAAATGGAATGGAAAAATAAGAATAGATATTGTACAAGTTGTTACGGTAGATAAATATCACAGCTACTGGTATCTCAGATAACGCCACTCCAATTCGGGCAATTGTAACGGAACAAAACCAGCTGGCGATGTCCCCAAACACCATAATAAAAGTGACTGGGAAGGATGCCACTGGGTTCACAAACTGCCTGACATTCGAGTGGACTCTATACTTATTAAATCATTCAGCAAGCCCTAAAACCCCCATTGTCTTTCCATGCTTTACTGTGCCCTCGCTAACCCCTCTCATAAAGACAGTCACTGATTTTCAGGCCAACAGTGCAATGATCCTCTGGTTTTTGTAACATAGGATAAAGCCAGATAGAACACACAGTTGTGCAGAGATTCTACCAGCAGAACTGCCACAGCTGCACAATGTCTTATCAGCAACAGCTATAGATATTAAGTTGCAAGACTATGGTATGGTAAATAGTTAAGTAAATAGTATAGTGTAGTATGATCATCAGTTGCTCCTTCTGTTCATATGCCTAAAACAAAATGTCTCAAAACCTTTAGGAGAGGGGTCTGAAAGCAGATCCCTGTTGACTAAACCGAGTTACTTTCGAAAAGTTATTTTCCTTTTAGAACCCATGAGCACAGATTCATACGCCCTGCTATACCAGAAAACCAGGCGCAGTTCTAAGTGGAAACGTGTGGTTCGAATCGGTCATTTGAGGACGCACATGGACTGGAATGTGGAAACTGCCTCATGACTCTTCGCTTTACAGTAATCCATGTGGTTCGAAAGCTGTGTGTTGAAATGACAGAGTTCTGTAAACTCACTCTCAATTTTGGGTATTTACTATGCACAAAGCCACGCTAAATATGCACATCTTATGGACTCACGATTTACAATACATACTGTCTACGTAACAGACGGCCTTGCCATTTACAGTACGTTCTGAGAGAGGGTCACCATACCTGATCAAGTTTTCGATCTCTGTAGGAATGTTTTTCAGCCTGTTTCCTCCTACTGACAAAGACTGTATTCGTTTCAGTTCTAAAAACTGTGCTGGAATTTCTTTCATCCTGTTCCCACTAAGGTTCAGGGTCTCAATTTGCAACGACCCAAACTCCTTAGGAAATGACGATTCGTCTAACTGATTATTCCTTGCAATGAAAGTTCTGAGTTTCATTAACTTTGTAATGTCCTCGCATATAAATGCGAGCGCATTGTTGCTGATGTCCACGACTTCGAGGTTGTAGAGCAAACTTATCGAGTCGGGAAGAATCGTCAGGCGGTTGAATGTTAAACAGAGTTGTCGTATATCTTTCTTTCGTGAATCTTCGACATTATCCAAATTCAGATTGTCCAGCTGTAGACGTGACCAGTTTAAAACAGCGTCCAGTTCACTGACTCTGTTGAAGAACTCCATCTCTTCGCATTAAACGATGGCGCTGACTCCTGACAGCTGTTGTAAAATAGTCGATGACTTACACCAATCGACGTTATAGCTAATCTGAAACTTTTACACAGTTTCTAAAGTTAGAACCATTTGAAAACATCATTTAAGTCAGGCCAAAGTTACTGCACTGTCGTTCAAGTACAGGGTTGGTCACATCCCCACGCTTCAATTAACCCGAGTTCAATGGCTGACCAACAACGTGGACGAATAGCCTATATCGACGATTCAGAGTTTACGGCAACATATCGACGGCTTTATATGGAAGCTGAGATCAAGTTTTTACTGGTCTTTCGCAGTGGGAGTCTGTGTCAGTCAAGCCAAACCTCTTGAAGAGAATATAAAGCCAGCCAGTTGCAACGCTTGCTTCTCTCCTAAAGCGGTTACGCAACGCAATGTGTAAGTTACACAAGTCACTGGGAAAAAAACGTCCAGTGTAGCCTTGTACTATAAACTATCCCCCAAATCGCTGTTACACAATGAAGACACTCAGGGTTCGTTCCAGTGAAACAAACTTAAAATAATGGTAGTGACAATATAAACTGGGACAAATTTATGGAAATTTGAGCCATATAGTTTCTCTGGCTCTTAACATCTGACAAATTACTGGAGACATGGTTTGTGGTACAGTACTCAGTTTATTGGCAGGAGCATGCCAGGTGTGCCTATAGGACAAGAACAGCAGTTATTACTTGTGGGTAAATGTGGTAACAGTTGTCAAATAAAATGTTTTTTTTTCTTCTTCTGTCATAGGCAACAAAATTGTCTGCCATAAAATAAGATGACGATAGAGGAAGAAAAGAGGACTTCCTTGATGCAACACCTGTTCCGAATTCCGACACTTAAAAATTGGAAAAATTGAACAAATTTTATATCATGAAAGATATAAAATGGCACGAGGCACAACGTTTACAAAATCAATAAGATGCGAGATCATATTTGAGCTTTGGTTCAGTTTTCTGCACACTCGCGCACACATAAAGTAGCCAATATCACATTCACTATCGTTCGCCAGTTGATTGTTAAAAAAAAAAGTTGTTTATATTGTACAACGTGCTGTCGTTCAGATAACTGGATATTTTCCCATACACCTGATCAAATATATAAAAAAAAAATCTTCACTCACCATTTCCTCAGAGCAGCATTCATACTGTTATCTCAGAACATGTTCACATTTCAGCAACACAGCGTAACCATAACAGTGTGAATTGCTTATCTCGTGATGGCATACCACAACACACATGAACCCTCTGAACCCGTGGTGCGTGCTGTATTCCACAGTCAACTTTATAAGGTTCAACATGACTAAATATATGATTTAGTCATGTCCAAACTAAAACTGTGACAAGTTTATTATTTATGACTTGTTGAAAACAGATAACAGTGTGCTTGCATTGCCATATTGATTATTATAAGCATCTGTCAGCTAATAATTAAGAATCCTAATGAATGCTTTCTTTAATACTGAATTCAGTGCTTGGCTACATCTGGAATGAGAGTTTGAACGGTGTTGTGTGATTTACAGTTGTGGACATCAAGTGATTGGTGTTAACATTCGGACAGGTTTAACGCAACCATGCTAGTTTCTAATGCACAAACGTGGTCTTGGTCTCTATTGATACTAGCTGTTCGGTTGCTACGAGAGAAATGAGCTGACACGGCGGTTTTTATGTTTTGATAACCTGATTCGATTATTTCTGTCTGATTTAACTGATGTCTATTCAATGTTCCATTCCATATCCCACTGGTCCTTTGGCCAAATCTTTTAGAAATGTTTCTAAAATAGTATTCTGTTCCTTTCCACACCACAAGAACAAGTGTGTACAAAACCAGTCAGAAAAAAAAACAGTTTACAGTAATGTAATATAATAACATCAAATGCAGATATTACTACATTATCTGCAGTTAAAATTATAATAATAAAACAATATGACAGTACACAACATTGTAACAATGCAATAAAATAATATCAAAGACAAGTTAAAAAAAAAAAAAGTCACCCATTTTTTTTTTCTAGAACAGTACAAATACTGACATTTCAGTTTAATAGCGAGTTGAACAACAGAGAGAGAGAGAGAGAGAGTGAGTTTCTGTGTCTCTCAATACAGGAACCACATCTTGTAACTCTTCTACTCTCTCATCTCCTCATACTTCCTTCGTATTCACTTTCATCTTCTCCACGGTTTCCTACAAGAGATGGAAAATTACTCAATTAAAGAGCGTTGTTATAAACTCAAGATTTCAATTTACGCAAGGTGACATCTTCTCTGACTAAATCAAACCACTAGCTGCGATGAAATAGGTTTAGTCTGAACTTGTTTTTAAAAACCTATTTTAATCACATAGAGCAAACAGAACATTTGCTCCCATCAATATCTATAAAGTAATTTATAGGTATCAGTGGGAATGAAATTAAGCAGGTCGGTTTAGCTGGATATGAGAATTTGAGTTGCTCAGTAGACCTGATGGAAAGCACATGTCAAATACACATATAAAAATATCAAATTATTTGGTGTACCTCAGAAAGTTCATTCTCTTTTAAATCAGTTTTGACATGTAAGCATGTACTACATCCTCATTTTACTGATAATACTGTAAGGGTAATGTTTTGTGTGCTTTCATGTATTCCACTAGTCTAAAAAACATTACATTTGCTTCAAAAAAAGACCTGTCTGGACTGGAACTCAGATTCATCAGGAACACCGTTCCAAACAACTTTTGACAATCTACGACAAAAATTTGATTCAGATTAACATTCTTGTTTATGTCAGGATGAATGTTTCCCAGAAAACCAGAAAATGATTTACTTACTCTGCAGAAACTGAACACTAGCGTTAGTCGGTTTAAGTACCACCTGACAGAGCAACACCTGGTAAATGTTTCACCTTTCCTAGTTATCTTTACGAAAAAGTCCGAAAAGAAATATACTCCTTTCATTCAGCACCCTTTAAACAGTTGCTGAAATAGTTTAAATAACTAAAGGCCTTTAAGAAAAAAAATTAGAGGCACATTCAGGTACAATTTGCTATGAATGTAGACATCTGAGGTGCAGCTTCATTATCTGTGTATCGTAATAAAGCGGTTTAGTTTATTATAGTCATGTTATTGAGGGCAAATAAATACCGCGTTTGCTTTTTTTTTTATTTAGACCAGGTGAGATCCAGATTAAGAGTGATAACACCACATGGTGACATCACATCAAGGTTAATAAGTACATTTAAGAGTTAACTGAAAACCACGGGTAACCTGATGTTTGTTGAGCTCTGCCACTCTTTGAGACCACTCTTCCTCAGTCATCTCCTTATCATCATCCTCCTCTGCCTCGAAGCCAGGCAGCTTCTCAGACCCTGCAGAGACACGGCGAGAAAAAGAGAGAGAGAGAGAGAGAGAGAGAGAGAAAGAGAACAGAGAATAAGAAAATGCCCCATTTATTCTCTGCACCGTGTAAAAAAAAAAGCAGGTCGGTCAAACTTAGAATTTAACAGGAAGTTCACTTTAAGGAAGTTCACTTTAATGCATTTTACAGTTTACTGATTCTCTGGGTAAGACCTCCCTTGTTAAGAGAACTTCTCTCTTTTTCAAGAGAATTTTAAGATCACAAATAAGAACAGGAAACTCACAGAAAAGGGTATGCGAGTGAGGTAAATTAAAATTCAATTCTGAACTTTTTTTTTTTTAACTACATCTATATTAACCTAGATATCTGAGTTTACCGTGACATTGCGATAACATATCGCACGGGCGATAAGTGCGGGGTTATCGCCGAAGACAACGGCTCAGTCAACATGCGTGAGCAGCAGCAACATTCTGACCTACCGTCACAGGTCACAGCCGTGCACACCCAGTTACCGCAAGCGCACACACAGCGGTTACACTCCACCTGTGTCTCCGCTCCATCCTCATACGTCTCGTCCTCCAGGGCACACTCTGACCACGGGAGTGAGAGGTGTCTTAGTGACAAAATCATAACTGAAATCACTCAAACAGCGCTCTTTGATTCAAAAGTTTTCGCCGCAGGCTTAAGATTGATGATGAAAGAGATGATTCAGGGGTGTAAATGGATAATCTCTTGTGTGTTTTATCGGAGAATGGTCTTACTTTTCTCTGGAGGGTTGAAACCAGGCTTCAGGCAGTTGAGAAACTCGTCAAAGCTCAATTTCCAATCAGCATTCTCATCAGAGAGTTCAATCAGGGCATCTACACAGAGGCTCCTAAACACACACACACACACACAGACATACACACACACACACACCACACACATACATACACACACACACACCCAGCCATGCACATGCACACACAGGCATGCATGTTCATGTACACACGTTCATACATACAAATACACACATGCACACATACATGCATGCACACACACGCACGCACGCATGTATGCACACACACACACACAGACACACACACACACACACACACACACACACACACTTTTGTAAATAAAAAGTAAACAATGATGTGGAGCATAACAAAAAGATTGTTTGTGTTCCCAGCTTTGAAGAGAAAAGCAACAAGTCAAGAAAAAAGAGTTACTGATGGAAAAAAAGTTAAATAATTGCTTGCGTCACAGTCAACTGACTTTAAAGCTGACTGTTCAATGTGACCTCTGGAATTCAAAAAGGTGAGAAGTTGCACGAATCGACTCAGACCCCGTGTCTTTAACGAGAGTTCATGTTCCTTCACAAAGGGTAAAGTGTCACAGGACAGAGCGAGGTAGAACTTTGGTCTGGTAGTCACCTTATCTGCCCTCATCCAACACACACAGACACACATCGCACACGTTCAGTACACAGCCATGCAGAAGAAATCCAACCCCAGCACTTTTATCCCGTTTCACTTCTTCTGTATGCCCTTCGTTTTCTTTTCATTAGAGTAATGAACCACGAAATGTAATACCCTCCATCACCTCTTTTACCTTCAGCTGTTCACTGAATACATTAGGATGTGCCCTTCACAACAGTGAGAAAAAAAAATGACCTACGTCGTTATAGCATATATCCCAATCAAACGTCATTCAAATACAGAGTATGACAGAAATGACTCTCACAAACGAATGAAAAAATGGTAAAAGTGACAGTTGGTCATGTTTGTTAGGAGATGACTTGAATCACAAGGAATGACAGATGGTGTGATTTACTCTCTCTCTCTCTCTCTCTCTTATCAGCGACCTCTTTATCTGTGACGAGATAAAAGAGCAGACTAAGAGATGACAAGCACTATTCTAAAGCCTGACTCACTGCTGACTCTTAATACAAACGCACTGATTCACTCTCCTAACAGTCCTCCTGTTTCAAATTCCTTTCACGTCCTACTGAAACAGTACCAAAATGTTGATTCATCTTTTTTATTCATAACGTAATGCAAGGCAAAAACAAAAAAAAGCCGTTTTTCAGCGTGAAATAGAGAAGGAGGGAAGGAGTTAGCAGAGGAGGCCATATAGTTATGATAAGGTCAATACACCAAACTGCCGAGTCATGATACTAAGTATTTTTTCCAAGGATGATATAACCAGCAGTGTGTGGGGGAAAAAAAGAAGAGGTCTTATTGACTAGCATGATTTAGCAGCAAATTTCCTTACTGCAGGAGAAACCAAATGCGCATGGGAAGCAAATGATATACGAAATCTTTCTTATCAGGTCATTTCATGTGTGAGGAAATTATAATTTAAAATCTAATTAAAATTTTGAAGGATGAGGGCGTAATTACTTGGGATACCGAGTTAATTCTTCACATGCGGAATAAAAAAAAGACACAAGTATCACAGACGTGTATCGTAGGAAATGAATCAATTGAACGGCGCTTTGCGTAATGAACCGGACGAAATTACTCACAAGGCAGTAAGTTAAACGCGTAATTCATATGGTTTTATGGAGGCAAATTAAAAACTCGTGCTGAAGGTAGTGAAATTAAAACTGATCTGATATGCCCAGGAAATGAAATGAAAAAGGAGCACCACTTAAGAGTTAATGCTTCAACAGTTCACTGAAACGGGAGAACTCACTAAGAAACTGTTTGGTTTAAGGGGAGAAACTCACTAAATACCTGCTCAGTCTGAAGGGGAGAAGTCTAAAGGGGAGAACTCACTGAGAAACTGTTTGGTTTAAGGGGAGAAACTCACTAAATACCTGCTCAGTCTGAAGGGGAGAAGTCTAAAGGGGAGAACTCACTGAGAAACTGTTTGGTTTAAGAGGAGAAACTCACTCAATACCTGTTCAGTCTAAAGGGGAGAAGTCTAAAAGGGAGAACTCACTGAGAAACTGTTTGGTTTAAGGGGAGAAACTCACTCAATAACTGCTCAGTCTAAAGGGGAAGAACTCACTAAGAAACTGTTTGGTTTAAGGGGAGAAACTCACTCAGTAACTGTTCAGTCTAAAGGGGAGAAGTCTAAGGAGGAGAACTCACTCAGAAACTGTTTGGTTTAAGGGAAGAAACTCATTCAATAACTCTTCAGTTAAAGGAGAGAAACTCACTCAGTAACTAAGTAAGCATGAATGGTCTATCCTCACAGTAGTATAAACATTCTAATGTGAATACTTTCTATTTCAACCTCATATCTTGAATACATGGTTTAATAATGATATGATAACCCTCACTCCTACATGTGTTTATTTAAGGGTCATATTCTATTCTATTCTATTCTATTCTATTCTATTCTATTCTATTCTATTCTGTTCTAGTACTAAAGCTTTTAAATTTGGCACTTAAAAGGGTATAAAAAAGGTGTAAAACAGACAATACACATAGCAGGTCTTCCTCCTGACTGCTTTTTGACACTGTTTAGTATCTCGTCTGTCTGTCTGTCTGTCTGTCTGTCTCTCTCTAACTCTGTCTTCTCATTCTGTCTCCCCACCCCCTCTCTCTTTCTAACTCTCTATCTCTCTCTTTCTCTCACACACACACACACTCACACACACACACACACACACTCACCGAAGCAGGCGGTTGTTCTCTTCATTGGTGTAGGATGTGATGTTAATGGCACTCTCATTGTGCTGAATGAATTTCAGAAACTCACTGGAATCAAGCTGGGCATCACCATTGTCAAAGTTCTTCAGGGGTGGACAGAAATACAGCAATACGTCAAATTCATTTCATTATGTTTTTAACCCAAAAATGTGTCATTTAACCTCCACAAATGAAAATAAAAAGTTTGCACATAAACAATGTGTTTCAAAGCTGACATACAACCCTAATTGCTTCTGGTCGTTTTTAGCATCTGCAGTAACAGTCTGCGTTCTGGGTAAGGCAGTTTGCATGCAAATTAAGGACAAAAAAAAAAAATTCAAATAAAACTGTCTGGCTTCCTAATTCACAACCACCAATGAAAACCGCCTCACAGTAATCCCATTCAAATCTGTGAAGTGCACAAGACAGATTTTAGTCTGGGGTTTTTTTTTTTTAGTTCACCAGGTCAGTTTCCATTAGAGTCACTGCATGGCTCTAGTTTCAATGGAATCGATGCCACTTCGGTTAGTTTTGTGTGGGAGGAGAGGAGAAGGCTTTGGCAGCCGACCAGACAAAGTGTAAGAGGTTACATAAGCATTACTGCATAATCAAGCACCGGGCAGAATATTAAACAGCCGGAGAAGAGAGCCCAATTCACAGAGAGAGAGAGAGAGAGAGAGAGAGAATGCTGAGTACCAAAAGTCGATGTGGGGTGGACATTAACTTGGCAGACTTTATTTTGTATGAAAGGGAATGTAAACTGAACTTCAGTATACGCTGCCTGGCCAAAAAAAAAAAAAAAGTCGTCCGTTCCACTATTTCGTCGGACCACCTTTAGCTTTGACTACAGCGCGCGTTCACTGTGGAATCGTTTCGAAAACCTTATGCAACGTCACAGCGTTTATTTCCGTCCAGAGCTGCATTCGTTTTTGGCCAAGATCTTGTTGACGACAGGAGAGTCGAACCGCTCCGTAAAGTCTTCTCCAGCACATCCCAAAAGACCTTCAGTGGGGTTAAGGTCAGGACTCTTTCACTATCTGAGCCCGATGAATCTCAGCTTTGCCGTTCTGGAATATGCCATCAGGGAAGAAAAAATCCACTGATGGAATAACCTGGTCATTTGGTACATTCAGGTACTCGACTGACTTCATTTTATTGCCACATAACGTTGCTGAGCCTAGACCTGACCAAGTGAACCAAGCCCAGATCATAACACTGCCTCCAGAGGCTCCAGATCCAAACGGCGACTTTTTTTGTTTGGCCAGGCAGTGTATATACAGCGGTTCTCTGAACCCAAGAGGAAAATGAACTAGAGTGCAAATGTACTGATCAGATCAAGGCTATGAACCACATTGTTTAATGTTTCTCTCTCTGCTTCCCTCTCGCTCTCTCTCTCTCACACATACACACACACACACACACATACGCACAGATACACACACACACACACACACACACACACACAAACAAACACACCTGAAAGTATTTGAAGAGGATATCAGTGAAGTTGGAGCCCGTGGAGAACCAGCCGTCTGGAACCACCTCTGTCTGCAGCCACTCAATGACCCTGTTTCTCAGCTCGTTACGGTCAGCAAGATAACACACAACTACACACACACACACAACACACAAACAGTAAACAGGTAAACACAAACAATAATACAACACAGCACTGACTGTTTGACTTTACAGGAACCGAGACTTTAAAACATACTTCAGACGAGAGAAGTAAAGATAACTCTGTTAAAAACATGTAGAAAACTGACTGAGAGACATCATATTTTGATTGGAAAATTAGAGGTACAGTTGTATCTACAACACACAGCATGTTTGTTTGCTTACTTGGGCTAGCAGCAGCTTTCTCTGACTTTTTCTCTGTAACAGAAAGAGAGGAAAAACGGTCAGTGAGTTCACTGCAGTGGCGAGAGTGTGTCCTCAGCTTTCCTTTCATAGACTGGTCCTAGATTTTCCTAGAATCAGATCATAAAAGCATGACTGGTGGAGTTTGCTGCTAGTTTCCATTCTAGCGTCTGCCGCTCTTGGCTTAAGACATTTCATTTGGCATCAGGCCATAATATTCTTAACAGAAGAACAGGGCTGAAGTCATCCCTGGCTCTAATACGGTTATGAAATCAGAGCAAAGTCAGTGCAAATATTACATGCAAAGTCATACCCTGAGTATATTTTAACTAGGTATATTCTTCAGGGAAGCGAGAACTCAGACAAGACGATTTGTGGAAAGTCTAAGAAGGGGACATTTTCACTCCTACTTGCGTCGTGTCAGAGGTTAAAAAAAACAAAAAAAAACACACGCTCCGTAAAGTGCTGGCGTTTAAATAAAGACTGTTATTAATGTCCCCCTTACCGTTCTCAGGGCTGTTCGTCTGAGCAAATGACATTTACCTACGTCTGGATGTTTGTTTGTATGCATGTATATGTGGGCAAAAAAAAAAAAAAATAGTGTTTGTGAACTTGGAAAAAGAGGCGAATCAGGAGCCGTGTAAACAATTCTCCTAGACCAGTTTCCATCTATTCCACTAACCTCTCAGTCATTCTACTTTTCTCAATATATCCCTTGACCTTGGCAAACTTCTGTCAATATATCCTTTGACTTTGCCAAACTTTCATCTTTGCCAAACTCTCATCTTTGACCTTTGAGTTTGGCCCAGGGTGTGCGCTCAGAGACAGTGCAGTGGCTAATTAACCGAAAATGTCAGTAAAAGTAAAACACGGAAACTAGAGTAAAAGTAATGGAAAGTAGTCCAAGGAGTGATCATAATTACTGACACATGTAAAAACTAAAATACAATCAGCCCTATGGGTCTGTGACATGTATGTAGATCTGTAAATATTGGCACGGTCCTGATTTTGAGATCCATAAAAATGAACTGTTCGTGGGCCAGATGGAGGGCTCATTATATGGTTTTTACAACAATACGTCAAAGTCACGTAAACCATAATGTCAAACGGCACAATGATATGTCACAATTTAACATCTGTGTAATATATCCATTCTTTTTAACTGATACCTGAGATATCAAAACTATGTTTACAGAGACTGTAACCCAAAAATAATACCAAGTTTTGGACAAACGGATTACATTTTTGAACTGAACATGCGCGCGCACACACACACACACACACACACACACACAGACACACCTTTGCAGTGTCCGTCGTAGGCCACCTGAATCTTGAGGCCGGTCAGGCATGCGTCTCTGTGGAGCTCACAGTGGTTGCGATAGGTCTTCCCATTACTGCCACACACCGTACGCTTGTGCGGTTTACATTGCTGAGAAGGACAAGTGTCACACCTGTCATCTGTCTATGTATATTTAACATCTCGGTGTTACGGTGGAGTTTTACTGTGTGTGTATGAGTATCGTGTATCGTGTGGGATGACTGGGTGTGTTGGCAGTGTGTGTGTGTGTGCGTGCGTGTGTGGGATGACTGGGTGTGTTGGCAGTGTGAGTGTGTGTGTGTGTGCATGTGTGTGTGTGTGTGTGTGTGTATGTGTGTGTGTGTGTGTGTGTGTGTGTGTGTGTGTGTATGTTTTGCTGTATCATTCTGACTCACCTCAATGCAAAGGCAGGTTGGCTCTCCTTTCTCTGTCACTGCACACTCTCTTCCTGCTCCGCAAAACACGTTGGCACACACCTTTGACTTACTCTTTACCTCCTATAGGAAAGCAGGACAAACAAACAAACGAACTCATTAAAACAATGCGATAAGAACTTACAAACATGCACTCTCAGATACAAAATACTGTTTGTCTGTTTGTTTGGGTTTTTTTTACAGGAAACCTAGACAAATAGGAATTTTTCACAGTAATATAGTGTTACATTTGAGGCGTGTGAACTCAGAAAAGATCACTGGTGCCATCTAGTGGTGATAAGGAGAGTTGAACTAAAGGGTAAGAATCCAGTTTGATTTCACAAGCATACCTCTGGAATTTTTCTGATTACTCATTTTATAAAGAGCTGATGGTGGAGTCATTTCACACTCTGGAGAATCACCTGGCTCAAGGGTGAGACAGTTGAAAATTCAAGGTCTAATCATACGAATGGCCACTAGACAGGGCTATAAGCTTAAAGTCTGTAGAACTAGGCCAGTTTTAGGTCAAATTTTCTCCATGTCTGTCTTCTCTCTCTCGCTCTCTCTCTCTCTCTCTCTCGCTCAAACAAAACTCACACATTCACAGCCCCCCCCCCCCCCCCACCACAAACACACACACACACACACTTGAACACACACTTGAACACACACATAGGGCAGAAGTGTGTCTTGGTATTTTTCCTTTGCCTCATGTCTGCATGCTCCAGACTGATTTCTGGTGTTTCTTTCATTGAATGTCAGATGGGGGGGTGGGGGGGTTAGATCTGAGGACCTCTGACCTTTAATAAAGATTGGGGTTCACCTCCAGCTACTGGGTCTTTACATGACAAAACCTCAAACACAGAAATACACACTCCTATGTCAAAAAAAAAAAAAAAAAAAGAAAAACAAACCACAAAGACAACCACGCTTCCATTGGACAGATGGCTCACTCAATGCCGCTTTGGACTGCTTTGAAAAAAAAAAGAGGATTCTGCTCACACTAATGACTAACTGAGACGGTCGCAGACAAGACACCAAACAATGTTCGAGTTGTCATGTCTAACAAAGCCTAGAAGGAACCGATCTAAAACTAGATCACTAACATGACCAGATTGTTTGCATGTGTTGCCCAAACCACAGGAAATATCACCTAGTTAGAAATGTGGTGCTCTATCGCACTTACACAGCTACAAGTGCGTAAGTTCATTTCTCTTCAAAATATCTTTCTAAAGCTGATTTCGTCGGACAAGCGGGTCAGTGAAAATGGTGCCTCTGTGTTCCCCCCCAAAAAACCTCAGCTGGACACATTTGAAGCCCTTAAGGACTAAAGCTAAAACTGGAAATTAAGCAAAAGCTCCATCTTGCTGCTTTTTACTGTCCTGAAACTAAGCCGTAGGGTTCCCATGGAAACTACAGATAGCATAGTGCAGCACCCCTGCAAATGGGACTTGATTCAGTTTGTGTGTTCTCACATATGGGGAAATATATGGGTTTTATACAATTTAAAAAAAAAAAGTGACTGGTCATTTGCAGGTTAACTGAAATATCCAATGAAGGCATTGATGATCCAATGAAGGCATTTCGTACAAGATCGGGCAAGCGTAGACTACTGCCTGAGGACACACAGAGAGGCAGAGAGCATGTGAGAAGACCATCTGTCTATGCCAACTGACCCCTCAACTCTGACCCCTGACCTCTGTTAGAATTTGCCTGTGAGAATTTCAGGAAATATAAGAATTAATGTGCCACAGCTCTAAACAGATGCTACACACACACACACACACACACACACACACACACACACAAAAGTATGCACACAGACACCACACACATACACACCCACACACATACACACACACGCATGCACACACATGCACAAATACAGACACACATTCTCCGAATCTGTGTCTAACGTTTTTTTTTGTTGTTGTTGTGGTTTTTTTGGTACCCACATGGTGTTAAAAAATGAGCATAAAAAAAAAAAACGTGAGAAACAGACAGAGGAAACAAGAGAGCAAATATTCCGCCCCCTGAGCGATACAGAGGAATGCAGAGGAACATCCAGCCCGTGACTCTCTGTGCACGTTCCAGAGAACTCATCAGTCTAACGGCCCTTCCAAAGTCAGCAGCATACCAGTCCCATTACTAACCGCTGCTGTTGCGTTAAGAGGAGTTGTTTTGGCACGGCACTGAATTCTGCATGTCTCCCCCGCTGTCTCAAACAGAATAGATGAGTTGACAAAAAAAAAAAAAAAAACTGAACTCTTCTGATTTATGAGAAAATAAACCTCTAATCATCTCTGCAGCTCCAGAGGTCCACCAACCAATAAATCAAAGAAAGTATGCTCTCTCTCTCTGTGTGTGTGTGTGTGTGTGTGTGTGTGTGTCTGTATGCTTGTGTATGTTGTACTGAATTCAAATGACCATCATGAATCTGATGCAGAATCCCTTGAGTGCCATTTGAAGTGTTTGACAGGCATGTGTGCACGTGTTCTCGATTTCTCACCGATCCTGTCAGAAGTTGAAAGAGAGAGAGAGAGAGAGAGAGAGAGAGAATGTCTCTGCGCTTGTTTATGTGTGTGTGTGTGTCTCTGTGTGTGTGTCTCTGTGTGAGTATGTGTGTGTTTGTATTGGCGCATGTGCACGTGACTGTGTGCGTGTGACTGCAATTACTTCAGCAGAAAGACATCTCAACGGGCACCAGGGATAAAAACAGGCAAAAAAACCCCCCAAAAAAACCACCGGTCGCAAACTTGGAGACAGATGACAACACTGAGTCTGTATGGATGTCAAACGGAATCTCAACGACTCAACAGACAGGTCACGGTAACTCAATCTTTTCATCAACTCAAACTCAGACAAACAAACGCTGTGTTTGTTTTGACTTTTTCAGTCCAAATCAAATATGTATGAGAACTCAGAGCCATGTCCTCTGCAACAAAAGAGCCTCTTTTTTTTTTTTCCTGCACAGTTTCCTCTCATTCAAACATAGGAAATTTCACTTCAACAGATCTGTTTGACCCGAGCTGTTTATCACACTCTCCTCATGAGCTTGAACTGCGACGCAGTTTGACTGTTCCTCTGCTGTATCTTGACAAACGTGTTAACCAAATGACAGACCCTGCCACAACAAACAAACAAACAAACAAACAAACATTTTCACGTATTTCACGTTCGTATACATATACATGTTCATTTAGCTTCTCTACACACCGGTCTGAACGATTCGTTGATTTGCGCTACGCAAACCAAGCTCAGGCCATAACTGCAGGCATCATTTCTGCGCTGGTACGAATGAATTACAAGGTGCCGTCTTTTTTTTCTTTCCCTTTAATATTAGCTGTTCTTCAGGGCGTTCCGTTCAGAGACGGTCCCGGAGAAACTGCTGGGAGTGATTAGAGTCCGTGACAGCTTTTAACAGCCTGTAGTTTGCGACAGTCTTTCATTCTCATAATTAGAACTCATAAGCTCCATCGGGGATCGTGTTTGCTCAAGACGACTCTGATTCAGTCTGTGTGCTTTAGCCCCAGCCTGTGTGTGTGTGTGTGTGTGTTAGCTCCGACCAGACAGAAACAGACAGGGAGAAATGACGCCAGCACATTTAATGGTGTTGTTTTATGCTGGATCATTCTTCAGAGGAATTACGGTTCAAAAAAAAAAAAAATTCTTTTCTAAAAAGGGAAAAAAAAAAGTTTTTTTGTTTCAGAGAGCCAAAAGAAGAAGAAGTAAAGATAAAAGAGAGGAACTAACTGAGTGAACGAGAGCATATGTGTCGAGGGTTTTTTTTACGCCGAAACCAAAAACCGTGAAGCTAAGAACATCATACTCTAGGTCAAACGTTTTTGCGACGCGTTGAGGGGGTAACAGTCACAGACGCATGCTCAGATACACCGCCCATAACCAAAACATGCCCCTGAAAACTGTCACACAAAAAATAGTAAAAAAAAAAAAAAGAAAAAGGCCTGCAAACTGGGACAGCGTAAGACACCTTTGTGGAGCCAGCTGAATGTGTAGTGTGGCAGTATAATCAAGGCTGAGGGTCTATGGCTCTTTGTGTTGGCTCATTGCTGATGCGAGTTGTCTGCAGGGCTATCCGAGGGCTCGGGGGAAAAGGGGTGAAGACATCTGGCCCTGTAAACTGCTCTATAAAACGGAAGACAATGGAGAAGGCAGGACGGAGGGGGCCTCGTCTCAGCGGGGTGAGCACGGACCCAAACACAACCTGTCTGGACCTCCCCGTGCAACCCGAGACAGGCCACAGAGTCCAGCTGCGCTGACTGCGCCCACACTGGGCTTACTGGTTTAAAGGAAATCACTAATATGTTTAACAGGAAAAAATAAGGTTATGTAAAAAAAAAATAAAAAAACCCTAATAAGGACTCTAGTTAAAATGAAGGTGAGATCTGGAGACAGATAAAGCTATATATATATATATATTAAAAAAAAGAAAAAGAAACAGCTAATAACTCTAGTTAATATGACGACGAGGTTTACTTAAGTTACCAAAACAGTTTTCTCAGCCACTCATTGAAATGCAACATATAAGTTATTGCACATAGTCCTACATGGCAGTTTAAAATGTCTAAAGGTTTATATTATGTTGTTCTAAGAGCAATGCGCAAACACACACACACACACACACACACACAGACAACACATACACATGCCTGCCAGCGCACATGCGCAAGTTGAGTCGTGACTGAAAAGGAGAGAGCAGGCAGCACATTCCTCACATTCCTGCCCAGGGTCAGTGCAGTGTGTCTGGGTGACTGATCTCTGCAGGAGTCCCCGGACAGAGGGTCTCTGGAGACCAGACAACTCAACCATACAGCTGACCTCTCCACACAGCATCACAGAGCTGTGCTAGCAAAATGGTTCAGATGTGTCCACATACACACACACACACACACACACACACACACACAGAGTACACAACCACAAACTTGTGGTGATGATGCTATACGCTCATTCGTGTCTCACATTACTTCACCACTATAATGGTGATTCAACTGTGTGTGTGTGTGTGTGTGCGTGTGTGTGTGTGTGTGTGTGTGTGCGTTTGTGCATACATAGTTTGGTGATTCCACCATACAGCAGAAAGTCACAAGCTGGTCTCTTTTCATGCAGGCAGTTCTGAAATGGGAGAGGTGGTCGCTGATTTCCATCTGTTCTACAGACTCCTCCACAACTTTAAAGAAAGACCTGGAGTCTCATCTCTTCAGCAAAAACATCTTACCACCAGCAACCCACTCCCATACACTCAACCCCTTACCTACTCACCGACAGCTCACATGACCTGCCTTCTAGTGCACTGCCTTTTTTTTTTTTATGATGTATATTATCTAACGCTCCCTCGTAAAAACTCTCTGCCACTGTTTGTGCTGACCTGTCTCCATTTACTTTTCATGGCGGAGATTTCATGGTCTCTCTGGTAGGTATTACTCAGCGTTTACTTTTGATACACTCAATTTCAAATGGTACATTATAAGTTTACGTTACGGATCAGTAGGCCCGGTCTGTTGTTGGTACGGCAGTATAGCTGTTCTGTTGATTTTTGTTCACAGAATCCCGACTGTTAGCATTGCTTTGGGCAATAACCTCATCTCTTGCACTTTTGTAGCTCCCTGTTCATGAACACAGTTTCAACATTATATGTCTGTAGTTGACTCTGTTACTTCCCTCATCTTTTCTTGGACTTTCTGGTTAACCACTGAACTTAGCATGTAAACCACAGTTAGTTCCTTAACGACGTCATGCTTGGACTGTATTTTAACACTCTTGAATATAAGCTTCTGCTTAGTGAGTAAATGTAAACTGTATTTTAGAGAGAGAGAGAGTGTGTGTGTGTGCGTGCATGTGTGTCCGTGTATGTGCGTGTGTGTCTGTGTTTGTGCGTGTGTGTGTGTGTGGGAGCGCGCGCGTGTGTGTGTGCATATGCTTGTGTGTGTGTGTCCGTGTGTGTGTGTGTGCGTGTGTGTGTGGGGGTGTGTGTGTGTGTGTGTGTTTCCGTGTATGTGCGTGTGTGTGTGTATGACAGACAGTCTAAGCTGTCAGCTGCAGCAGATGGAGGCACAGAAGTACGTGAAAGGGAAGAGTCACACACACACACACATTCACACACACACACACACACACACACACACATTCACACACACACACACACACACAGGGTGGGTCAGCCCACCCTGACCAAAAAGAGGGGTGACCTTGCGTGTCCCCAGCCCGTCTGCAGTGGGCCAGCTGGCTCAGACAGGGCTGTGGAAACCAGTACGGGGCGGGGGAGCTGTCAATTCCCCACACACTCAAGGACCCGAGTCGGTCTTTCTACACTTGTTACATTTGAGGTCTGAGCTATTTTTAAAAGAGACAAGAAATACACGGATAACGTAAGGATGACTTAAATGCCCAAAGGGCTGCATTTTTTAAGAGAAAACTTCTCTTACTATTGAAATTCATGAGTGAGCACAAGCCCCCCCCCCCCCCCCCCCACACACACACACACACACACAACCCCCACCCCCACCACCATCCTCTCTATATTTGCTGCAGTGTTTCCACATTCCATTTGCTTTACCTCACCAGTTTCACATCTCAAAACAAAACCTACATGGTACCTGTTTTACATTCATCTGCATAAGAGCTTAGGGTAAAACAAAAGCGGAGAATCTCTCAGGCTTAGCAATAATGCCCACTAACTTTTCCAAAGTCATTCTTTTTTTCCTGTTTCATATTTCCTCAAAAAGTTGAGCTTTTTAATATCATAGTCTGTCTGTTCCTTGGTTCTCTCCTCTGTACATATCCCGAACACTGACAGTTACTGTGGCTGGGTTTAAAAAATGTAAAGACACTGTGAATTGAAAATTCAGCTAGAGATGTCACATGTTTTCACACAAACTAACTCTCACATCTCAGGCCCAGCCCCCCCACACACACTTCATTCTCTCTCTCTCTCTCTCTCTCTCTCTCTCTCTCTCTTGCTCTCTCTCTCTCTGAAACACAGCTTTGTCTCCTGGTTTTTGCTTTTGTTTTTATCAAGCTCCATCGTGTCATTAACGTCCAGGAAAGCTTGCAGTGCCGTGAACTCCCCTGGCCCTCTCCTCCCTTGGTCTGGTGCACACATGTGTTACACATTAAGTTTACAAAGAAAGAAAAGAGAACATCGAACTGTGTCAGAGACATAACACACACAAACGCACACACACACACACACACACACACACACATCACATCCATCCAAAGATAAAAGAAGTCCACAGATAAATACCTGCCCATTCCAAGTATTTGTTCCACTCTATAATTTGTTCCTAACTATAATCTTAAACTGCTAGAAAAAAAGCACACTCTCATAAAAACTAAAGCCTACTAAATTCTCTCTCTCTCTCTCTCTCTCTCTCTTTCCCAGTTCAACCAGTCCCTGTCAGCGCAGGACTCTGACATGAATGTAATCTGATGGTGAATGGATTTGGGAGAATCTGCCATGCGCTGCATTGGGGCGCAGATACCAGATGTCTGGAGACAGAGAGCTGTGGTTACCATAAACAGGCATTACTCAGTCCTCCTGCATGCTCAGAACTGTCTCTCCCTCTGTCTCTCTCTCTCTCTGTGTCTCTCTCTCTGTCTTTCTCTGTCTCTATCTCTCATTTCAAAAGCCCTCTTTTAGCTCTCAGCCTATCTGTAATTCAGAAAAACTAAATGAAAACATATCGCCTAAAGAGAAAAAAAATTCCTTACTCTCTGTACAATACAGGATTTACATATTCAAAAAGCTCTCTGGGGGGGAAAAAAAAAAAAGAATGATATGGTTAGAATATCTCTGCTTCATGCTTTCTGGTCTAATTTTCTCTTTTTAATGGTCTGTGAATGGGATGTCAGTGCAGTAAAGCATAGTATCATTCACTGTTTAAGCCCATCACTGTTCACACGGCTCTTTAGGCCTGTTTCCAGTGCGTCGAGGCTCCGGAGCTTAACGTGAATAAGGAGGATAATGAATAATGGGGAGAAGCGAGAACGGACGGATGAAGAATGAAAACTGAGAGATGCACTGGAGAGAGGACCACCGGCTGGCTGTAGTCACGCAGATAGCGCTGGAGAACTAGCGATTTTTGCCCCCCCCATTCATTTCATCCTTTTACCTTACTTTTAAGGCTTCCTTTTGATCTCACTCTCCAATGGTTATTTGTGCCATTTATGAACATTTTATTTCTCATCTGAATCTGATTAGAGCACCCCCCCACCCCTCCACCCCCCTCCCTCACTATCTCAAGCTTCCTCAGACATTCTCTTTTGCTCTCGCTGTCTCTCTATTTCTCTCTATTAATCTCTCTCTCTCACACACACACACATTACGTTTTTCAGTTATGGAGGGTGAGACATTTGTCGAACATAATAAAACCTGCATGATAAGATCTTAAGTGATTTCTATAGGGATTTTTTTTTGTTTTGCTCTCCTTTGCGCATGAGACAACGTCTGCATTCAGATGATACGGAAATAATAAAATAAAGGCTTCTGGTCTGGCTCTATAATTCAGTTTCCCCTTCTCTCTTCCTCTCTCTCTCTCTTCTTCTCTCTCTCTCTTTCTCTGTCTGTCTGCTCTCTCTCTCTCTCTTCCTCTCTCCCTTTCTCTGTCTGCCTGCTCTCTCTCTCTCTCTTCCTCTCTCTCTTTCTCTGTCTGACTGCTCTCTCTCTTTCTCTGTCTGCCTGCTCTCTCTCTCTCTCTCTCTCTCTCTCTCTCTTGCTCTCTCTCTCTTTCTCACTCTCGTTCTGTGTGTGAGTGCTGCAGACTGAGGTAATGACAGACAGATGTTTGGGGGTGGAGGCAATGTGAGTAACAGGATATGCATTCTTTAACACGGGTTTGCCTCGCATGAGCCTCAGAACACAGCCATGCTGTTTAAAACACCTTTCTCTAACAAAGAGTAAGCCTCACAGTACATTTCAGAGGAGACTTGTGTTGTGTTCTGAAAGAGTGTTTGGTGGTTTACAATCCCGGTAAACCACAGAGAAAGGAAAGCCATTGTGCATGAAGGATGGTTTCACAATTAGACTGCAGTGATCAAACAGTCTAGGGGAGTGAATATAATGTAGTTCACACTCTTGTACTGATGTGTCAGCCTTAACTTTATTCTCTCTCTCTCTGTCTCTCTCTGTCTCTCTCTCTCTCCCTCTCTCTCTCTCTCTTTCTCCCTCTCTCTCTCTCCTCTATTTTTCAGCCAACAGGTAATTAATCAAATATCTCCTAACAATTAGTCCACGACCCAATCCTTTGTTCCTCTCTCACTCTCTCTCTCTCTGAAAAAGAAATCAGTGAGTCCCTGGGTGACTGTTAACTCAAGTCCAGGAAACATGCCGGATAGGGGTGGGCAAGTGAGAACTGTGTAAACATACAAGAGCAGTCAAAAAGAGGGCAGACGAGACAGAACGCGCACGTGAGAGAAAAAGAACGTGAAACACATCGTGGACGAGAATTAGCCTCACAATTAAAAGCGTCTTTACTTGCGAGCACTCTCTCACCTTCTCAAAGCAGTACTTTAGCAATCATATGGACGGCATCAGCCAAAACGACTTCACCGACTGTAACATACAGTCATTAGGTCTATGACCATTCCAAACATACATACTCATTCTTCCAAGAAAGTGACCAGTAGTGGGAAAGAACGAAAGCCCGAAAGAAAGAGAGAAAGAAAAAGAGTAAGAGAGAAAGAAAAGGGGGGGGGAGCAGCTGCATCTTTCCATGATGTCATACTGGTGATTCCAACGAACAAAAACACCAGTTCCCCACCTCCCCGTCCGGCTAACTCCGACGAACCCCGTCCAAACCCACGCTGACAAACGCTGACCCCGCCGTGTGTCAGACCGTTTGCCTTTCCGTACGTCATCACCCAGAGGGCACAGGAGACAGCACTTCCCTCTCTGACCTCTACAGAGCACTCGCTTCCACCCTCACACAACTCCATCATAATCATAATACTATATGTGAGATGAAAAAAAAAAAATTAAACCATACAGAGCAAAACTTACTTATGTGCTTCAGCACTTTTTTGACAACAATGTGTGTGTGTGTGTGTGTCTGTGGGGTGGGGGCAGGGGGTGGGGGGGTAGGGGAGTGGGGGGGGCAGGGGGGGTAGGGGGTTGCATGTTGTCACTGTTCTTCTAGATTCTCTGCCAGACTCATTTGTTTGCCAGCATAAGTTTGTTTTTTGATCAAAAAAAAACAACCAAAAACATCCTGATCCATCCTGATCAAAACTCACCGCTTTTTTAATTAGTTACGCTAATTTTTTTTTGCGTTCAGTATTCATCCAAAATCTCATATTCTAACTACGGTTTATCCTATTAACACAAGCACAGATTGGGGATTTATATTCACATGAATTATTTAATGGGCCAAAAATGAGTGTTTAGACAGAATATGAATCTTTATATTTTATTAATGATTTTTTTTATCATACCGATAAAAAAATCATGTTGTTCTCAAAGTGTATATATTTGCTTCGGAAATAGGTCACTCGGTTTCTCATGACTAAACCAAATGCAACTGCCTCTTCAACATATATATATTTTTTCTTATCAAATTTTCATTCGTCTGTTGCGCTTAGCGAGTCTGACTCTAAGCGGTTTCTGCACACGCAACACTTTTCCCCCATTTCATGAATTTTACATGCTCTCATGTTTTTAATAAGACCGCGGCAGTCTTCTCATGTCCAAGTTTTTTTTAAATAATTCAGCAACTGTTGACATCGCTCGAGAGTTGAACCCCCGCCCCCAGAAGGCGGAGATCTAAAACTGTCAATCAGGCACAGCTGGATCCCTCATGACTGACCATCACTCAACAACTCCCATAATTCACCCTCTAGCTTTCCCCAAGGGTGCGTGACATTTTTCAAGGTCAAGATCCAAGATCACCCTCTGGCCACGGTAAATATGCCTTTAGACAGCATCTCCAAGCCCGATTAAAGCTGCAGACTAAAGGGGGGGGGGTGAGGGGGAGTCCATCTCATATGATCCTGTAATATTCCTTTGGACTATGCAAACAGCTTGTCTGAGGCATTTTGACTGAGAATTGGCACTAAACCATAAGATACGATTTGAGACTCTTTTCTGACAAGCAGCTTTTGTTAGGGATTTTAAAAAAAAACAAAAAACAAACAAACAAGATTATCTCAAAAGAAAAAAGAAAAAGAAACACGAAATAACAAAGATTTTACTCCATCCCCAAAAAGAGAAAGAGTTTAAAGTCTGATCAGAGACCAATGATGCAGTAAAGTAGTGCTGGGGAAAGCAAATAGCTTTTTGTCACCTTTAAGACATTCTATAGAACAAGGCCAAAAAAAAAACCAAACAAACAAACCCAGAAACAGTTTGGGCATGTCTCTAGAGGTTTTGTCTCTGTTGCTGGTTCTCTAATGAACGGGAATGAGGTATTGCTCCAAACGTGACAGAGCCATTTTACCATCCACATGAAAAGGCAAGCACATCTGTCAGTACCCATTACGTTTAGTTAACACCTGAATGCTGACACAGGGACAGCCAGCTGAGCGTTTACCACCGGCTGTTTAAATGGTAAAGAAGAGAACACACACATACGTGCGCACACACACACACACACACCTGGACCACATCATTACAGGGTATTAAGAATGAGAGAGAGAGAGAGAGAGAGAGAGAGGGAGAGAGGGAGAGAGAGAGAGGGGGAGAGAGAGAAAGAGAGAGAGGGAGAGAGAGAGAGAGAGAGAGAGAGAGAGAGAAAGAGAGAGAGAGAGAGAGAGAGAGAGAGAGAGAAAGAGAGAAAGAGAGAGGGAGAGAGAGAGAGAGAGGTGCAGAACTGTGAAATAACACATCCTCTTGTTTACCTGTCATGAAAATGCCACCTGAGAGGCAGTGTCTCTAGTTGTTTTGATTGCCTGGCTAGAACTGCTTTGTAATTACACTGTCACTGACTATTTCAACAAACACCAGATGCTTAAGTGCTTATTGGGGCCCCAGCAGAACTCCACACAGCAACTGTCCTGCATCTTATTGACTTTCACAGCTATCTGCTGTACTGGGTTCATTTGCTCCCAAGGCCAGTCACACCAAACTGACCATGTCTGTGGCCACACAACCACTTAATTAACAAGATAAACATCATAAACTTGGCCACCATCTTTCAGAGCACTGATACCACACTGGGGGTGAATGACCTCTGTGGTTGGTCCCAGAACTCACCCAAAGCCTTGATAAATTACTTAATCTGGCTCTGAACTGTGTGTGATGTTTTTCTGTATGTAGCTGTGAGAAACGGTTTATCTGAAATCTTTGAGGTCTAGATACAGGTGATTATGGAGTGAAAATGTAAACTTTAGAGAGAAATATTCTATGACTTTGAGATTAATCAACCAGCTGATGTACTAATAAGAATTTCAACTCTAACGTTACTGAGGGAACGACTAAAACCTAACCTAACCGAGGCTAAACCCTGCAACTAATTATAGTTCTGTTCCAAACTCTAACTCTGATGCTGGTTCTAGTCATTGTTCAATCTCAAACATGTCTTCAGGTATACAGGTACTTGCTTACTGCTGGGTCTTAAGTGCACATAAAAAGTTCTACAAGCTCTGGTGCGAACGAGACGAAACCCAAAAGTTCAGCAGAACACTATTCTAATAGCCTATTGTACACTACGTAGCAGCTCACCTTACTTCATTTAATGTTGTTATAAAGTGGGGGAAAACAACGCCAAGCGATGTTGTTTGGTGGGAATACACGTTTCTTTATCTTCTTTTTTTTTAATGAAATTCAAAGATAAGATTCTGAGTAATAGTCTTGAAAAATTCACTCACCTCCGCATGACAGCAAACGACAACTAACAGGACAAGTAGAGGGACACCTCGAATCATCTGCGGGAAAACCTGCAAAACACCGAAGATAACTTTGGTAGCAAAGAAATTCAGTCTAAAACATAAGACTAAAGCAATATTTACAAGACACAACAACAAACCAATGTTTAATTAGCATTTTCAAGTCTTACCATTGTTGAAGACGGTGTCTCCTCTTGCGCTGGGGGAAGGACGGGACCGTGCGCTCCGTAAGTGACAGAGAGAGGATGGGAATGAGGAATTTGGAAGCTAAACGGAGAGCAGGATTAATTTCACCCCTCTCTCCCCCTCACTGTGACGTCGCTGCGGAGCGTGCTACGGGCCGAGAAACGACCGAGCTGTTGGTAATTGTTGCACCTCCCAGTTTGCCACGGGTCTGCAAAGCCTTTGCGGGGTTTTTTTTGTTTGGTTGTTTGGATAATATTTTCGTTATGTCAGCACATACAAGTGTCCCACATCTTAAACTTATACATCTCATCGGACATGTTGTTACATTAGGGTTGTGAAAGAGGCAACCCGAAGCTGTCCTAACGTAAAGAAATGAGTGAGATGGAAAACTGAACAAAGAAGACAATAAGTTTATTTAAGTTCTCACAGCAGCTTTCAAAACAACAGCACAGGCTGTGGCATAGTTCGACCTTGTCCCCCGCACCCCCAAAATAAGCGGTCTGTTCGTTGCTCTAAGTACGTCCTCTGCTGGTGGACTGTAGGAAATGCGTATAATCAGGGACAAAGAGCCTCTTACGGGAAAAAAAAAAATCATTCATTTATTTATTTTTTTTTATAATAGAAATCTCTGCTTGACGAAATATTAACAAAAATGGACAAATATTGTTACACATAATGTTTTCTGCTGAGGTCTCCTCTTGTTCAGTAACCAGGTATCCATTCACAGTAGACAGAATTTACTTTCTCTTTGTAACTTTTACGGTTTCGTTTGGATTTCCTGGACGTTGCATTTTGGTTTTCACAGACCTAAAAAATACACATTGTAAATTTACAGTCTATTTACTCATTACTTTAATTCATATTTGTCTCTTATTTAAAAGTAGCATGGGAATATTTGGTCTTAAACTGCATGGGAATAATTAGCATGGGAATATTTGGTCTTAAACCGCACATACACATGCAAACACACACACACACACACACACACACACAGACAGTTATGTACTTTTTGGGTAAGCAGCACACACACACGTAGTCTACTACTCTATAGCTTTCTTCTTGTGTTTTAAAAGGAGTACCTCTGCGTAACTGGTGGCGTAACTGTTTGGAATATCCACCTGTGAGTTTTCCCTGTAAGATCAAAATCAAGCGCCATGAATCACACTTTTGTTCACTTATTAATCAGCATCTAAACATATCAAAGCACACCTGTAAGTCAGGGGACAAACCATCTCTTTTTCTCTGTGTACAGGAAGATGACAGCCATAAACGCCAGAACAAGGCAGAAAGAAAACCCCATGAAAATGATCACCAGTCTCAGAATATCTTCTTTGGATAATCCTGGGTAAGCAAAATAAAATAATTCAGATATAAAAGACCGCAGGGGTGCCAGGACAAGCCCTGCAATAACACTGATCACAAATCATAACCTCTCTCCCTTGACAAGACTGTGTCATTGTGTTCTACTGAATCAGTATGAATTTGGCCTCAGAGGTACATTATAAGTAAATAAATCAGACATGGATTCTATTCTCCAGATTATGTTTTAACTACAGCACTGTCTCTAAGTCAGTTCACAGCAGCCGTCTAAAGAAGCATCTATAGAAAAAAAAAATACACAATGATATAATCTCAAATTCTCTCACACTCACTCGAAGGCATGGGTAGGGTGCCGTTTGCGCTGGTAGTGCCATTACTCGCGCTGCTGCCACCTGGATAAGATAAATGAAGATATGGCGTCAGGCGTCAAGAAAACATTTAGTCAGAATGACAAAGCAACCTGTACTTATTCACTGCCGACTGCTTGCTGGAGTCAGTTATTCTGGCCGTTTTGAATAGATTAAAAAAGGAGATCGTTTACCTCCGAGTGTTGTGAGAATCAACAGCCAAAAGAGTTCCACTTTGTCAGCCATCATAGCACTTGACAAATGCAATAACACTTCAGATGGCCACAGAGGAAGTCTGTCTCATTCAGTGCCACACCAAAGGAAACTCTGCCCCCCCCCCCCCCCCCCTCCTTCTCACAACAACATACGTGTTCACATTTCTGTATGTATGTGTGTGTGTGTGTGTGTGTGTGTGTTGTGTGTGTGTGTGTGTTTGTGTTTGTGTGTGTGTGTGTGTGTTTTCCCTGTAAGATAAAAATGAGCTCTGTTACCCCCTCCTCACAGCAACATACATGTTCATGTGTTGTGTGTGTGTGTCTGTGAGGAAGTCTCAAACACCCTGCACCATACCAGAGGAAATGCTTTTTTCTTCTTCCCCACACTAATGTACTTGTTCAGTCCCGTGTGTGTGTGTCCCTGTGTGTGTGTGTGTGTGTGTGTCTATGTCAGTGTGTCTGTGTGTGTGTGTGTCTATTTCCGTGTGTCCCTGTGTGTGTCTTTGTGTGTGTGTGTGTGTGTGTGTGTGTGTGTGTGTGTGTGTGTGTCTATGTCCGTGTGTCCATGTGTGTGTGTGTCTATTTCCGTGTGTCCCTGTGTGTGTTTGTGTGTGTGTGTGTGTGTGTGTCTATTTCCGTGTGTCCCTGTGTGTGTGTGTGTGTGTGTGTGTGTGTGTGTGTGTCTATGTCCGTGTGTCCATGAGTGTGTGTGTTTGTGTGTGTGAGTGTGTGTGTTTGTGTGTGTGTCTATGTCCGTGTGTCCATGAGTGTGTGTGTTTGTGTGTGTGTGTGTGTGTGTGTGTGTCTATGTCCGTGTGTCCGTGTCTATTTCTGTGTGTCCCTGTGTGTGTTTGTGTGTGTGTGTGTGTGTGTGTGTGTGTGTCTATTTCCGTGTGTCCCTGTGTGTGTGTGTGTGTGTGTGTCTATGTCCGTGTGTCCATATGTGTGTGTGTGTGGGGGGGGCACTAGGAAGTAAATATTGGATTTGTTTGCATGTTTATTTGTTGTACTTTTTCTATGTTTATGTTTATATTTTGCATGTTTATCTTTTTTGTTATTCTCTCCAAGTATACCTTACGTTCTCTACACCAACCACATTATCTTAAAGACATGTATAGTTTATCCTGAGTTTACTTGTTTCAGAGTTTTTTTTGCCAAACACTCAGTTTTAACAGACTCAGATGGAATCTTGGAGTGAGCACATTGCTTCCAGTTTCACATTAACTGTTCTGACACCAGTAAAGAGATCTCAACCTCCAGCATCAAAGCTTGAAATGCCTTAGATTACAACTGTGAAATGCTGGGGACGGTACTGCTTTGTGTCCCACAGGGGGCGGTAGAAATTGCACTTGGTTGCTGGTTAATGTTGTGTCAGAAAATGAAGTTGAGACCTCCCGAACAAGTCAAACTATAATTACTTTCTAATGTGTCATTTTGTTTGCTAATCACTTTTTTTTTTTTGTCTGTGCTTGGGTACCATGGTAAATACAAAGGAGAGAGATAATTGGAGGAAGAAAATGCTAGTGTGTCTGTGTGTGTGTGTGTGTGTGTGTGTGTGTGTGTGTGTGTGTGTGTGTGTGTGTGTGTGTGTGTGAGTAAAAATGAAAAAGCTTCAGACATCATCTCACTGACCACACCGGACTGTTTTATTGGCTTTGTTCACAGTTTTCAAAATGATGATACTTGCATGCAACTATAAGCAAAATGGACTACAAGTTAGTAGAACGTGTTTTTTTTTAATTCTAAGAAACAGAAACAGAGTTTAGAATAAAAAAAAGAAAGAACTGAAAGTAGATATATTTTTAAGAGAGTAAAAACAAAACAAAACAAAAAAAGCAACACAAAACTGCATGAAGTGGGTTGGTATACTGCAAAGTTCCCCTTGTATTTAAATTACGTTGGAAAATGCTGCTTGAAGGTTGTACATTAAGTTGGAAAATGCATTTTCCATTATGTTGGAAAATGCTGCTTGAAGGTTGTACATTAAATACATGCTGTTTGTATCTGGCATCCATGCATTCAATATTGATTCTCTTAACTAATGTCCAGTCAGTGGGACTGTCCCAGTTCTAAAGGTTAACACTAATTCCTTGCTCTGGTTACCCAGCCAACAAGATATTATTGTAGAAGCTGCCAGCCGTAACAGATCATATGATATC
>NC_044501.1:10665290-10732790 GCF_902362185.1 Chanos chanos | reverse complement strand
ATAAAACAGTACAAAAATACTGCTGTATAAAAAAAAAAAAAAAAATCGTACTCTCAAGGTTTCTTGCAAAATTGCACAGCATGGTTGTAATTTTTTCTTTTTTCCTTCTTTTTCTCTTTTCCGAATAATAAAGCTGATAGTAAAAATCATCGCAGGGCTTTTGTTTGTTGTTTGGAAGAGCTATGTTTGTTTTTTTTGTTTTTTGTTTTTTTTTTCTGGGCATCATCTACTTCAGTTCGATTTCATACTGTCAAGTCATCTGACCTCGCCCTGCTGCTGGCCTTGCTGAGGCTGCTAAGCGGTCTTGTGTCTTCTATCGTCTCGGGGGCTTCCGCTTCCACCTCCGCCTCCGGCTCCGGCTCGGGCTCCGGCTCCGGCTCCACCGGAGATGTCGCCACCTCCTCCGCCACCTCCTGCACCACCTCCTCCACCACCTCCTCGTCCTCCTCTTCTTTCTCCGGCTGGGGCTCCTCCGGCAGCACGCTCACCGTCGCCGCCGTCTCCAGGCTGGTCTGGGCGTACGAGGGCAGAGTCTCGTCGTACACCGTGGAGACGTCTTCCACGGTCACGTGCGAAGCCGCCGCCGGCGGCGCCGCCTCGCTGCCTTTCTCTTCGAACGGTTGGTAGGGCGTGGGCAGTCGGCCGGCCTCCATGCCCACCTCAGTCATGGGGAAGAAGTGCGAGGAGGCCTTGTCCTCCTCCAGAAGCTTGTAGCCCTTGGCTTTCTGGATCGAGGACACGGCCATGGAAGGCAAGCTTTTCCCGGCTGAACTCGGCGCCTCAACCTGAGGCTGGGCTGGCTTGCGGAAGGCGAAGTGGATTTTCTTCAGGCCCAGGTGGCTGATCTCCACAAAGTTGAGGAAGAGCGAGACGCAGGCCACGGCCAGCATGAAGATGATGAAAACTGTTTTCTCGGTGGGCCGAGACACGAAACAGTCCACTATGTTGGGGCAGGGCCAACGGCTGCACTTGTAAAGGGGCAGGATACGGAAGCCGTAGAGGAAATACTGGCCCACCACAAAACCCACCTCGAAGAGGGTCTTAAAGATGATGTGGCAGATGTAGGTCCTCAGGAGGGTACCCTCCAGACGAAACTTCTTACTGCCCTTAGTGCTCGTCTCCTTGGTGGTACGCACGCTGCCTTGGTCCGGCGCCAACGGAAGCCTCTCCTCGTTCATCTCCTGCTGACGATTCAGTTCGGCCTCCTCCCGTTCTTTACGCTTCTCCTCCATGTGGACGTGGTGAACCGCGTGGCCCACATACACCAGAGATGGCGTGGAAACAAAAATGATCTGAAGGACCCATAACCTAATGTGCGAGATGGGGAAGGCCTCGTCGTAGCACACGTTCTCGCAACCAGGCTGCTGCGTGTTGCACACGTAATCCGATTGCTCGTCACCCCACACGAATTCTGCCGCGGTGCCAAGGATGAGGATGCGGAAGATGAAGAGCACTGTGAGCCACACCCTCCCGATCACCGTCGAGTGTTCGTTTACTTCCTCTAAAATGTTACCCAAGAAACTCCAGTCACCCATGGTCAATAGTCAGCGCTGAGGGAGAGTGGGGTAGAGTGATAAAACAACATGTTAGCGACCAAGCTAGCGCACTGCAAAATTAACGCTAGAGCGAATTCAAGTAACCAGTCCATACTACTATCCCAATACTGCCCTCCTCACTGCAAGTAGTAACGTATGACCACAAACAAATAACGTCCAATCTATGAAAGTATAAAGGCTGCAAATATAGACAACAAACATCACATGAAAGTAAATCAGTTTACAAAACTTATCATAAAAGCTCAACTAAACGTTAAATCTTTTCGGATGAAAAAAAAAAAAATAGTTTGAAGCATCCACCCCCAAAATACCCTTTTGGGTGACTCTCTGAATCTCTCCTCCCTTGGAAAAAATCACAAACCAAAGGTATGAAACTACTGCTCCAAAACTTTCCTAATGCAAAAAAGAAAAAAAAAAACTCTAAAATTGTTACAGAAGCTAATTTCCAGTTAAAAGAAGTAAAATCTCACAGTGGGGGGGAAAATGGACAATATCGATTAATGATATCAAATGGGCAACTTGCCACAGTGAGAGCTCCAGTGTAGTCGCGTAGTTCCCTTCTCTTGGCACCCTGCGGAGTGAAGTGAACTTTTTTGCTCTCTGGTTCCCACCTAAGGCCCCCGGTCCTTGTCGCACCACTGAGCAGAAGTGAATGAATCGGGTCTGATGGTTGGTTTTTAGTTTGCTGCAATATTTAAGCTGGGAGCCAGACGGCCTTTATTCAGAGGGCGACGAGTGGTGACGCGGGGGGACAATAGGATTCACAAACACAGATGGGAACGTATGTGACACTGCCATTGGAAATGAATTTGGTTCTTGCACTGTAAACCTAGATGGGTGCATATACAAAGTTATCTTTTGCTCTACTAAAAGGAAAAAATAGTGAAACCGTTTTGATGCGGTTCTGGGTTTTAGAGATGGTTCACTTAGGCAAGAGAAAGGACAAGGAATTCTGGGAATGTGTTAACTCCTAAGTGCTTGTTAAAATGGTTCCAAACTTCTCTTTAAAAGAAAAAACACGCATCAGGGTACATGTATATTGAACAGATGCTCTGTAAAATAGATTATCTTTTGAAAATGCTTTGTGGATGTTCTAGTATCTGAGAAGAGTAGAGCTCAAACTGTTGTTATCTAATTAATTTGGACTTTTCAAGTTGTTTAATATACATGGGAAATCTGAATGGAACACAGGAAATGTGAAAAACACCGTTCAGCCAAGCAAATAACTCACCAGAAGATATTGTTCAGTAAGATAAACTATTAGCACAATGGTGCTCCCTGGAAATCTTTTGCAGAACATTTTCTGACAGTAGACAAAATTGTTATTCTGAACCCGACAAACAGGGTTTGTTTTTCAAACACGGTATCTCATTTGACCTTTGACATAATGCTGCCCCACTACCAGACAGGAAGCAGTTTATCAAGATGGTACATTCTCAGTGGTCATGTTTCACAGAGTGAATTATGGAGTTTGATAGCTTCAGTTAATGTGAGTTCAGTAGTGTCACAGCCTATAATTCAGCCCCTAGACAGAAAATGTACTCTGGAACAGATGATAGCCACTGCCAACATTGCTTTGGTCTGTGTGCGCGCTGGAGTTTTGACCAATTAGAAGAAGCTCCACAGATGACATAATGGATTTGACATTGCATTGGATGACACCAGAATATGTTGATGAGGTTCAAATAGGCGGGGTCAGAAGCAGATTCCACAGAGGCATTGTGGGTAAAGACCACATGTTAGTCACTGATGACTATCAGCATCATGAGAAATTCTCACCCATAAAGATCATATCGCATACATTTTACACAGAGTAAACATGGTGAGGCTTTGTTGTACCATTATTAGATTAAGAAACGTTTCCTTAGGGCAAGACACTGTTGGAGGGGTTCGTATGTGAACAATATGGGGTGTAAATGGGGCAAAAAGGAGTATCCTACAGTTCAACCATGGCTCAGCCCAATCACAATGAACCAGGGCCTCTGCATATTGGGCGTGCTGGGGTCACAGAGGGCAGTGGTGAGATACCACAGAAGAGGAAGTAGCAGCTATTTCACTTTCAATCACCTATAAAACAGCCAATCAGTTTTCCCAATCTGACCACTGGGTTGATACGTATTGTTATCCCCGCACCGAGAGTTTGTTCTCCTCTAGAATTTCTCCAACCATCGAAGATCGACCCGATCGTAAAAAACTCTTGTGATAGCGCGCTTGCGACGATCAATCCCAAAACTCCAACAAATGGCCGAAGTCAAACCGACCCCCCCCCCCCCCGTGCCAGCGCGACCCAGGCACCTCCCTCGAAAAGGCACTACTTGTTGATATTGCCGGCACTGGCGGCCTAAGCCCGGAGCACAGCGAGTGAATGGCGCAGGGATTTCGCACAAAGGCATGATGTCATGATGAAGCGCGCTAGGCCTATTGAACGCGGGCGCTGAGGCGTGAGCCTAGATTGTGCCAATGAAGCAGGGCCGTAACCGCGGCTAAGCAGAGGACCATCCCTGGAACAAAGTTATCTTACGGCGATCTGCCTACACGCCGTCGCGCCACATGTTTCCTGCTCCTGAGGGCCGATTTAGCTGACGACCCTAAAAAATATGTTGGGTTGCGGGGCAGCGAATAGCATTAGGGGATATGAAGGCACAAGAGAGTTCGCTTTTTTGCGTGGGTTTTATAGGAAAAAAAATAATAAGGAGATTTGTTGAATATATAGACCAACCAAAAAGATGATGTTTACTGAAACAATCAACTGACATGCAAAAATCAACGCTGGGACGTATAATTGTCAACATGTCACGGGTGTTTGATCGAAGTTAATACTCGTGGGTGCTTAAGAGTTGTTTTCACCGATGGCAAAAAAAGATCTCAGACGAACTCTAACGATTCAGACAGTGTTTCTCTGAAATCTATGAACGTGGTGGCAACCTCCATATGGTAAAGGTGGTATAATACACATCTCTAAGCGACTCTTGTTCCATGTTCTCCATGCTCTTCTTGTAACAACAGTAAAAAAAAAATTGCCTTGAGGTGGAAGTGTAGCTTCAGGCCGGCGTACACTGTGGAACCCCCTTCATGATGTGACTGATTTCCCCTCATCTCGTTCTCCTGTGGTAATCCCCATTAATCTCTATTCCAGAGCCAGTCTTTTGATGCTTCCCCGGTGGGTCTCTCTCTTCTCTGTTCTTTGTGAATGCCAGAGATACCAGCCACAATAAGGAGGATTTACCCAATTCAGTCCACTTCCATTCCATGTGGGGGACTGAGAATGGGGAAGGGCAGATGTACCTCTCGTTTTTTTTTTTTTTTCCTGCCTTGCAGTTAACAGCCTTGTCAGGAAGAAAGAGAGAGCAAGAGAGAGAGAGCGAGAGAGGGAGAGAGAGATTATTTTACTTTCTTTCTCCTCATTCATTCTCTCTCACCATATATTCACTGTTCCATCCATCAATCTATTTATCTGTCCATCCACCTAGCGAGAACAAGGCATTACACTGGACCAAAACTCAATCAAAAAAGGTTTTTCAAAGGTTTTATTGTAGTTTGGGATTTCTTTTTTTGTGACTTGTTTTTATTGTGTGTAATTGAATCCTGTTATATCAAGAAGTCAGTACACCTCTTTTTCAGACAACTTTGAAAAAGTCATCATATTGTACCTCCAAATAACTAAAGTTATTGTTACCACTGATAAAGTAAAGCCTCAGACAATGTCACATGTTCAGTTGAGTTATATTATTCAGAATCACAGGAAATTGTTATGCAGGCACATTGATTTTTCATTGAATGTTGCCCTATTGTGGTCTTACTTACGTGATTTACTGGGACAATGCAGAAATCTGTCCGTGTGCCCAATGGCCAATGTCACACCTTTTCCCTCAGAGATATGATCTCTGTTATGTAAGTTCATGACCAAGGCTACTCAGCTCTGGCCCTCAAATTCAAATGCGGTCCTATTTTATTTTTATTTTATTTTATTTTATTTTTTTTATGTAATCACTGACAGGTGTTGAACAAGGGTCATCCTCCAGACCTTTTTTCTAACTAAAGGGTAGATGGACCATCAGCAGAGGCTAGGCTATGTAGACTGTGAGTGGACAATCCCTGTCCAAAACATTCCCTCCTCATCCTCATTTCCCCCTCCCCAGTGGCATATCGTTGCTTCCACCAACAACACTAGAATTAATGACTAATTGAACGATTTTGTAGATGTGTATTTAAATAACTTAAATAACACTGACATCCAGGACTAAGAGGAATGGAGAAGAATGATCAAACTGTGGGTTATAGTCAGCGCAAGTCATGTGGCATATGAAATCTAAGAGTCTTATTTGATGATGCGCTGTGGAGCTGGTATCTCTGCTACATCTCTGATGTTCACCATTAAAAATAGTAATGGGAGAAGATTTCCAGCTGGAACATGCTGCTTATCTCAGTTGTTTTGTGTCAGCTGGTTAGGTGGGTTGAGGGGGGGTGCGGGGGGGGGGGGGGGGGTGCAAGAGCACTCCCTATTTGCGTATCTACAGACCCATAAATATTGAGCTAGTTTGGAATGTTGAATTATTTGGCTTTTGTTCCCAAACACTTTGCAACTGTGTATTGCTCTTCCCTTTCCATGTTGTGCTCCAGCACACACAAACCATAGACCTTTATTTGGATGACAACTAATTTCCTGCCATGTGAGTTTTGTAATGGGATTGTTTGAATATTTATTCTAGGGCTGTAAATATTTTACTGTGACAGATTAGGTTCAGTGTTCTCCCAGGGCACGTTTGTCATATAAGATGTTGGCAGGAAAAGTAATGGCTTTCCACATGATTCAAGTAGCAGCTCTCCAGAAGTCCAGTGACGTACTGCATGGTTTATACACACTCTCCACCCTATTCAATCAATTATATGTCCATTGTCAACAGAAGATATTTATGATGTATGCATTCGTGTGCTGGTTTAAGCTTGCCAGCACAGTCAAGTTCAGAGAAGGTTTAAGGTGAACAAGTCAGAGTTTTTCCTCAGTGTATATGGGTGAGTTCCCTCAAGACCTCTGGCAGAGGCCAAATTTCGGCAAGAAGAACGGCGCGCTTAAAAAAAAAACAAAAAAAAAACGAGACACTTCCTGGAAACAGGGCAGCAAATGTTCTCTTGATCACACCCACGGACACGGTCCCAAGACTAACAGTCTGCAGTGTATCTTCCAGCCCACTGGACGGTGGGAGAGAGGAAGGTGGAGAAACTGATCAATTGTTCCCCTCCAGTCTCACAGGAAATGGATATGGCACTTCCTCTATGTGTGTGCAGAAGTGAGTCAGAGAAAAAAAAAAAAAAAAAAAGGAGAGAAAAGACGGATACGGGCCCAAATAAAAGTAACACGGGAAAATTCACCTTTTCATTCTGTAACTAAAGACTCTATCACAAACACCCCAGGTTCCTGTATCGGAGATGCAGACTCGCTCCTGTTCGGGGGGAACGGACACACAACTGCCGCTATGCTGTGTTAATGAAGAGCAACTTCCAGAACCCTGTTTTTTTTTTTTTTTTGGTGTTGTTTTTTTTCCTGGAGCTTTCTCTGGGCCAGGTTTCTGTCAAGTCTCAGATACAGGGCCTCCTGTAACACCAACCAAGAGAAGGGGGCCACGCTTTGTCAGGTGATAACCCTGCTCTCTAGGGTGTAGCTATCACACTCTGCTGTGTTAGAGTGCCAGTGTTCTCTATTTAAAAATAGGGAGCAGGGATTCGCCTTTCATGGTTTATTTCACACACTCCTTCACTTATCATATGAAGAAACTCAGCACATGAGGCCAACAATTAAAAATATCTCTCTTAAATGTCCCTCTGTGTTTGTGTGTGTATGTGTGTGTGTGTGTGCGCGCGCGTGCCCATGTGTGTGTGCGTTCGCCAGTAAAAATGAAAAAGCTTTAGACATCGTCTCTCTGACTGTTCTATTGGCTTGGCTTTGTTCACAGTTTTTGAAGTGATGATACTTCCATGAAACTATAAGCAAAATGGACTACAAGTTGGGAGAACTATTTTCATCGTTATTATCCTAAGAAACACAAAGATAGTTTAGAATAAGTCAAGAGCTCAGTGAAAGAAGCTGGAAGCTAACTCTCAAACGTGACTCAAACTCTCGAGTGCTACAGTCCCGTATCTACTGGTGAAGGCCACTATTAATTTTACTGCCATGCTTGGGCATGTGAAACTCTTTCTGATTCCCAGTACCACCGTGATCTCCAGTGTCTGAACCTAAGACCCAGACTGTGTTTATGATGTGGGTATACACATTCATAAATTATGCATGCTTCATCATTTACGGACATGTCTTAGGTTAAGTCCGGGAACTGTACGCATACACAACACACAAAAGTATGCCCTATATATATATACTTAGTGAGCAGACCAGCAATGAGACAGGAAGTGACATAGCATTCTGAGAACATAGAAAAAAAAAAAAAATATATATATATATATATATATATAGGCCTATATCTGTTACGCCGTCACAGATGACAGTTTGATTAGACTTCTGTGGAAACATACAGGAGCTAAAAGTTTATCTTGAAGTTTACTCTGGCACACAAAATTAGATAGCAGACAGTGATATGTGTTATTTGAATTGGGCAAAAAAAAAAAAAAAAAAAACACAGATAAGCAAAACGTTTTGCTTTGGCTGCTAACGCTAATGCTAACAGTCGTATATGCTGAGCAAAGACCTTTTGGGTCTTTGGTTCTTTTTTTTTTTTTTTTTGGTAACCTTTGCCTCTTTAATCTTAAAGCAGGGCTCATGTGTCAATCCTGGGGAGGGGGTCACTCGTGTGAGGTATCAGCACAACCATTGTGATGGAGGAGACGACAAAAATACAAACTTTTGCTGAACGTGGGGAAAGTAGAAGTCTTTCTCTCCATTGTTTTCACTAGAGGAAAGAAAAGAATGAGGGGTGACACGGACGTGCCAGGGGGGAGACGGAGACAGACACCAAGAGGTCGGCCACTTTCTTTGTCCCCTTTGAAAATGGCTGAAATATTCGAGAGAGACCGATTTCGCTGTTTGGTCAGTTGTTCAACAGGAACAATATGCTAGGCTATAGAGATAACAATACAGGTTGGGTTTTTTTTTTTTTTTTTTGCGCGCGAGGGACGAAAAGGGCACGACGAAAAGACACGTTTACTTTTTTTTTTTTTTGGTACATAAAACAAAAAAAAAAAAAGGGGGAAAGTCGACGTATGGAAGGTTCATAGCAGAGGTCAGCGTCACTGAGAAGACAAAGAAAAACCTCATCACGGCTGCTTTTCAGACTGAATGAGTTATGACTGCAACGGAAATAACAGAGAATTTCATCTCTTTTTGTCAGTCCGCAATATGAACCGAAAAACAGATACTAATGAGGTCGGACACGCTCATGGAAAAAGGTAACACCACAGTGATAGGAGAGTTACACAACACTTCTGTTCTGATTGATGTAATGTTGATGGATGTTTATCTGAATAAACCCTTCACCGTCTGTGGCATACTTGTTGCGGGCACACACAGATTCACAGTTTCCCCCGATGCTGTTCACACTCCCAGATGACAGAGGGGATGAACCAAAGGGGAAGGTATTTAATCGCTCCAGTCCCTGTGACCAGGCCTTCAGTAAGTAGCCTCGATATGCGAGGTGTCAGGAGTCAAAAGAGAGATGCTGACAGACGGCAGAACCGTGGTCACACTCTAGTACTCGGCCAGGTCTCTTAACGTTCATTACAGGGGACGGACCAAATGGAACAAACGCCTCAGCCTCTCACAGGGGGATGTATAACTCTGGCATGTGTAAGGTTTTACTCTCAGCGTTTGTTCATAAAACAATCATTGGAAGCCTAATTGATGTAACTATGTAGTGCCTGTTTGCTCTCATGCCACTACCAGGGGCTGAATGATTTTCCCAGTCACATGGACACAGAACATCATTTTATCTGCCAAAACCAACAGCTGTCCAGATTCCAAAAACACAGCCAAGAGAAACCGTTTCCCCTGAGAGAAAATTGGGGGGGGGGGGACACACACACACAAAAATATTTCAACCTCCTATAGACCCGTCTGTCCCCGTCTGAGTTTTTGTTAAATGTTTTTTTTTTTATCGCTTGAGAAGTTAAGTCTAACAGACCTTTGTAAGAAGACCCACAGAAGTCTGTGAGACACAGATATTCATCCCTCTACGGGGAGTGTTTGTAGGTCGAAGTGCTAACTGTGCGATGAGGAGACAAATGCAGTCACTGTCTTTGTGGAAAGGCCTCGGGGTATCTGAGTGACACAAAGCATCTGATGCTCTTTAAAGCCACCCAAAGGCAAAGCCTAAAGACAAACCAGATGTCTGAGAAAGAAAAGAAACAGAACATGGAAGACAACCATGGAATTCTGATGAAAGGCGTATTTGTTGTCCTTGACATTCTGATAGGGTTTTTTTCTTTTGGGGGGGGGGGGTTGTTTTCGTTTTTTTGGTGCGTGTGTGTGACGAACACGTTGGGGTATTTGATTCCCGTGGGGATTTGAACGAGTTCTGTATTTGGATGTGTTATCCACAAAAAAACGTAAACATTATAGAGATGAAATAAACTGATAATGCTGCTGCTGCAAAAAAAAAACTGTGACATGTTTGTTCTTCAGTTTAGTAATGGTCAACATAGATATCCATATTGCAATGGCATATAAACATATTAATATGTGTATGATGTTAACTAACAAAATAGGCTTCCAAAACATACTGCGTGTTTGTGTTTGTGGTCAACACCGTTCTTCTGACGACATCCATGAGCAAGTTCACTGTGGTCTGCGCTGTAACATCTTGCAGTACCCCAGAGCAGGGGTCCATGTACAATTTCTATTGTTTCCAAATACAATCTCACTTCCCCTCCTGATGTGGAGATATTCTTCAAAAACTAAAATAGAGTACCAGGCCGGTGAACCGGGGGGGGGCATTGTGAGCTATAAGGAGAGGAAGGTAGAGGAGGAGGAAGAGGAGGAGTAGGAGAAGAAGAAGGAGGAGGAGAGAGAAAGAAAGGAGGGAGTACGAGCGAAGGGGTGGGGGGGGCTGGTGGTGGGGGGGTGGGGAGCCACTTACAATGCCCCTATGCGTCACACTTCGTCCCCAGATTCTCCATAACTCTGGCCCATTGGCAGCTGCCCCTGTTCATCAGCTGTTAAAAGACATAGCCTAACCACCCGGGTATCTGTCTTTCTAAGGACACGGTTTGCTTCTCCACTCGTCTGCTTATTGTATCACTGAGGAGGGACCTGTGTGCATCTGTCTTTTTCAACCAGGATAGGAAAACATCTAACGTACAAGGCTAGAAGAAAGAAAAAAAAAAAAAAAAAAAAGATAAAAACCACTGTATTCTATAACAGGGGTGGCTCTTCCTGAAAGACGTTTCTAACCTCTAACGGTTTTTTGTCTACGAAAAACAAAACAAACAAACAAAAAAAAAACGAGGGAGCTTGACAGCAAGAAGATAAACCATTGAACAGATATAAAGAGACATCCATCCTTCAATCCTTCAGACATCGGAGGATACAGTTATTTTTCATGGTTCAAGGAGTGGAAAATCTATCCAGTGTGTCTTGTTTGAGGACTCCGAGACAGCTGTATCTCCACTGACAAAGAAAAGAGAGAGAGGCAAAGGAACTATCAATCCACGTTAGAACAGACTGCCAAATATCCATCCCTCTATCTTCCCATCCAGGGAGCGGGGTAGGACACCACTGCCTTCAGCCTCGCCAAGCGGAGCCGTCAATCTACCTGGCTTCATACTGTGAGAGGTCCTCTCTTCCTTCTGAGCGCTGAGAGAGACATCAAACAACTTGCACTTGATACCAAAAAAAAAAGAGAAGCGAAAGAGACTTCGAAATTCAGATCCTTAAAAATCAGAGAGACAGACGGCCCCGTGCGAAATCTCTGAGAGACGTTAAAAACCATTGCACTAATATACAGACACTGTCTTTTGACCTTTTTTGACAGCTTCAAGGTAAATTTGGGTATTATATCCGCCCTTCGCTCAAGCTCTGGGAAGTATCTGGTTCAGTCCAGTGTTTAAACAGCGACGTTAACGTTAAACTCGACTTAAGATCTCACTTTAAAGAGAGAGAATCTCAGAGCATTTTTTTTTTGAGAGAGAGAGAGAGAGAGGAAATCCAATTTCCTACTTCACCTGACAAAGACCTGCGCACCTGTCCGAGCCTGAGCGCGGCCCACCCGTCCGACCCCCCCCCCCTCTGACTGAGAGACACGGTCAGGAGACACACGCACACGCGCACGCACACACAGGTACAGTGGAAAATATCCAAAATTAGATTCTGCACGACCAGATCTCTTTGGTTTGCTTATACTTTTTGTGTTTTAAATATGGCACTAAAAGGTTTACACGTTTTCAAGATCGCGGTTGACACTGACAGGGTCGTGAGAAGGTTACGACGCCTTAGCTCTCCTGAGCCTTTTTCTCTCGCAGCTTTTCCCGTCAACGTTGGCCAGTGTTTCCATTGTAGGTGAAGATCTGTCAAACAACTTAGAGTGTCAGCAAATAAGGATGTGAACACCGAGATGAATTTGTTTGTACAAAAAGACTTTACTGTGTTTGTCTTCGTTGCTGCTGTTGTGTTGGTGACCGTGAATCTGGGCTTGCCATGACTAATGTAAACTAGCAAGTGCATTAAGATAAAGTAGAAACAAAGTACAAACTAAAATAAACAGAAAATCAAGAGTAAAGTGGCATCGGAGAAGACAGAAAACGGAGCGCGACGGACCATTATATCTTTCAGTCCTTATTGTTTGTGTATTTGATTTCGACACGATCACAAGAGAGGGAATCCGGAGTATTTGATATTTTCTCTGATTCGCTCTTGTGTTCATGCTGAAAAGGGGATCCCTGCTTCTTATTTAAACGGTCCAATTAGACGTAGGCTGTTGGGCCAAAGTTTTGGACGCTCTATTCAAAGTCTCTTTCATGAAATAAATAGGAAGGTTTGTAAGAATAGACCTTTGTAATTACATTAGGGGATCTCAGAGAGATTCTGAATAGACGCACAAACGTTCTCTCTGTCGCGCTCTCTCTCTCTCTCTCTCTCTCTCTCTCTCTTTCTTCTTTCTTTTTCTCACTCCATGCTCTCTCTCAGACTTTTCACAGTTTTGCGTAAAGTTTATGCCTTAGTTGTATCGTACTCAGCGGATTGATTTTCTTTTTTTCTTTCTTCTTCTTTTGCCATCATTTGTAACCAAATGCCACATCGCTATTTCTAGGGTGCTAGCGCAGCAAAGCGGATTCCTGATAAACATCCCTATTCTTTTTTCAAAATAACAAGCCCTGACAACCACAAGTAGGGCCCTAAGGCCCTGGCTGGATCTCCTTGTACAGTCCTTTGACTGTAAATGGGACTTGGTTCACAGAGCAGGGACAAATGACTGGCAAGGCCAGTGTAAATATTTATTGGGAGAAGAGGAGCTGGTAAATGCTTCAAGTAAATGTTGGTAAGGCATGTAGGCCCGGAGTGAACCAAGGACAGCACTCTGAAACGAGATCCCAGCCGTGGACTCTACAGCAGACAGACAACTCTGGACATGGGGTCAAAGACGACACCTTTCACACTGTCTGGGTCATCTCCCTCAGTCGCAGAACTGGAGATGAGCGGCGCGTCCGTATGTGTGTGTATGTGTGTGTGTGTGTGTGTGTGTGTGTGTGTAGTGGCTGAATGGAAGGTTTGAACTGTTGACGAGAGGAAGGGGAACAGGCTGAATCAACCATGCCCTCTACTGTTAAACAGGTCAAGCCCAGGATCACTTAGTGTTGTGTGCGTGCGTGTGCGTGTGCATGTGCGTGTTCGCGCGCGCATGTGTCTATGTTCTTGTGTGTTTTCCTTGAATGAGGTAAAGTTACACCAGTGTCCTTTAGCGCCTTAGAGAGTCGCATATGAAGATATGCACTGATACGCACAGAATCCATTTATGTTGTACCTCGCTATCCATTCATCCTGGCTTTCCTCTCTCCTCATTCAATGCTTTAATAACACATAGGCGCTCTACAAGAGCCTGCAGTCCTCTCTCATCTGTGGGGTCTCTCTCATTTCAGGTTTCCCCATTGTGTTTGTTGTCACCAGGCAGGCTCACACACACACACACACACACACGCACACACACTCAGGACAAACATAGTACGGAAGCGCCTGGTCCTCTGTTCATGTTTTTCAAGCTCTCTTTTTTCTCTTCCCTCTGTTTCTTACAGCCCTGCTCTCTATCTCCAGAGCGCTCTGGCCGTAAAAAAAAAAGACCTACATTGTTCTCCTTTCCCCCGAGTAAACATGGAAAGGAGGAGGGTGTGGATATCACCCCTTCCCTCCTTTTCTGCCTCTTTCCTCACTAAAAAAAAAAAATAGAGAGAGAGAAAGAAAGAAAGCGTCGATGCCAAAGAGACTCACGTATACCATTGTAAATCTCAAAAGACAGAATTTATTATACTATGACGTTGAGAATTTTGAGAATTTGAGGAAGTTTGATTTTGAGAATTATGAATCCAACAGGAACCGGTGATTGAGACGTGAAGGTCATTAAGTGTTATATTGATGATGGCGTTTCTGTCATAATACAGACTTCTTATCAACAAGCCAAGTTTTCATGACACTATTCATCGCAGTGGCGCTTGTGGGACTAATTAATAAATGTTGTCCGAGCAGTTGACTGACTCACAGAGAGAGTTCTTTTCTTCTCATTAATGAAGTTCAAAAAAAAAAAAAAAAGTTAAAACGTCAACGAGCACCCACCGTCCACTTTTGGGTGGGTAGTATTTTAAGCGTTTTAAGTGTTTTTTTTCTGTTGGCCTTTTTAACCTTCTAAGACACAAACATGACTGGTTTCCTTCAAAGTGCCATGTCAGAGGGAAATTATATTGTTTGAGATTACTTCCTCCAGGGGGAAGGGAGCGAGACAAGGGGGCTATAGACACCGCGGTCTAAGACTCAATGGAGGCTTCCGCCACGCCTGTGCCTGTCTCAATCTACCACTCTGTTCCCACATTCAGCGCCAGCTCCGCAGTCTGCCAAAATCTGCCTCTACGTAAATCTGATGGATGTCTGCTTATATTTTAGGAGTATCACAGGAGTGTTGCGAACTTGCACGAGAACATCTCGCCTCTCTGGCCGACGTTTTCGGTCTGAAATGCCCACCTCGAAGGAGCCCCACAGTTTGTTGAAATGAATGCATTTTATAGAGAAAGACTTACGATACAATAACATGAGCATCCCCATATACGGTATATTGAGATTACATGTTTTATCATCCATACATAAGAATTGGGTTCGCTTTTATTTTGAAACAAGTGAAAAGGAGAGAGTATTTACTTACTCAGTAAAGCTGCATAATAATGTGCTTTTTAGTAAGGGGGTATTACAGAGTGCTCTTAAACTCAGTAATAAATGAGAATTAGTGAAAATGGCTTGAAACATATCGTCATAACAAACAGGTGTTTTAATTAACGGACTGTATGAGATAGCGCAGCAGATCCGATGGACCGCACTCATAAACAAAAGAGCCTTTAAAAAGAGAAGTCTGGACACTGTAAGTAAAAACTGTAAACACTCTGTTACATTATGTTTAAATCCACATCTCTTTCAACACCTCACACAGAGGCACTGTTCTCTCTTCTCTCACTTTCTCCACACACACACACACACACGCACACACACGCACACAGATACAAAGACACACATGCATACACACACACACACACACAGACACACACACACACACACGCACACACACACGCACACGCACACACACAGATACACACACACGCACGCACACGTACCTATTTCATAAAGTCATCACACCCCTCATACACAATCCCGCGCGCTCTCGTGTAGATAAGAGCTTGAGTCACTCCTGCCCACCCTCTTCCCACCAACCCCCCTGAGAACCGTGCGTGTAGCGCCAGACTCTCTGTCTTTCCAGCCCCTGGGGCAGATGTGGGAAGGGGGGGGTGGTTGTGGGTGGGCAGGGAAAAGTCTTCGCTCAGTAGTTTGGTCTTGACAGTGGAAGACATCACAGATCGATCTAAACTGAGCCAATCATCTCCACATGGATTATTGCTGTAGACAGAATACTCTGAGGGTTCAGCACATTCGCTGGTAAGACCGATAATGACTTATCATTGTGACTTACAGAAAAAGCGAGTTCACAGTTACGGCGTTGTCAATAATCACACAGTACAGAATAAAGGAAACAAACCTCAAGGAAAGGCAGAAGTATGGTGTTAGTACAGTTTAGTGCACGGAAACCAGAAAATGCTGTAAGTGAAATATGTAAGTGTTTGGCGACCTCGTTGAACTTACTGAACTTTCTTCACATCTTTCGTAACCTTTGCAGGCTGCTATACATGTACTCAAATACGAGCTAGTTTCCTAACAAAATCAGAAAAAAGGAGCTTGAATGCATTTAGATAATTATTCCTGTATATATTTAGGATTTGTTCGTGTGTGTGTGTGTGTGTGTGTACATGGGTTTTTTTTGTTTTGTTTTTTTGAGGTGAGACAAATCTGCTTGTCTGCAATGCGTTTCCTCTGGAGAGAGGAAGGGGTCATGGTGACAGGAAAGAGGTTATAGTGGGAAAGGTCAGAGTTCCCACACTCTGCAGTATGTCAATGAGGTGGTCGAGGCCTCTGCCAGTTAACGTGGTTTCGTGGCAAAGTTGCCATGGAAACTGAGTTATGGGTGTTCCAGGGAGCAGTCAATTATTCAGTTTTTAAACATGTAGTCAGAGAGCCAGCAAGTAAACAGACACAAAGTGGCAAGGCTATGTAAGAGTGGTTGTTCAAAAATGTTTCAACCCAAGACATTTATGTAGGCTCTGTAGTGATATCCGCTCATACAACCATGTGCAGTTATTTATGAGTATGCAGAAAATAAGACAGAAGTTTAATATCAGCCAAATGTTTGAGATTATTACAGCTCTAAAAGCTTGAATCACTTTAAGCAGCTGAAACGCGTGGGCCAAAGCGTCAGCCCCGTACACTGAAATATGAGGGTCAAAATAAACAAGTGCTATTCTCTACAGAGCAGAAGAAAGAGATAAGCAATATGATGTTTTTTGTATCTGCGTTTATATATAGTTTAGACTATTCTAAAACTCTCTAACCTCCTTTCCCAGACTTGAGGCACTCAGCTGTGTGGGAAAGGCTGATGTGAGTGTGTGCCACACACACACACACACACACTCATACACTCTCACAGACGGAGAGGGTTATTAATATACACGCTCCATATGTCTGCCTTCCATTTCCTCTCATGGCACAGAGAGCAGTGAAATGATGGGACAGTCTTACACATCACTGTAACGACTGGTAGACTTACGACGAACAAGAGGGCATGGGAAGGCAGTGCTATCCAAACACGTGTAAGGATAAAAATGTTTCAAAGCTAATGCTAACGTTTTTTAGCCACTGTTCGTGTCAGTGACCCATCCCGTGACTGGAGCATTTAAAGTAGTGACTAAGTGGTATGGGAAACCACCCCAGAATCCATAAAGTTGCAGATTTCATCCCTGGGCTCTGTGGCTCACTGTGGATGCAACCTCAGTAGATGCACTTACATCAAAGTTGCTCCGCAGGTGTGTGCTCTCTGATACACATGAACTTGTCACCTAACCGAATTAAAGAAAATGCAAGCGTTTAAAAAGCTGAAAGCCCTCTTTATATATATATATTCATGTTTATTCTCTCCCTCTTTCCTTCTCAGGTTATTAAACAGCTGAGTTGTGACCTTTGAAAATGGCTGACTGGAGCCTGCTAGGGAACTTTCTAGAAGAGGTACAGGAGCACTCCACGTCGGTGGGCAAAGTGTGGCTCACCATCCTCTTCATCTTCCGTATCCTGGTGCTGGGCACGGCGGCCGAGTCGTCGTGGGGGGACGAGCAGGAGGATTTCAACTGCGACACGCAGACACCCGGTTGCGAGAACGTTTGTTATGACCGGGCCTTCCCCATCGCTCATATCAGGTACTGGGTGCTTCAGATCGTGTTCGTTTCCACGCCCTCACTCATCTACATGGGCCACGCCATGCACACGGTCAGGATGGAGGAGAAACGGAGGCACAAGGAACAGGAGGATCAAGGAGGAGGAGGCGACGGCGATGGGGGCAGGGGGGCCGGAGGAGGCGGGGAGAAACGGTACCTGGAGGACGACGAGAAAGACGGCGACAAGACGGACACCAGATCGAAGGTGCGCCTCAAGGGGGCGCTGTTGCAAACGTACGTGCTCAGCATCCTGATCCGTACCATGATGGAGGTGACGTTCATCGTGGTCCAGTACCTGATCTACGGGGTCTTCCTCAAGCCCGTCTATTTGTGTGAGGGCTTCCCTTGCCAAACCCCGGTCAACTGCTTTGTTTCGCGGCCTACGGAGAAGAACGTGTTCATCGTGTTCATGCTGGCTGTGGCTGCCGTCTCGCTCGTGTTAAGCATGGTTGAGCTTTATAATCTGGCCTGGAAGCAATGCAGGAGGCATGTCAGGAATTACCGGACGGCCAAGGAGCAGAGAATCAGCGGCCCTTCTGCGGCGGCTGCCGTTCCCACAGAACCGTCCACGCCCAATCGAGCGTGCACACCCCCTCCCGACTTCAACCAGTGCCTGGCATCGTCCACGTCCGGTGCCCTGAGACCACACGCACACTCCCATAGCCACCCTAGCTGTCCGCCCTTCAACAACCGACTGGCCCACCAGCAAAACTTTGTGAACATGGCGACGGAGCGACACTGCGTTCCAGACGACTTGAAGACGGAGGATTTCCTCCAGATGAGCTTTGAGCAAGGACACAGGGACACGCCCAACAACTGCACCCCGCCCCAGTTGCTTAGCAACGGCTTCCTCGGAGAAGAGCGCCGCCTAAGCAAAACCAGCGGGACCAGCAGTCGAGTGAGGTCAGACGATTTGGCTGTATAAGATGAAGCAAGCTGTCATGAGCTGAGGCGGTCAAACACGTGCTATCAAAAAACGCAACATATCACCTACCGAATTTGGGTAGCTTAGCTGTTTTTTTTTCACACCGCTTTCCAAAGCGCCTGAATGGTTAACGGATCGAAAACAGTTCCACCCACAGAATCAGTTTTGATTGTTTGGACAGGCTTGAAGCAGATCTTATGAATATCAGTATTTTATATTGCACAAAACAGAATGAAATACATTTATGTATAATGTGAAGTGACTTAAGATAACCAGGGACTTCCTTGCTGTTGAACTTTAGTATTTTTATATCTTTTTATGAAGCACTGAATAAAGAAGCTTTGATTAATGCTTTTTTTTTTTCTTTTTTTTATCCCTTGTTCTGGCACATATTCCTTTAGCAAGACATTGAATTCATATCAAATAATTGCACATATTTCATTTGTATGTAACAATTAAATATGTATGTACGTATGTACGTGAGTGCACCAAACACTGATTGACATAAACTGCTAACCAGCTGTTGGAAAGTTGTGCTCTTGGCAAGACAAAAAAAAAAAAAAAAGAGTCACAGACTTCAACAGATGTGACGTGTGTCCATCATTTGAGCCATTCTCAGAGACACAAAACACCAACGGTAAGAGAGCTTTGTATGACAGACAAGGCCAGTGGTGTACAGTTTAGTCGGCGTGAAGTCACTGTGAAACCTACCTGTCAACACGTTCACTCGAGAGACGGAACACGCTGTGTCCTAGGCGCCAGGTCGGTATCGGAGAGGGTCAGCGCCTCTCGGGGTCACGGTTGGTGAATTCGTTTGATAACGCATCAAGCATTCATTGTCAATGCCGCTGTGACATATGTGAAGGAAAGATCAAATATGTTTTTTAATCTTCTTTTTTGTCGTTGTTGTTGTTGCTGCACCAGATTCGTCCAAAAATGTTTGTTTGTTATAATTGGGTTGACAAGTTTTAAGAGTGTTATCAGAAAGTTGTAAACATATTTTGGCTCTTTGTTTGTTGGGCAATAAGATAATATGTGATCTTTTGAGCACTTCATGCAGTGTCTTGACTGAAAACATAACACAATGTTTTTGATTTGCCTTGTCCATATATTGCTTTTTGTTTCATTTCTGTATGTAAAAGTACTTAGCAAATACTTGAAAAAACAAAAAAACAAAAAGAAACTTCTTAATTTGCATTTTTGTACACTTAACTGCTTAAATAATATACGGTTAAACCACTAATCGAGTGTGATTCATTTGATTCCATAAGAACAGCATAGCATCTCCTACCAAACGTACCATCAGAAAAACATTCATTTGCAGGGCTTCACAGCTGTAGGGCTTCCTTTAAAGACTCAGATCTGGTTAAAAAAAATCCTGAAAGATTTTTCTTTTTTCGGGTAACAAATGTCATAAGAATAAAAAACTGTCATTTGCAGCAGGTCTGTGTTCAGACCAAAACATTTCTGCAGGAGGAGAACGCCATAAAAGCTTGTCATTTTTACGTGTTACAAAATCCCATTTAGCACAATTTACACTGACATTTTGATGTGCATTTCAGTGCTCTTATGTACGACATTTTTCCTTTGTCAAGGTAACAAGCAACTGTAAGTTACACCACTAGAGGGAGACACCATTCAACCCTCAGTTTCTTTCTAGGCATCAGATCATATTGCTAGACTAGAGAATGAAGTGAATTGACATACTTGTTTGAATTCCCATACAGTGCTAAAGGTCATATTGTCCCATCATGTTTTAGACAGTATGGGAATGGAAAACATAAACCAGAAATGGCACTCCGCAGCTGCTGGACAGTCTAAACCACTCTAAAATTAGCTCAGCGGCTAGAGTCCTCGGGGCCATGTGTCCCATTGGAATGCTGGGTAAGAATAGAACCATGTTGGATGTATCATTTTGAGAAGCTTGGGAAAGTGCAGGGGGATTTTAAAAAAAAAAACAAAAAAAAAAAAAACAACTGTTTTGGAATGTTTTGTCAATGTTTCTCAAGGCATCATTTGAATAAGCCTTGAGTCTAGAATTTTCTCTCAGAATACAAATGAGTGATCCTGCTAGGTAGGCTGTATCTGTTTCTTTAGAGAGGGTACTTCTTGTGGAGTTTGGTTTCATTTGGTCACTTTGTGGTATGGTTTTAGTTTATCTAATAATGTTTCAGTTACAGTCTTTGAGACAGCTGTGCTTTCTGCAAGCTCATTCAACACGTTATTGAGACAACAAATTTTTGAATCAAAAATGCATACCTCAACGCATGAATTAAAAATGCATTCGTCACCTACGTTTAAAACAAAACGAAAGATGAGTCAAAATTCCAAAAATTGGAGAATTAAAAACAACCTTTCAGACCAACACAATTCAAATCAACATGTACATTACATGTACTTCTCCACCAGGGGGCAGTATGATACAACAAGCGCTATAAGAATAGACACGAGGGCTGCGTGACACTTTATACCAAACAATATATTTTATTTGTCTTCCAACACCACAGCCCAGCCATAGGAAGTGGTTCAGTACCAAATTCAAATGGAGTTACACATGACAAGCTTAACACAGGAGGGCCAGGGACATAGACAACCTAATAGCTTTTTTTTCTGTCGTTTTTTTTTTTTTTTTTTTTTTTTTTTTAAATCATTTGTTTTCTACAAAATGCCACCCTCCAGTAATCCCGGCTTTGTCGATGCTGCAATGTATAGTCATACATAGCTCAGCTTCACTCTCTCTCTCTCTCTCTCTGTACGTATTCCGTAACGGGCAGAGACACGGTCCGCGGTTGTGTCCAGGAACCGTGGAGACGGGGGACGGGGGGGGGGGTGAAAGTCGGGGGCAGAGCCGAGTGCCATGGTTTTGGGTTGAAGGCCCCATGTGCCCGCTCCTGTATCCAGTCCAGCTTAAAGAAAAAAAATCTAGAACATGAACCAGAGACCACACTGCATACATCAGAAGATTACTGCTCCTACCTACTTTTGTCAAAGTGTTTTTCTCTACAATAAAAAAAAAAGAGAGAAAAGAAAAAACACTTTTTTTTCTTTACAGTTAATTCTTGTTTGTGCTTTTTTTTTTTTAATAATACTATGATCTGTATGAGGTCTTAGTTTGGTTTATCATACACTGGAGTAGCAAAGGAAATTAAAATTAAAATATTCTGTTTGCCCCCATGGTACACAGTTATTTTGCGACGGCGTTTGTGACACCATATAGCCACGCACATCCACGCTCAATCCCCCCCTTTACAAATGAAGATGGAAAAAAACAAAACAAAACAAAAACAAAAGAAACAAACAGAAACTATAGAAGTCACTGGTAGAATCCCTTTAACAGCACAAGTACAGTACACACATACAAAGAGCATTTCATCTCTGGAGGGAAGTGTTACGATGAGATGTAAACATATAGCCAAGACGGTGCAACTCTTGTGACAAAATGTTCCTTGACTTTTTCTCCTCTGTTCATTCAGGGGTTTTTGTTTTTTTTTTTTCTCCAAACTTTTTTTTTTTCCTCCTACTCCCCCTTCAGTTTCTCATATAAAAGTACAATAAAAGACCCCTTTTACTGTCAGGTCATCCTTAAACTTGGTTTTGATGTTTTGCTTTTGTATGTGGCCACCCATGTCCACATTGTCAGGCAAAAAAATCTGAATGCGAGCCAGTTTATTTAAATCCAATACATTCCCAATTTTCTTGAATAAATCAACCCAATCGGCTCATGCCAAAACAGAAACTCTGTGAGCGCAGCGCTGTACTGTTTGTACTGCTCTCTCAGTCTTCACACAAAAAGCACCTGCAAGCTGTGGACCATCTCTGGGGGGGGGGGGGGGGGGTGAGGATTCCCTCAATACACATCCAGGTGTGCACGTATGCATGTAACAGAGTGTGTGTGTGAGCACCTCGACCTTATCCCACCCAGATGTGTGTGTGCGTGCGTGTGTGTGTCTGTGTGTGTATGTGCATATGCATCAAGTGTCCCACTTTCCACACAGAGGCCTTTGACAACACACAGCTTGCAACTTTGTATTCCTTTTGTAATGGTATCTTTTTTGTTTGTTTGTTTGTTTGTTTGTTTCACAGGTTTTGCAGTTTCCTGGTTGTCCACGACTGGGTTGAGTCTTGGCATTTAAGCATAGCAGCTCAGAACATTATATTCCCAGGGTTCCCCGGGCCAGGGTTAAAGCCCATGCTCATATCGCCTGCCATGCCACGGGGCCGCATCTGTGGGGGCATCATCATAGTCTGTTGGGGGCCACCCATCCCTTGTAGTGACATCATCATGTTCGGGGATCCCACAGGGCCAGGGTGGTTGTACAACGGCCCTCTTTCCTTGCCCTGCATCATTCCCGGGCCTCCCATCATGCCTGGCTGCTGACCTGGCGACAACATCCTGTGCTGGGGTCCCATCATACCCTGGCCCATGAAACCAGGGGGCCGCATAGGGTTGTGGCCAGGGTTGCCCATTGGCATGTCCTGGGGCCCCATGTGACCAGGGCCCGGAGGACCTCCCATTCCCTGCATAGGGAGGCCCATCCTGGGGTTGCCCTCGCCCATCATTCCCTGCATCTGAGAGAACCCGGGCGGTCCGGACGGGTGCGGCGGCTTGCCACCGGGAGCATCTCCGCCGCGGGGGAAGTACGAGAGAGTCTGGCTGGGCTTCTCCGACGGGATGATGCGTGACAAGTCAAACTCCGGGATGCCCGAAGCACCAGGCCTGATGACCTCGTGCAGGTCCGAGTCGTTGAAGACGCCTGGCATGTTGTTGAACTCCTGTCCGCCAGGTGTGTTAGGTTTACACATGCCAGGCTCACCTCCAGGCCCATGGGGCATGTTCCCCATTCGACCGAGTGGACCGCCCTCCCCCTGGAAGCCCATACCATGAGGAAAGCCTCCCTGGGGCCCGGGACCATTGTGGGGGAAGGGCACCTGTTGTGGAGGAGACTGCCCCGGCGGGAAGCCCTGACCCCGGTGTGGGAGACCCATACGGCCCTGGGGCATCATCTGGTTGTTGCCCATTCCTGGGTCCTGGGAACCAGGGGGCATCATCATTCCATGGGGCATCATCCCCGGTCCCATGGGTCCGGAGTGAGGAGGCATGTTGGGACCCATCGGATTAGGGGAGGGCATTTGGTTGGGCATGCCATGGGAGAGGGGCTGGGAACCCATGGTGTTCATGCCCATGGGGCTGAGGGAGGGCATGGGACCAGAGGAATTGGGCGTCATCATCCGTGGTTGTCCTGGGTGGTGGTTTGCACCCATGCCTTAAAGAGAAGAGACATCACAACATCAACCACAACCAGTTAAAAAACAAAAAAAATCTATTAAATGATTCCACGGCAATCAACACTTCCACAGCTGTTGCGGAAGAATTCACACACAATCTCTAAACTAAGCTGGACATTCCATAATAAATAGTGTATCCCTACATCCATCCAAGACAGAAGTCTAAAATGCAGATGTTTGAATATCGCATTAAGCAACAGGAATATGCTAAAATAACATGGCCTTTGTAATGGAAAACGAATCTCCACACGTCTGATCTTACCAGGTATGCTGTTGTTCATGGAGGGCAGATTAGGGGAGCGAGCAGGTGGCGAGTCGTCATCAGAACTGGCCACAGTCTTGATGGCATCGTGGTAGAGCGGCGTGGAACTGGGCATGGCGAATTTGGACATCCGTGACATCATGATGGACAGGGGGTTCTGAGATAGCGTGGGCTCGGGGGGCATGGTGTAGGGGCTACTGGACGGAAGACTTCCTGGAACGTTCATGGAACCCGGTTGACTGGACGTGCCACTTGAGGGTGGTGCAGAGGGTGGAGCATTTCCACCTAATAGAGCAGGGAACACAAAATGAGATTGTAAAAAAAAAAAAAAAACATCAGGAATACATACAGTTTTACCACATAGTGGTTACTGAAAATTGCTGAGGCTATTGAGACAGCCTGGTTATCACCTTCAGCCCACTGAAGCTAAACATTCTTCATTCAAAAACAGGTACCACGTTACTCAGGAAATTAACAGATGAATAATCAGGAACTTTTCAAATATCTACATAACGAATCCACACGCATCTTCTGATGCACATAAACAACCTTTACATAAAGAGAAAGAATTATTTGCTGATCAAACCCCAAAAAGCACCAACATATCCAGTTAAACTAATCAACAAATTCTTAATTGGCTGTGTCGCGTAATGTACGTGGAGTGAAGTAAATATCTGGGAAGGTGCCGGGTCCTCAAGAACTTGAGCAGCAGGAACGACGGACTCTCAGTAAAAGGGATATAAACCTGCAGATGACAAAGGACAACTATACCTTGCTCGACATTGCCCATCATATTTGGTGAGGTCATGCTGAGAGGAGGTTTGTTGTTCTGGGGTATTCCCGGGCTTTGCATGGGTGGCTTGGGGGACGACGTCCAGCCAGGTGAGGGCGCAGGGAGCGAGGGCGACTTCATGTGGACGGGTGAAGCCCCCGCTGAACCCATCATCGGGGGTGATTTTATGGACGCAGCCGCCGCAGCCGCCGCTACCGCCGCCGCCGAGGGTCCGGTGAGCATCCCGGCAAGCTGGGAGGGGGTCTGTGGAGATTTGAGGTTACCAGAGGGTGAACCCAGCATGGGTGACTGCACCTGACGCAGAGTTGGGGATTTGAGAGGGTTAACGTTGGGCGAATTGGCCGGACCGGACTGAACACTCAGGTCTGATGGCTTGCGCCCCATGCTCCTCTGATTGGGTGGGGGCCCTGAGCTGTTTGGGGGTTGGTTAGGAGGTAACGGGGGCATGTGACTAAGCCGGCCATTTCCACCTGCATTTCCTCTCTGATCTGGTACAAAGGGGGGCTCACCCCTTGGGCCTCGTGGATTTCCAGGGCCCTGAGGACCCATGCCAGGAAATTGTCGGTTGGGACCCATATTGAAGTCTCCTGGGTGAGGCTGATCTGGGAAAGGGGGACCCTGCATCATCTTCTGCTGGGGTCCCATATTATCAGGCATAGGCCCTCCCCCTTGTCTCATCTTCATCATCTCCTCAGGGCTAATGTTCATGGGTGGCTCTCTCATTTTGGAGGGCCCCATCATCTGGGGGTTGGGGCCCATGTTGATGTTGCCGGGTCCCATGCCAAACTCGCCCATGTCACGTCCAAGGCCTTTCACAAACTCCATCCTGGATGAGGGGCTCATCGGACCATCTCCAGGCATTCTGGGAAACATCATACCTCCTCCGTTACCAGGCTCCATGGGTCTTTGGTTTCCCATCATCCTGTTCATCTCCATCATCATGCCATGTGGCAAACCCATGCCCTGTTTGTCACCCATTCCTTGGTGGAACATAGCCTCTTGCACTGCTTGAGGGTTTGGGAACCTCTCCACCCGACCACCGGGACCACCAAACATCCCCTGTCCTGGTGGGAAGCCCCTACCATCTCCCATCTTGGGCATGTCGTCAGGCCAGTTCATGCCAGGCCGTGGCATGGGGTTGGGTCCTCCCTCCATGTCAGGGTTCATCATGCCAGGGAAGCCAGGCATTCGCTGCATGTGCGGATGCATCCCCCGAGGGCCCATGTTCATTTGCTCAGGGAAAGGTTCGGGGCCTCCAGGGCCCCACACTTCACCAGGATTCATCTGGTAAGGAGGTGGGGGACCACGCATCATACCACGCGGCCCAGGCTGGTGCAACATCATGTCACCCATGGGTCTGTGTTGCATCTGTTCTTGTTTGCGCTTCTTCTCTTCATAGAATTCTTGTTGCAGCTTTAACCAAGCCATCTGCTCAGGGGTCATGTGGTCACTATGCTCACCACCTGGTCCTTGGTGTGAATTCATAGGACCTGGCCCCTGTGGTGGGGGTCCCAGCTCATCTGGAGAAAAGGGCATGTCTCTGGAGCCCGGAGGCCCAAACGGAGGTCCGTCTGGACGTGGGCCTCCAGGGCCACCAGGTTTTCCTAAACTCTGTGACTGCGCTATCATAGCTTGCAGTGGACCTTGCTCAGGCTTCTTGGGGCCTCCCTCCATCATGGCAGCATTGGGCGGAGGGCCACCCATATTCCCTTGTCCCATGGCAGCCATATCTTTATCATCAGGGAAAAGCATGCGCTGAATATCACGCAACGTCTGCAGTGAACGTTCGCGGTGCTCCAGCTGTTCCTGGGAAAGACCCTCTGGGTTGTCTCCCATATGAGCTAGCTCATGAGCCAGCTGCTGGTGGTGTTGAGCAGTCAGTTTGGCATCTGCTCCCTTGGGCAGCTCCACTGAAGGAAAGCCTGACTGGGGACCAGCACTGGGACCTTGGTTGGGAGCTTGGTTACCAGGCGTCCCGGCAGGGTTGCTACCATCATGTGATCCAGCACCATCCTGGGGACTACTGCTGGGGAGGCTCTTGGAGTCCATGCCTCCCGTGGGGGTGGCATCCTGGGGGAGGCTGGTTGGTTTGGACCCTGGGGCTGGCTGCTGAGGTTGGGCTGGTTGCGCTGGAGGCTGCTGCTGGCCTGGTGGCCCCGACTTGGAGGCTGCTTGGTGGTTCTGGTCAGTGGGGTGAGATGAGGGCTGTTGCTGGGGCGGTGCCCCCGTCTGCTTGGGGTCATTCCGAAGGGGCCCCATCTGATTGTTCTGGAAAAGATATCCAAAAATTCAGCTCAGACAAGGATCTTATCACCTTGACATTTGGTTAAGCACTTAAAACACTCAGCAATGAAATGTTTGTTACCAGGGGAAGTTGAGGCTTGTTGCCCTTGCCATTGGAGATATTGTTCATGTGATAAGCAATGATGTTGTCGGCATGGCCTGTTATGACAGCATCTGCAGCCCTACAAGAAGAGAAGAGCGCATTCAAATCAGTGCACTGAAAATAACAGATAATGCACCAGTTTGCCTGGGGTTCTCTTTGAAACATTAAGTAGACAGGGTAATTGTGTTTAATTGTTATTTAACATTTAATGACAAAAGTGGCCTAAATAGGTTCCAATTTATTGAGCAAAACAAAAGAGCACAAAAAAAGAGAGTGTGAAAGAAAGATATGTGACTCTGCGTATGAATGCATGGACTGTTGTTAATGACCTTGTGTACAGAAATGCTACTGGCAGCCATTGAAGACAAACAAATGCAGCTAAATCAGAGCCAGATGTGTGACAAGACTTGTCTCCTTTCTCATGTAATGTCAGAACCAATACAACAAACGCCCCTCTTGGGGGGAATCTCCCTTTATGGACGTCATGCATGTCAGGGTCCCTGACATTCCCTGTCAGTACTATTCGGCATCCTGCTGAGAGTCGTCTGAAGGTTCGGGTGACAGTTGCTTCAGTCTCAGCTAATGTATCAGTGTCATCACTTACACTCACACTTATCAACACTCTGCAAAGGCCTCGACTAAGCTCAGCAAAGAGACAGATATTGCCTGAGGAAGGGAGTTTAGATTTGCTGTGATAGCTGGACTCATCAGGGTTTTTGATGTAATGCTGACAGCCTAGACTTAGTAGCATCTGTTACTGGATAAAAACTTGACTGACACTGAACCAGTGCATGTAACAACACGATCAAAAGTAGAAACATTCTTACTTGTTGGCCATTTCTGTTGTGAATACGTAAACAACCTTTGACCCAGGTTTTTGACCACTGCCCATTTCAGAAGCTGTACTCTGTCCTCCCATTGCATTGTGGGTAGGTGTAGAGGAAGCAAGGGTACTGGGGTCTGGTTTCATTTCTGTGGAATTACAGTCTGTGTGAGAGAAAAACATGAATGAGACAGACAAGAATGAAACATTTAGAGAAAATATGTAAAGAAGTGGCATCTACGCTTGTCCAAATAAATCTGTTTAACACTTCAGACTTTAAGAGTGATGTAAAATTCATTACACTTTCTTATCTTGGTGTTAATGGTATAAGGGTGTCAATTACAGGAAGCTCTCTCAAGCTCACCCAATTCCTAAAAGGTGCCCAATGAGTACAGGCAGAATGCTACATTACAACTTAAGTAAGTAGGCTTAATCATGACTTAAATTCAAATTTATTTTAGCGAAAACTCAACTTTCCAGTAACATCCCACACTGCTACAACCTACTTGTGGCAGGTCTCATATTTACTGTCTATAGAACATTTATCTTGTAAAATGTATATCTGAGCTGAAGTCTAGATGTCAGCAAGCACTGTTTTCTGCACTCCAATGTACAAGGAAGAGCACATGAAATAACTGAAAGCAATACTTCTCACTTTTCAAAACTAAGCTACTGGCTGGTTAAAAGGTCAGCTGTTCCTCATGACGACTCAGATTCTAAATTTACAGTCAGTGCTGTAACCGGTACTTACTGAAGAATCCTGGGTCATCCTCATCACTCTCGCCCCCTGAGCACCAGTCAGCTCCGCTGTAGGGCTGCCGTCTCTCTGCCACACATAACCTCTTAGCCCTACTGCCCAGCTCTGAGAGAGGTAGACAGACAGATAGATAGAGACAGAGAGAGAGACAGAAACAGAAAGAGAGAGAGAGAGAGAGAGAGAGAGAGAGAGAGAGCGAGGGAGAGAGCAAGAGAATAAAAATGACTATTGACATTTCTGTAAGCTGCACTGTTTTTGAGGCCTTCCATAACCAACGCAGACTACCTTTATGAAAAACTCTATAAGATCAGCAGCAGACATTGCGTAAGACACTGAAGAGCCACACAGATCAGGGTAATGAATCCAACATAAAGAGACAAATTACAATAGGAACTCCCATGTAGAATGCACACAATGTGTGATATCAAACAAAGAATATGAGCAAATTCCCAACGGCCTGGATAAACACACACACACACACACACATACACAAACAAATATAACATATCAACTCTGTCTCGTCCAACGCAACATTTCCTTTAAACGCATACATTCTTTCACTCTGCTTTTCATCTCACATCCAATGTCTTCATTAACACTCATATGGCAGTTGTAACATAAATTTAAAAGTATAGGGCACTGAGTTTCAAGAAACAGTCCAAATATAATGCACTGACATCTTGGAATAAAAACAACTGGGAGATTTACAACACAGGAAATATGTGGATTTTTTTTCCCCCCTCCTTCCAGTTATCTAAACCAGATTCTGATATAACCACCACAGTCAAAGCGGGGACAGTTTCAACACAGATATATTAACCACCAGCAGGGGTCCCTTGGATTGGTTAACACACTCAGTCTGAAAAAGAGGCTACCCCCCTCTCAAAGCCTGGTAAATGGTATATTCCTTGGCGCTTCCTCAGCTCAAGCCTATACTGTGATGTTTCCACTAGGAGACATACAGGGGGGTGTGGATGTCTTAATGCAGCACTATAGCCTTGAGCTGAGCCATGAGGGAGGGAGCAAACATACACACGCCAGAAAAACACAGCCAATGTGAAAACGCGCGACTCCACTGACACGCTACGTTCGGGTCCAGAGGCTGCAAGGGTATTTCAGAGCAAGGCCAGGGCATGTATATGTTAAACCAACACGCAGGGATAATACACAAGAAAAAAAACGCAAGGACAACACGAACGTTAACACAAACCAAACAGCAGCCCCACAATACACGTAAAAATGAATCCGCATCATGCAACGTGCTTAAAAAGCGTTAACTATGCAATATCTGCAATATCTGACCTTTACGTTATTTCCAGTTATTTTAGCAGTCTAGAAAACAGCAAGTTAATATCATTTAAGCTATCAAATAGGCCGCTAACTGCTCTTCTGATCATTCTGGCAATGTAGATAACCTAAAAAAAAACAAAAAAACAAAAAAACAGAGCAGACTCCCATCAGAGGGCAAGCGAACTCCACTCCTCAGAAAAGTAATGAATCAAAAGATCCATCCCTACTTTCTGGGTATAATAACTGACCCGAAACCACGAGACGACAAGTTCAAGCCATTGTAAAGGACACACGAAGATGCAACAAAGAGCGACCCACTTCACAAAGCAACGGTTCACAAAACGACGCTCTTCTTACCTTTCTGGTCCCCCTCGTTGTTGGGCGTTCCTGTATCCCTCTGTTCGAATGACTCTACTGAAGTGCTTCTCTCCCGTTTAATCTTGCCTTTTGCCCCATTGCCTGAGTTCAGGCCCTGTCCATTTTTCAGTCCCATGCTCCCCACTGGCCCTTGGGGGCCTTTTGGCGTGTGGCTTCCACTCAGCGACTTGGGGTCGCAAGGGGAGGGCTGTGATTGGCTGCCGGCACCCCCTTGCTTTCCCTGATTGGGGAGTTTGGAGTCCATCTGCGCGGCGCTGGAAGGAGACATCACTGGTGGTGACCTCACCATGGCCTCCTGCTTGGATTTTGGACTGCTGGAAGAGGAGACAAGTGTAGGAGAACGATGACGTCCCACAATCATTTCTGGTTAATGGACAGTTTACATTTACACTGGTTTTCCCAGGATCTATCAATGAATGAAGTTCCATAGAATCCTGCCGTCCTCCTCGTAGTTGGACAATACACTGAAAAAGCTACTTGCTTCAATAATATTTTCTGCATTCTTCCACCTCTCTAAGTAAAGGACAATCTGAGGACATTAGCTTAAACAGACCCACTGACCAATACCTCGTGTAACTTGATTTCCCATATCCATGTACAACTACTAAAAATAGAAGCAACAGTCATCAAATATTCCCCTTCCTTCCAAACACACGCGAAAAGGACAGAAGTAGCCAACGATTCCTAAGACAGTAATGAGTTCATTCACCTCCCGTGAGTATTTCTACCAATTTCATTTTAAATATTGCAGCATGAGCAGACAAATAAGTGAAATTTATTTATATTTTTACTGAGGAAAACTGAATTAAGAATCTCCCAAAAGAGCCACTAGAATCAAATTATCATTAGCTGATCTAAATAGCAAACAACAACAAGGGAACTTTCTGGAAACAATCACTCATGTACTGGTCAACATCAGAGATTATGGGTTCTATAAGCGGTGCTAAATATCCCAGAGCACCATTTAGTACACCACACCAGGGAAAAAAACCAAAACAAAACCCTGCTTATCTTTCAGAACCCAGGAGAAATTTCGCTCAAGCAAGACTACACGTGCATTCTATTCATCACATTTGAATGTGAAACATCTAAAACACCTCAAAACAACCTTAGTCATGACTCAACAAAGCTGGGCATCGAGAAACAGAATGAGGAAACAAGCCTGCAAGCTCCTCATAACCGACTCAACTTGATCTCCTGTGACCCGGAGCTTCTCTCAGCTGACTGGTCAAAGGCGAGAACCCAGACCACACCCTGGAGAAACATCCCAGTCGGTTGAGCGTCGGCCGTCAGAAGAGCCCCTGACGCATGCAGGTGACGCAACACGGTAAACATGGCGACCTTGTGATCCATTCTAACTTTTACTGTTGACAGAACACCGAGTTAATAAGTAATCAGCGGCCTGTTTAACCAGATTGGTCACAAGCTAGCTACACCGGGCCGCTGTGCCTCCCTCTGGATCCACAAAGCTGGGTTACCATGGAGACCAGGTACACATCGCTAAGCTAAGGTGGCAGAGGGGGCAACTCCAATCAGATATGGAGAGGGGGAAAAAAAATCTACTGTGGCCTGACCTGAGTGAATGTGTGAATCATCTGCAAAAACCGGTCTCTAAGGGTAACGAAGTCATTTCGGAGAAAAAAAAAACACAACAAAAACAAATAAAGGAGGGAGCAGGCACATAGTTTCACAGGCTGTTGAAAATATACCCAGTACCTCAGGAAAATGAAGATAAATTTATACTTATAATTTAAAAAAAAAAAAAAAAAAAAAAAAAAAAAGGTTCAACAGAGTTAAGACTCAACTCCCTTCAAAAAATGACAAAAAGCTCCAAAAGATACAACGTAGTCTCAGCAAAAAAAAAAAAAAAAAAAAGCTATGAATTTTGAGCCAAGATGGCTACTGCAGCAATCTTGATCCAAAATGTCCTCCAAGTCCAAACCTGGGCCAGCAATGGCCGCAATGCCCAGTGCAAGAGAGGCCCAGCGGGATCTTGGCAGACCAGATGTTCATTCTTTAACCAACTCCAGAAAACATGAGTCAGCTAGGACTTTGTTGGAGGAGTCTGTCTCCCATGCAGGGCGGGATGAACCGTTCTCAGCAGCTGGATCAGCTGAACTGGGTCAGTTACACGGGCCCACGATCAGACAATGGAATATATCCAAAACCGTTCTGCCTACATGGCACTACTGCCCAAGTCAGTCTCTAAAGTTACCTCAGCCACTGGTGTTTTCCACTCCACAAGAGACAGTTGATTAGTCACATTTGATTGAGGTCTAAATACCGCACTAGAGAGGACTGATTGACAAATTGGTGGTCTCTCTTGTAGGCAATGTCATTTGGATGTTAGCCTGAATGTAATGTTATCTAGACAAAAAAAATACAGCTCCCTGAATAATTACAACTAAGGCTTAGCATAATGGCAAATATTGAAAGGGAAAAAAAAAAAAACCTCGAGCCCCAGATTTGGTACTGAAAAAAAAAAGGTGCAAGAAAAAAAAATTAAGCAGACATACAGCCCTGAGAACCGGTCAAATACAACTAACCTGCCATGGTCCAATCCACGCAGTCGAGGACAGAGGACGGATTAATACTTTCTAAATTGTGCGGGCGCCGATACTACAAACCGAGGCGGTTCAAAGCGCTCGCAATACCACGACACCTTCAAACCGTTCTACGCTCCGCGCTCACCTCTGAGTGTTAGCCGATGGAGAGTTCCTCACTTTGGGGTTGCTGGAATGCATTGACGGCAGTCCCAAGGGAACAGAGGCTGGACTAGAGTGCTGGTGAGGGCTGGGCGTGTGTGTGTGAGAGAGTGCGGTGTGTGCGGACGTAGCCTTGGCCCTGGCACTCCTGGGGCCGGCGTTTGCGGCAGGGCTGCTGCAGTCCTGGCCCTCCTCGTGCTCTTTCGCTCCACGCTCTTTCCTGCCACTCAGGTTTCCCGCTGCTGCTGCTGCTGCTGCTGCTCCGGCTGCTGCTCCTGCTCCTCGCTCCTCTTGCACCTCCAGCATTCTCTGTGTGGGTATGCCTGGAGTCTCCCCCGAGGAGCCCTCACAGCTCCTGGCCACACTAAACCAGAGGGAGAGAGAGGGAGAGCAAGAGGGAGACAGAGAGAGAGAGAGAGAGAGAGAGAGAGAGAGAGAATATGTAAGAGAGAGTTTAAACCCACTCCATTCAAAGAACTGTAGGCCTGAAAAGCAAGCACAAACCCCCTAGTCAGAGATGGAATACTCACTCACTCACTCATTATCTACACTACTTATCCTAATTAGGGTCACTCAGCATTCACTGGGCGAAAGGCAGGGAAACACCCCAGACAAGTCGACAGTCCATCGCAGGGCAGACACACAGACAAACACATTCACGCACTCACGCGCACCTAGTATCTCCAATTCGCCTGACCTGCATCTCTGGACTGTGGAATGAAACCAGACCTTCCGGAGGAAACCCACACACACACGTGGGGAGAACATGCAAACTCCACACAGAGTGGGCCCTGGTGGCCCCGGCCGGGAATCGAACCCCGGACCTTCTTGCCGTGAGGTGACAGTGCTACCCACCGCATCACCATGCACCCAACAAACGCTTAATCAACAAACGAACACAAGGTATTAATATAAAAGATCTGTCTGCTGTCTCAAGATCTCACCTAAACTGAGTGAAAAGGTGAGGAACACGTGCAAAACAGTGGAGGGGACAAAAAAAAAAAAAGGAAAAGAAAAAAAAAGAAAAACCTGAACAAAATCTCCCAAGTCATCACTAACCACACGGAACAGTACAGTACAGAACCGTAAAACGGGGTCAGGGTTTTCAAAGGCTCGAAATTACGACGAGACCTAAAGGGCAGAAACATCAATAATAGAAAAAGAAGTTTAACATGACAATTCTGTTAACATAGGTCTTAGATAAGACAGACCATGTGTCTTCAGACTGCTGCCCCCACACCCCCTCCCTTCTCCATCTGTAACATTTCTGACATTTATTACTCGGTTTCCTCAGGGTTCAGGTCCTTTGAAACACAATCACAAGATGGTGCATCTATTCCTCAGAGCCCAGACAGATTCTTCGCGCTGGGAACAACCTAAAGTGACCTCTCTCTCTCTCTCCAGAAACACCTGAGGCCTAATCATGAGTCAACACGAACTCTTCATACACCTGGATGACAAAGGGTCCACGTACTCTCCAGCACAGAGCAGGTAAAAAAGCAAAAAGGGGGGGGGGGGAACTTGGAAAGACTGGAGATCCATTACATGAGTAAGTAAGTTTCACATTTATGGTGGTTTGTGTGGTTGCGGCAGGCGGTTGCAAATTTAAAGCCTCGAGCCCGAGAGTTCGTTTCGGCACGACAGCGCCGTCTTTTGCGTCGGGGATTACGGGGGGGGGGGGGGGAACTGTGTACGTTTTTGCGGTGAGGGCACGCCGCTCTTCCCTCTGGTTAGGATACGAGAAACCTTTCAAAAAAAAAAAAAAAAAGAAAGCTGCACTGTCAGATTGCGTTGTCATCCAGAAAATATTTCGGACGGCTTCCAAGACACTCTAATGATGTAAGTGGTTCCATGACTCCCCTCTGGGTAAAGGGTAGAGGGGCCGTGTGGGACTGAAGGAGCAGGCTGAAAAGAGCTGCAGGAGCAGAGGCTCGGGCACCATTTTGGAGCTTCACCGAGACGCCGTTAACGGCGTGATCTGAGAGGGAAGGGATTAAGGCAGCGAGGGTATGAGAAATGGTCACTCTCACAGAGTCTTAAAAAAAAAAAGCTCCACAAAGACCTGTTTGGTAGAGCGGGGGGGGGGGGGGGGGCAAAAAAAGAACTTGAGCGTTTCGGTTTCATAAGACTGGTACTTGAGAAGGATTGACCGGGGGTGGGGGGGGTGTTTTGTTGAACCCCTTGTCAAATTATGAATCAGAGCTGAGATGAGTAATATACTTAAATATCAGGTCTACTGTTTACTTACAAAGACGTTTTTGATTCCTTGCGTTTGCTTTAGAAGGACATGACCAGATAAACTGCAAGGAACAATCTCAAGGGCTTGCTTTCTTTCCGTTCTAGCTTACACATTTTACAGACTCGAAGAACAATTCACCTACATTTCATGTAAAAAATAGAACAATATAAATTATATATTATTGCAGTCAGTATCTTCCCATATCAGACAGAACATTCTGAATGAATGTTCTAGCGAAACGGTACCGGGCACAGACTTGCGTTGCGTTTGTGATAAAACGGTAAAAATGGATCTGGATCCTCCTCAGTCAAAGAGTCTTTTAAAATCGCCAGCAGCAGCATCCCAGTCAACCCTCCCAGCCCAGGAGAGACATTTCTCTTCATACGCAAACACGGACCGACACCGTTGCCATGGCAACCCTGCCGGTGCCTGAATCCAACCGCTTTGAAAACACAACAGTCTGGTTGAGAGTTAGAATGCATATCCGCACACAAACACACACACACACACACAGATTTCTCTCCCTCCACCCCCCCCCCTTTTTTTCCATATTGTCATATCTCCAGGTCTTTTAAAGATCCAAAAAAAGAAAAGCTAAAAAAAAAAGCATTACAAACAGAGAAAGCACGGATTAAATTATTCATTTTTATTTCTTGTGTATCAATTAAAAACAAAAACCCCAGAGCTTGCATATTTGAACAAAAATGTGTAGCTAAGGGCATGAATGAAAACCAAGATCCTCTCCAATCGCCCATAAGTAGCTGGGAGTGGGGTTTTTGCAAAAAGAAACCAGTTCAAGGGGCTGGAGAAGGGGGGACAAGAATCTGTGTCGCGCATTCCAGCCAAGGCTCGTACACTTCCCTCGTGGAGACGAACAAACATTCTGGAATGCTCCAACACTTCCTGCTCAGCCTCAGGGATTGAGAAAATAAACGGTTGACACGGTTTACCAGGCAACCGGATATGCAGCCAAAACCGGAAAAGAATGAATTTAGAAAAAAAAAACAAAAAAAAAAAAACCCACACACACACACAACAACCAAACAAACAGTAGGAGCTAGCTAGGGATGTAGGGCTTTCGCATTAACTAGGTCAGGTCAGGTCAGAGACTCTCGAGTGTCGACTGAAAACACATACATATGGGTGTGTGCACACAAATGAAAGAACACACACACACACACGTAATGCACTATTAGCCAGGGCTGTTCGCTTACGCATCCATTTTACTGAAACTGAAGGCCGACAACCCTGACCGTAACCAAGAAGACAAACAAAAAACAAGAAACAGAAATACCAAAAAAAAAAAAAGAAAAGAAAAGAAAAAAGCACACCTTTGTTAACGAATAGAGGACTCCTATCCTTGTGTGAACTTAGATCTCATAAGTATAACAATACAAATACAAAAAAAACAAAAAACTAACACAAAATGGTAACCACATAAATCAGCCTATTAGAAGAAAAACAGCACGGTGCCATGATGGTACACTCCAACATCTTCCTATTCTCTGTATGCTAAACAACTCTCATTCTCACTATATGCCTAATCTGTATTCAAAGGCATCAACAGCGGGGCACTGAAATGTAGTATACACACACAGACTAGGAATACAGCTGTGAGCATTGCTACAGGGCATTGGATGTACTGTGCGTATGAGTGGTAGACAGTGTCTAATGTAGAGAGAGCTACACACACACACACACACACACACACACACACACACACAGAGCCGGTCCACAGCAGTCTCCGGTGCCACGGGGAGCACATTCTTAAATCGCCATATGAACTGTGTAATGAGTTGTTTACGGGAAAGGTCTTGCCTCAGTTATTCGGTTAAAGCAAAGCATCCTCAACTACATTTCCATTTTGCATTGCTCAAGGGCTGCAAACTAACACTAAAAAAAAAAAACACACACACACACATATATACACACACACACACACACACACACACAATCACATTAGCATAAAACGAATTTTCATAATTTTGGCACACTGACGAACTGGAGCAGCTTTGACCTTGAAAAGAGGTTTTACACTCCAAACACAATGTGGGTGTTACAGCACTTATGAATTATTTCTTGTTTTTTTTCCTCTTCAAGACCATCATCTCTAAGCCAGAGACAGAGAAAAAAAGCTGTGAATATTAGGCTAAAAACACAGTAAACAGCTGAGAGTAAATGTAGCGGACACCGATCCACATAATCACTGGAGACACGGCATCAACAGAGATCCATAAATTTAAGTCATTCAGCTCCAATTAGCAGGTTAACAGGAGAGAGACAGAGAGGGGGGGGGGGGAGAGACAGAGAGAGAGAGAGAGAGAGAGTGGGGGGGGGTGAGAAAGAGAGAGACAGAGAAAGAGAGAGAGAGACAGAGAGAGAGAGAGAGAGAGAGAGAGAGAGAGAGAGATGACTGTGGTGCAACGATCACTCTCCTGTTGGTTTTATGGAGACCAGACCACCGCACACTCCCACCACACACACACACACACACACACACACAAAAATGTGTCTTCAAACACACACACACATGGTGGACGCACACACACACAAAAATGTGTCTTCAAACACACACACACACACACACACATGGGGTGGACACACACACACACGGGGTGGACACACACGCGCACACGCACACACACACACAGCTTCCATATCCTCTTTGTTCCCTCTCTCGCTTTAAAAAGGCCAGGCATATTATGTAAATCCCATTTTGAAGCTAAGCCACAACTGATCAGTGAGAAACTCCCCCGCTCTCTCTCTCTCTCTTTCTCTCTCTGTCTCTCAATTTCTCCCTCTCCCCCTTCTCTCCCTCACCACCCTACTCTTCCCCTCTCTGCTCTGTGCTTGGCTGCCTGCAGGGACAAAGGCTCACGCTCTCTCTCTCTCACACACACACACACACACACACACACACACACACGCCTGTCCACAATCACTGGATTATAAACTGACTGTAGGGCCAGAGCAGGCTTCCAAGGCACCCCGACAACCTGTATGCTATCTCTCTTTATCCTCTGCCTCATGCACCCACACACACACACACACACACATACATACACATGTGCGCACACACACTGCTCTCATGTAAACACACACACCCCCACACAGACACATCACTCTCATGTAAACACACACACACACACACCACTGCATGCATGATAACTAAAGGGCAAGAGTCTGATATGTGTGTGTGTTTGTGCGCGTGCATGTGTGTGTGTGTGTGTGTGTATGGGAGAGGGAGAGAGAGAGAGAGTGTGAAATGAGGACCCTGATGTGCTTAAAAGCAGACAAGGTAAATAATTTATACTACGACTAAAAAGCCAACGGATTTATAAGCTTTTGTCTGCGACTACCCAGAATCACACCGCCTCCTTTTTTGCAATATTTCTACTTCCAAAAAAAAAAAAAAAAACAAAGAAAGAAAGAAAAAAAACCCCCGAAACATATCGGCAACAGTTACTATGACTAAAATATTTCAGAGCAACAAACCAGAAGGACTCTCTTCACCAAAAGGCAACTGTTCAATTTCAGTCGTTATTTCATGTCTAATCTGTTCTCTGAGTCTCCTTCTTGCCTTTCAAGCTCAAAGGACATATGAGGGGCATGAAAACCAAAACACTGCTGTTTCCGTAAGTTCCCAGTTAACGAAATTCAGTCATTGCCCCCAATACGTAACAAGTACCTGAGATAAAGACCGCTGATCTGGGATCAGCCACCCTCAGTCCACAGAACTGCGTTCGCCAGGACTACGGAAGTCGATATCTGGTCCTCTATCAGGCAAGTGTGGGCCGTACAGCCACTGCATGTGACGTCTACTGTTGCCCATCCATCCCTGTGAGATCTGGGCCTCGGTACTAAATGGTAAACGTGGGACAGTGAGAGAGTGCTTAAGTGTGGGCTTTCATTCACGAATGCCCAGGTAAAAGAGACGCCCATGAACCAGCCCCTGGTTTTCACACTCGTTCTTAGAAACGCCAGGCTTTTGAGGTCATTAGTGGCCGTTTAGCACCACTAGTGAAATGAAATTGAAGCCGTTCAATTCGGTAAGCGCTTTTTCCGTGAGAGGTTTTTTTTTTTTTTCCTCCTGACTACCAGACAGAGGTAGTCTGAGCCGCTAAGAGAATGCAACCCATCAGACTGCAATTTAAAAAGGTGGAAGAGAGAGAGAGAGAGAGAGAGAGAGAGAGAGAGAGAGAAAGAGAGAGAGAGCATATGAGAGAGAGAGAGAGAGAGAGAGAGAGAGAGAGAACATGAGAGAGAGAGAGTGAGAGAGAGAGAGAGAGAGAGGAGGGGAGGGGAGGATAGGGAGAGAAATCCATTTCAGCATGCTGGGATGCACCCAGGCTCAAATGTCTGGGCAAGCCAAAAAACCAGAGTTCATGTTGAAAACTATAATTATGGATTTAAAGAGCTTAGGGCAGAAATCCGTCCACAGAGCTCCAATGCATTCTGATCAGCTCAGCTAGTGGTCAGTCGGATAACCTGATTCTGAGGCAGCAGGGAGGGCAGATTCAATGCATTCTACTGCATGTCCTAGCACAGGGCTCCAGCTCCACACAAAAGCACCACGTATTACGCTACATGGCATGTGAAATATAACATACTAAACCAGCATTAATATATCTATAAGCTGGGTGTATATATATATATATTTTTTTTTTTTTGAAGGCACGACAACACGGAAAACTTGGAAATTGGGAATTGACATTCCGGCTGTACTATTGCTAAACTATAATTTGGCTTTCAGAAATTTTAAGTCATTCAACAATCCAGAACATTCTAGAAGACATACAGAGCATTCTCAGTTGTTACCAGTTGTGAGGAATGTAAGATGCAAATACAGTAGAGAACAATGCAAATACAAATTAGAGAACAGCTTACATTTTCCTAAATTTCAAAGTCAGTGCTTCTCCCAATCTAAAGTTATCCCAACATGAATACATAGGGATGTAGTTGAAGCGTATTTCATAATTTAAAAACAATACAAAAACTTAAGAGAAATTTGAAAAAAGAGCTGTGATCAAAATCAGAGAACACTTTGGGATACTTCACAGTTCTCGGTGCTAATCTGGCACCTTGTGCTAATTTCCTTAATCATCTGACATACCCTATTTGTCTGGCAACACCCATAATCATTTTTGCAAGATGGCTGAGCTGCTCCAAGGTGACTGAAACCCTGTGACAGCAGGTCGCTCAGATGAAGGCCGAAGGGATCACCCCGTCAGCCGTGGCAAGTGAAGCTGCTCGTTCCAAGAGCGTAATTTCTAGGATACGGAAGCTTTACGACGACACTGCTTCATTCAAGCCCCCGAAAAACGCAGGTTGTCCACGTAAGACAAACACACGAGAGAGCAGGACGATCGGGAGACTCTCGATGGGGAAATCGGTTCGACGCTGCAGCCAGAACTGCTCGCCAATTCGGCGCTCGACGGGGCAGGGTTCTGTCTCGCCGCGCGGGAGAATTCGGACTGAAAGCCCACTCCGCAGTGACCAAGCCTCTCACCAGCAGAGAAAAAAAAAAAAAAATCAAAAAGGCTAGACTAACCTTTGCTGAGGAGCATGCTGTATTGGACAGAGGAGAACTGGTCCAAAGTTCACTTAAGTGTTGAGAGCCAAGTTTCATTTAGCTGGGTCAGATGGGATTTGTTCGGCATTGAACTGGGAAAAGACTGAACCAAAACTGTGTGAAGAAGTCAGTTAAGTTTGGAGGAGGAAGCACCATGGTTTGGGGAGGGGGGGGTGTTTTCTCCAGCAGGAGTTGAGCCTCTCGTACAGCTACAAGGCAAGGTGAATGCTAATGTTTATCAGAACCTCTTTTGGCAACACAACCCTGCGAGCATCTCCCAATCAGCCCGCAAATTTTTATGCAAGACAACGCCCCTCGTCACACTGCAAAACGGGTAAAGCACTTCCTTGAAGCTGAAAACCCTGAAATAATGAAATGGCCGGTCCAGAGTCCTGATCTGAACCCGATCAGGAATCTCTGGATGATCACTGGTGTCAAAGTCATGGCTAAGAAACTCACTACAGTTACCGAACTGTGGAAGAGACTGGAAAGAGAGCGGAACCAGATCAAACCAGAGCAGTTTGAGAAAGTGGTGATGTCCTGTGGGATCAGATGGGCTGAAGTCATTCAAAGCAAGGGCCCGTGCACTTCTTAGTGATTTTTGAAAGCTGTAACCATCAAAAAATATCATTTTGTAAGCTTCTTTTTCTGCTACAATGGTTACTGTTCTCTAATTTTGATCGCTGTATTTTCCACGACAAAGGTTTTTCGTTGAATTACCTTGGTTATTTTGAAAAATATGCGAGTAAGAACAGTGGTATACCCACAGCTAATATTCTTTCAAATTCTGAGCGACTGAAGGTCACCAATATTCCAGAAAAAAAAAATCAAGTATTCATGAATCGTTCTCTAATTTTCATCTCTATTATATGTTTGTTAAAAATGTTTCCTTTCTTTAGCACTATCCATTAATTTTCTCTTCGATCCATTTGCAATCTCTCCATTCCCTCATCCAAAAAAAAAAAAAATCATTGACTAGATTCCATTATTCCTTTGTCTGGTCATTGCAGCTGTCCCATCTCTTCTTTCTTTAAATCCTCTCTCTTCCCACTGTGCCCTGTCCTGCTCATCTCTCTCTCTCTCTCTCTCGCTCTCTCTATCCCACAATCCCTTGATTTCTACACTGAAACACCGACCCTCCTCTATCGAGCCATTTTTCTCCTCCGCAGTAAGACGGCGCGTTGACTCCTCCGTTTCCTCTTCCTCGCATTCAATGTCTTCTGCTGTAAGACGCCTGCCATCTTTCCCTCCCACCCCCTCTCTCTCTCTCGCTCTCTCTCTCTGTGTGTGTGTGTGTGTCAGTGTGTGTTGGACCCCCTGCCAGGGAACCCTTGTTTGACATGGCTCATGCGACGCAGGCCATGTTCACGGCACTCACCATGTCCCTGTGTGTCACGATATAGCCGTGGCCATGACTGCCTCTGCACTGCAACGGGATACAACACTCCAGAGATCTGCCAGAGGAAAAGAGAGAGAGAGGGGAAGAAAGAAGAGAGAGAAAAAGAAAGAAAAAAAGGGGAGAGGGGGGAGGGGGGGGGAGACACCGTGAGTAATAGCAGTAAAGCAAGGCCACACTGGCTCAGACACACAGGACAGATGACTATACTCTAGACGTTTAAAAAAAAAAAAAAAAGCAAAAAAAAAAAAAAGCATGTGGAGTCAAAATGTCTTGAGAGTTGTGAAGTTCTTTGTGTTGAAGTGAAATAAAAGCAACAGTGTGCTGGTTACAAGGAGGTGATTTAAAACCACGGGTGGGTTGCTATTTCTTTCCTCGAAGATCTTTGTGTGTGAATGTGTGCATTATGTCTCTGTACTATATCAATGAACAAGGAGTCACTCCCTTCCATACTTTAACCGTTCCAAACACAAGGATTGCCACTCACTGGCACATTCAAACCTCATCTCAGCTAAGAGATTTGGACACACCTTAAAAAAAAAAAAAGGTAACAGACGCCACTGAACAGAACTAAGAAGCTTGAGTATTGGACCAAACACCGTCTTAAACTTCACGAGCTACGCGAAACACACACACACACAGACAGACAGACAGACACACACAAGAATGCATGAACCTAGCCCACGTTCCCAACACTTGCCTACTCATTCGGGACTGAGCAACTCCTCACCTTTCAGTGGGTGAGTTAATCTGCTTACAGAGTCTGTACTTGAGCCAATGAAGTTGATGGGGAGAGCCAAAGAAGATCATCCAGACTGGAAGGCGGGGGGGGGGGTCAACCTCTGTGCTAGCCTGCTTAACTCCCCTTATCCGCATTGTGCGTTAAGTGAGTCTATATGCTTGTGTGTGTGTGTGTAAAGGGAGAAAGATGGAGGAAATACATGTCAAAACTCGACACTCGGCCAAAACTGAATGAAAGCGACACCGGGCTCGTCAAAGCCAACTAGCCGCAGTAGCTAACGCACCGTTAATCTCGCCGTTTGGTTGTAACAGGGCTGTTGTTTTGGTGAGGAAAATGTTAAGGCTGTCCAGCACCAGGGAACAGCCAATAATCAACAAGCCAATTCTGGAGAAGAACTTTTTTTTTTTTTTTTTTTTTACGACGATGAATTCTTTTACAAAACTCTAGTTTTCAATCACAAACAAAAGCACCCTAGGTTAAGTCAGTAAAACTCTGGTATGCATCTGAGGGGGGAAAAAAAAAAAAGTTCAGTAAACGACAACCAACAGGTCTGAGACACTGGGATACCAGTAAGTTCCACCAGAGAAGACCGAATACAAACACATCTTTCGGTTTGTGGTGTTTGTTTTCTCTTCTGACTGGAACACTGAGAGGTATCAGTGGGTAGCAGGAACAAACATAAGCATATAGACTATCTGGGCTCCCGTGACTGTGCAAATAGCCAACTGTGAGGAAACAAGAACAAACCCAGAGGGAAGAGCCTACGTTTGAGATACTGCCTCAGGAGAGAGAGAGAGTGTGTGTGTGTGTGTGTGTGTGTGTGTGTGTGTGTGTGTGTGTGTGTGTGTGAGACAGACGAAGAGAGCCTGCAGGCAGAGTAAGGTTGGCTCCGTTAATACACGTCAGGGGAAGAAGAAAATAAATGGTACTTTTATTCAAACTAAGTTTAACTCACAGCCATTCACACACACACACACACACACACACACAACTAGCCTACCACCTCTACACCACCTACCTCACAAAATACACAACCAACTGAAAGTCCACTCATCAAATTACCACCACAAAAGGCAAAACAAGAAAAAAATCTCAGGTGTGCTAACAAAAACAGAAAGTTTGTATAAATAAAAAAAAACAGAAAGTGTATGTATATATAAATGTATTTGCCAAATAAATATGTATGACAGACTGTTGTAGTCTATGCTGTATATATGAATCTTAAGTGTGTATTTATCTGTATCTATATATATATATAATTTACTAATATGCATATGATGAAGCTTCATGTCGACAACACAGACTGTAAGATATTACTGGCAGAGCTGGTTGTCTGTGGTGCCCAGGTAGCGGGGTGTGTGTGTGTGTGTGTGTGTGTGTGTCTGTTCGTGTTAGTGCAGAGAGCCATCAGAAATGACAGTCATAGGGTTTGCATTAATGAGCGACTGCGGCAAAACTGCTACCGCGGCTCCCATACTTAATGAGAGGAGCATGATCTGCAGTTCTCTTTCCAAAACAACTGCACTCACACGCGCGCGCACACACCTCACACACACACACCCTTCACACAGTCACAATACACAACAACAACACAGGCTTAATGTTCACTCACTCTGTAAACACCCTCCCCACACACACACCCAAATCCACACACACACACACACACACACACACACAAAACTCAACACTATCAAATAACTATTCTACCTACTCAAAACCCCATGCATAAAACCCAACCCACTCAATTATTACATCAACTCCATGTAAATTAATACAACACTCTAATAACCAAATCCCAAAAGCAACACACTCAAACCTCCTTGTCTCTATAAAAACAACAAGCACAACACAACCGTGCCCACTCAAGAGCCTTTCCTACCACTATCAAATTAATAAAACAGGGAGAAAAAAAAAAAAAACCCTTTAATATACCACTGACGCCTAATTCAAAAGCATTTAATGCAATAAAAATACCGCTCATACTTTGGGCAAAAACGCAGCCCTCCATCTCTGTTCCTCCTCAAACTCAACAGAAAAAAAACCCAAAACAAAACAAAACAAAAAAGAAAAACAGCAAACCTCATAATTCTAATCAAAATCCATATATATTTTAAAAAAAACTAAGTCCAAATAACCAAAACAAACAAACAAACAAACAAACAAAAAGAACTCAAGTTTTACTTAAGCTCAGCTGAAACCCTTGGCCATCACCACAAACATCTATACGACATCTGAAACGTTAACACCACTGTCTGCTCCCTAAAGTTCTACACAAATACAATGACCATATGCACAGTGAGGGAGGATCATCAAATTCCATTCAGCTAGTCGTGTAATTAAGAAGAGACGCTGGGAAAAAGAAAAAAAACACACACACACACACAAAATCAGGCAGGGTGTTTAAGAGCCCTTCAGCAAAAAAAAAAAAAAAAAAAAAAAAGGCAAATTTTTAAATTCATTTCCTGCCATTCTGCATCGCTGGCTAAGAACGCCAAGCTCTTCTGAACCCTCTAACGGTAACAGGAATCAAGCAACTTACACAAACGATGGAAAACGCTGACAAAAAAAAAAGTTCAATTCGCCGCAGTTTTCAGAGTGCAATTACAGCCGTTTTTAATCCTAGTTCTGCTTTTCAGTTTTAGGCCAGAGTTACCGAGGATATTAAGGGGTAGTGTGTTTAAAAAAAAAAAAAAAAACGCAACAGGCTCAGTTGTGCACATTTGAACTTGGCCATTTCATTTACGTCAACACCAAAAGAAGCAAAATTTTCTCTTTTCTGCAATGCACATTGCATTGCTATGGCGATTAGCAGGTACACCGTTTGTTTGTTTGCTTGGCTTGGCTTACTTAAGTGAACATAATTTACCAAAAATCAACAATCCTAACTGGTGAGGAAGCCGTATTCTTTTCAATCCCCGTCTTATCTTCCCCCCGGTTTGAGTTTTGTAACTGGCACGCGACCTGACACTTAGCATCATCGCAGGCTCGTGAAGCAGATGCATGCGCGCTGTGCTAAACAGACTGTGTGAGAACAGAGATTCGCGCAAGAGGGATCGCTAACTTTGGAGTCTACGCGTTCAGCACAGGCAAGCGGGTGAGTCAGCTATAAGAGTCGGACAGGAGCTCAGAGAACCGACACAGCCAGCACAAGGGCCATTTGTGCAGAGTGCAGATAGGGGAAAAAATTCCTGCCAATTTTGTGTGTGTGTATGCGTGCGTGTGTGTGTGTTTGGGGGGGTGGGGGGGGGGGGGGGGGGCATGTCCCTACACCCACCTCTGATTACATCTGTGCTGTCAGCAACTATTTATACTAAAAGAAAATACTGCTAAAGCTTCTACAATGCAATTTACAAATCAAACTGTACACTTTACTCACACACACACACACAAACTACTTTCTCCAAATGACCATTCTGCATCCCACACATATTCATCTTTTTCAAACGTCAACTTATCAACAAACCCTTCCGAAGTTCAGTTGTGGTGTTTTGGGTCAGTCATCGTTGTGTTTTTTTGGGAAACCCAGCTTTTCTGGTAATGGTAAACTGTCCATGCCAGACTTAAAAGTGATACTCAAATTTGAGGCCTGTATTTTGGAAATTAGCATAAGCAAAACTACTATTCTCAGTGAATTTTCCCTAAACAAAATTCAGCCCTGTACAATTTAGCCTTTCTGAAAATAGCCAAAAAGAGCAGGGTTGCTCATTTCAGATGTAAACACTCGAGCTGTCCAGCACATACGCATCTTGGCGTCATCGAAGCGTTGCAAGACGAACGAGCGTCGACTACACGACTACACAGACCGTACACAGCCATTCTCCTCATCAGCTCTCCCTCTCCCTCCTGCTAATCAGACGAACAGATCAATCAATCGATGCCATACGATCACGATCTCCCCTTCAGGACGCTAATCCAACTTCCCGGGGTAACTCAAGTTTCCAAACACACAGAATACCCCTTACACTTGAAGAGCTCCCAGTCTTCATAGGACTGGCTCTTGTGAGGTCTGAAGTCCCTCTGGCCGGGGTTGTGTTACCGCCATGTGCAAAACGCGTTATGACCGTGGCCTTATTAAAAGCTTAAATGAAGTCTGCTCAGACAGGTGGCAGCTGACGTGTGCTTAAGAACCAACACGGAAGAGGGAACCAAGTCATAGCTACATGACAGGTGGCTGATCTCGGATGGATAAATCTTGATTGATGCACATCAGTCTGTCCATCAACCCCCCCCCCCCCAACCTCAGAGCTTGAAAATGACAAGCCTCTATTGAGGAACACGGGAACATGACGCTCGGCAGCATGAGGCAAGCGTCTGAAGTCTGACTCGCGCGCAGACAAGGTAGAATTTAACCCTTCCAGAGCTGACGCCACACTCGCACCCATGGTTACACAATTGCATTCCTTACACGTTCGAACAAACCAGTTTAACCATATTAACCGCAGGAGGAGAAGGAATGGAGGTTTGTGTGCGGGTGTGTGCAAGTGAAGTTTGGAAGAAAAAAAAAAGAAAAGAAAAAACACAATTTGCAGAGACGAAAAGAAGTTTTTCACTCGTTATACCGTTAACAATTTTGTATTGCGTTGTTCTACAGAAAGAGTGAGTGAGAGCAGGACAGAGAGAGTGAGAGAGTTAGAGAGTTAGAGAGGGAGAGAGAGAGCGAGCGAGCGAGAGTTAGTTGTTGAGCAGCACTGAGTAACGGTACTGGCTGCAGTCTGACAGCCATTTAGAGGCGTCTAAAGACTCTGACAACCCATGGGACAACCTCCATTCATCTTCATCTTCTCCGTCTTGGCCCACCCACCTCCTCACAACGGTATCACACTGCTCCCTCTGCCCTGCTCCACCCCAGGGCCAGACTGTTTGTTGACCAACCACGGAAAGACGGAGAGACAGGAGGGAGGTAGAGATGAGACTTTGGGAAGGGAAAATTGGGAACTTCAAACTGGGAATTTCAAATCCAAGATTCAGGTGGATGTGATGTTAAGGTACCTGTGTTAAGTCAAGCACTGGTAACGAAATGAGCTTTAGATACCCAGGCTATGCCAACCCAGATAAGCAAGGCCTGTGTGTTTCGTGGTTTGGTTCCTGCAAATAGACTCTATTGAGATCCTATTTGTAACTGTCGTATGGAGCGGGGTCATAGCAACAAAGAGAGTTCAAAGTATGTTTCTAAATTGCATTACCTACACACAAACATGTCCGGAATACCCGAATTCCCATGGTTCTCATTTCCAGATCTGCTATGATAATAAAGCACGTTTGCAGGAGAAAATTTTTCCGAAGGCATTAGTCGAGAATTGCGCAGGCCTAGCTTGAACTCGCCGAACCCTGACAGCGAGCGTCCATTTGCTCCTACCCCCCCCCCCCCCCCCCCGCCCCCCTTTCTGACTGCAAGACTATCCTCCTGACTGTGTGTGTTTGCCTTTGTTTAGTCAAGTGTCCATGAACCTCTTGTGTTGTGGGCCTCTTGCTACGCTAGCTACTGCTGCTGCTTCTGGCATGGGCTCGCAGACGCCAACTCACTGCCAAACACATGGCGCCTGAATGACATGATGTCACACGACAAGCTGGTGAGAGGGGTGAGGTGCGCTGGCACGTAAAAAGGGTGCACATGCGTGCGTGCAAACACACACACACACACACACACACACACACACACACAACAAGACAGAAGAGAGGTCAGACTGAAATAACCAGAAGTTACCAGGAGACAAGTTTTGCATTGTGTTCGTAACACGGTTGAGCTACCTCAGCACTCTTACCGTATTCTCATCGCAACCATAAAACAACCAGAGCAGGAGGTTCTGCAGCCTGTTTGGCCCGCTGTCCGTGGCCGGGAGCCTCGTCAGGGCCGCCGCGGCTCCAAAAAAAACCCTCCTCCGCAGAGCATTGAGTCGGGTTATAGTGGGGAAGCTCTTCCCGAGCTTTATCCCCGCCACTGCTATCTGCCTCTCGCAAGCAAGTCCAAACAGAATGACACACTGTTCAAAAAAACCGGCCCATTTAACAGGGCTGGCACGGCGGCCCGCTCACGCTGGCACTGTCGCATAGTGACACAACCTGCTTCTGGCATGGCAGGGAAACGTTGGCACAGCTGTGGCTCTCTCCAAAAAAAAAAAAAAGAGAGAGAGAGAGAGAGAGAGAGAGAGAGAAGGAGAGAGAGAGAGAGAGAGGGAGAGAGAGAGAAAATAAATAAAAAATTAAAAGAAAAAAAAAAAGAGGCCGGAGTATTTGGCAAGAGAGCCGCCAGCACATTCGTACACATCCCCGGGTTGCCAGGTCTCCTGCCCGAATGAAAAGCCAAGCCATTTTATAGGGGTGAATTAAAAAAAATATATTATTTAAGAGAAAGAGAATAAAAAAGTCCATGATTAGCAAGAGAGATTACATTTGGGGAGGATAGGACAAGAGGAGAGAGAGAGAGAGAGAGAGAGAGAGAGAGAGAGAGCGCGAAGGGGGAAAAAGAAGGGAGAAAATCCTCCCAGCATTCTCTTCTTACAGCTAAGAGCATACCAACATCTCTCACCAACCCCCCCCGCCCCGCACTCACATACATTAAATATCCCCCTAGCACCAACCAGCCCTCCCTGCTTTACTACAAAAGCCAGTGGACCGTTCCAAAAAAGCACATCCCACAGTTTTCAGCAGTGAGAGGGATAAGGTATCAAGCAAAGTCCTGGCACCTTCTGAGCCATGTTCACACAATGAGCTCATACACTGAGATCTCATCACAAAAAAAAAAAAAAAAAAACCCAAAAAACTGCATAATCACTGTATGACCAAACCTAAGTGGGTTTGAGTGTGATGCATGGTCTTCAGGCGTGAAATGAGAAGGGGGGTGAGGGGGGGCCTAAACATTTTCTCTCCTCTTTTTGTTTGACACAGTGCTGCGTTTTAGAGGGCTCTCCAAAAAAAAACCACGTGTCTCGGGTTGACAGCCAGTAAGTCAGTCAGTAAGTCAGCTCGTCCGTCAGGGACAGCGAGTCCCGTGAACCTGACAGCCCTAGCACACGGGACGGTTCATCGCCTGATCCGGGAGGCAACGTTACCATTCAGCCAGGCTATGAGTAAAAAGCCAAAACTGTGAGAAAGAGGGCGACCAGCCACCCCGTCTGAAGGCGAAAAGGCCAGTTCCAACTCTTAATGTCTTCGACGTGACGGGCCTTACGGAACGGTTACCGTATCGAGATTAAACGCTCTCTCTTTTTTTTTTTCCTTTTCTTTTGCTAAACTCCATTCTTCATGCCAGCTGCCATGGTGACAGATGGCCAGGTGCGCCCTTCCGGGTCAGATGTGAGTCAGTTGGACACCAGTGAAAAGGGAGGACCATCACTTTACTGGGGAAAGATTAGCATCGCTGACTTGCCTTTCCAAGCATTCCGACTGATCCCGGGCAGACAGCGGCTAGAGGACCTAAACTAGCTTACGACGCCAACCTGCGTTTTCAACGATCTGCGTAAACCAGCTCCATCGACGATTAAAGAGTTATCTGAACTTGTTTATAACATCAATCTTCCCCCCCCCCCCCCCCCGATCAATAATCTCTCCACATAAATGTGTGTGAGGTATTGAGATGACCTCAGACAGCATTCCACAGATGAAACACTTGAGCCAACGTAGCTCATGGCGTCACACAAAGAGAAATTACTTGTGAATGTTTTCCATTTTGATTTATTTAAGGTGATGTAAGATAACTCTAAAGCAAAAACTACTCCGAGACCCAGCTGTGTTTGACACTTCGAATCACATTTTCTCGCAAAAAGCAGTTTTTAATGACAGAAAATGCCCTCCGATGCCATAAACCCCAAACCGCTGGTCATTAAACTGTGCCAGGCTCAAACGCAATTCAACTTTCTCTCAGAAACCTGCTGCAGAACTTAAAGTTGGCCTTTATGAGCAGAATTTCCAATTTTTGAATGGAATAAAAGCAATTTCAAACAGAATGCCTTATTTGCCTCAGTCATTTCATGTTTTCCACATTTAATTCTAAGTTAAAATTAAACCTGATACCATTTTTTTGTTTCTTCTCATTACTTTCTTGAGTTCAAGTTCAACTGAGTTCACTTACCAAGTGCAAAAAAATATATATATTTTAAGAAGTATGGTACTTTTGCATTAAAACAAAACCAAGAGTTCAAAATATAACTAAAGAAAGACATTTTCTACAAAAACAAAAAAAAGTAGAAATAAAAATGAACAACAATTTTAATGTTTCCTCTGAAGATTGCTCTGCCTCATCTGGTGGAAATGATTTAAACTTCAACTTAATACCTATAATTACCATCAATAATCAAAGCAACTAACAGCTAAACAGCAAACGAAAAACACACCTCAACAGATAATGTCTCTGATGAAGAGAGCAAACAAATGGGTGAGTCATTACACAGACGGTTACCTTCCTATCAGTCTCTCACAAATATATACATGTACACACAAACACAACACACACACACGCACACGCACGCACACACATATTAGAGGCCATTAGAGAAACGGAGAGGGACACAGGCAGGAGGGCTATGCCTGTGATTACAGGTTGGCATGCTCTCCTATCTCTGTGGGACAAGGGGCCACCTCGCTCTGTGTGTGTGTGTGTGTGAGACAAACTCTGTCAGTAATGAATGGGGGCCGGGAGGAGGCAGAGGCTTTGGGACTGACCTACAGTCTGAGACCGTCTGGCTGGACCGCAGGGTGCACGACCCAACTGCCCAGGGCCCAGACACACACACACACACACAGGCGCGCACACACACACACAGGCGCGCACACACACACACACTAACAGGTTTCATGAAACATCCCTCTCTGGCAGGACGAACCCCTCCTTTCTACAAACAAAAACCACCTTAAGACAAAAGCGTTCACGCTCCATTTTAAGGAATTACTCGTCTTCGCGCCCGTCTCCAAATGGCCGGTTCACACCCGATATCCAATACCTGAACCTAAACACTAGCAATTAGGGTCATATTATCGCCGCATTAAAGCAATTTCACAGCACTAAGGGCGTCTTAACCGCTGTGTATTTATCCACAGCTCAAAGAGAAACAGCCTTACCATCGCTCACTTCAGGGCCCGCTGAAACCACGGCCAACTCTCTGATATGATACAGCCAGACGATCGGCCAAGCACAATCAGGAAAAACAGGGTGGGGGTGGGGGGCGGGGGGGGGGTTACTTTAAAGTTTCTCTAAGGCCAAAAAAAACCCAAAAAACCAGAAATCACTATATCCATTACACATTTTCTTTTCGCTGATATTCAGTGTTACTGACGTGCAGCTGTCTGTCAAGTACGAGAGAGGGTCGCCACCCGTCGCCTACCCCCCCCGGCAGTCGTGCTAACCAGTGGAGACTGGGTTTGGCAAACTGGCATTTGACAGTGTGAAAGACACACTGCAGGGAGATTTACTGACACAGTTCAAAAATATCATTCCTGTAACTGCTCCTCAACCACCACACAACCAACATCTAAAACCAGGGTGCAAAAATTACATGGGAGAGTAGTCCTGCAATTTGGAGAGCTTTCATTTGATTATGTACGTCTAGCCTTGAATTCATAAACATGAGATTTGTACCTGATTCAACCTCGCTCAAGGTTCAGGTACAAAGGCATCTTTTAATAAAAAAAAGTCCCAACCTCTGAGCTGTAAACATACATACAGTTTCTTTTCAATTTAAAAGGAGCTGTTTTGTCATTCTGAGAACAAAATGAAGGACATTTACAGAACATTTGGTCCTCCAGGCTAAGTTCAAAATCACACCCTCATGGTCACAGGTTTACAACTCTAAATAAGATTTAGGTGTGTCAATAAATCAAATTGGGGAAAAAAAAAAAAAACAAAAAAAAAACTGTACCACATCACATGGCATCATGGCCACATCACACTTTCAGACATTACTCTGAACCTATGAACAGTTTCCCTACACACTGGACACTGCACTGCGCGTATACAGTTTGTGTGTCTGTGTCAATGAGAAAGAGAAAGAGAGAGAGAAAGAGAGAGAGAGAGAGAGAGAGAGAGAGAGAGAGAGAGAGAGAGAGAGAGAGAGAGAGAGAGAGAGAGAGAGATATTTTGATTGGTTGTGTGTGTGTGTGTCTGATAAGTCACTGTACCTTAGATGACCCTCAGGTCTCAAAGGCTCCTGCTCCTCCTCATTTGAAGAGCCTGCCAAAAGGTTCCCCCTGCGTTTGTGTGTGTGTGTGTGTGTGTGTGTGTATGCGTATGTCTCTACTGTACTGTTGGAGACCAAAGCAGTTTGTGTGGGGGGGAAAAAAAAAAAAAAAAAAAAAAGAAACCAAAGGTCCAGAAGCCACAACCGTCACTGATCCTTCAAAAAAAAAAAAACCCAAAAACAAAACAAAAAAAAAACCTCAAGGTTCCTCGTTCACGAAGATCACACCATCCATTCACAAATCTAGAAGAGAAAGAGAAACAGAGAGATCAGATCAGATGGGATGGTCAAATGTGTACATCATGTTGCACTTAAACGACTCGATCTACTACACGGCTAATGCCACGAATACATGCCATTCAGGAGAGGAAGAGACTGGGCAAAAGAACATTTAGAGAAGACCGGGACTCTGAAAAAAACCTACTGTATATCTACACCATGCCCTCCTCTCCCACGATTCTGGTCATGCTTGGAGGACATTTGAATTGCCACAAAGATGACGCACGTTCCTCCGAGTTTTTACGGAATGAGTTACCATTGGTTCCCTCAACAACACAGTAACGTGAAAGTTGTTTTGTTCACAGTTTCTTTTCTTTTGTCAGTGTAAAATTGTTGCGTCCAAATTTCAGAGAAACCTGATCAAAAACACCTTTGACCGTACCGCCAATTTCACCAACCCCTTAAAAAAAAAACCAGAGTTCAGAACGGAGAAATTTATGAGCCGACCACATCAATCATCTAGCAGAAATGGCAAGAAAGCACCAATTTGAGAACACTCCAAAAAACTGCTTTCTTTTCATTAAATTTCACCACATGCTAATTTGATTTTAAACCAAGGCTATGGGATCAATTATATGACTAACATCTGAGTGCAGGAAGTACTCCAAACACACAAACAATTCTAAAACCTTCCTGACATTTTTATTAAAGTTTGTGTTTATGAACTTAAAATATTTAAAAAAAATGAAAATCACAGCTAAATACATATGACATAACTTTAACAAAGAACAACTGAAATCTGTAAACTTATATTAATTTAGTGATACATCAAATTTTCAGTAATACTTGATAAAATCAACACAGTAAAGCTCAATGAACACAGTAAAGCTCAATCCAATGTATATCGGTGCAGAGGTAGTAGAAAGACAGGGGAAAAAAATATTTCACACTCAACTTCATCACAGAATGAGGAGAATATAAAACGGAAAGATCATGAGGGGAAAAAAAGACCACATGATGAGATGGGAATAATTTCATATGGCTGCGTTCAAACAGCCTACATTTTATTTTCTATTTTTAAGTCTTCTGCAGTAAACCAAACTTGTTTTGAAACACTGTTTGCTTCATCTGTGTATAAAGATAGTTTTCTCAACACTACTACCACGAAACGAAGTGGCTAAGATGAACAGCCAAACAGAGGACAAGACTAAATGCCAGCGACCCTGCATCACGAACTTACTCTCGTTTAGTTCGTTGCTCTTCTCCTCAAAGCACATCAAGAAAAGACCAACATACAGCTTGGCTTTTGCCCCACGTGTTAAGACCAATTCGTTTGTTCTGAGCTCAAGCATGACCTGAAAACGAAGTTCTTCAATGGTTCCAGTATCGCGTCTGTTGAGGACAGACAGATTTATGAAAGTAAAGCTTGCAGACCAAGGTCCATTGACATGAACCTTTTATATTCACATGTCTGACAAAGCCACACCCAGACAACCTAGAGTTTTTATTATTATTGCTAGTTGTCCAAACGTTATACCAGTGAGCAAGGTAGCTTCACTAGTAGTGAACGAGCAATAGGGAATGTATTAACGTGAGAGGAGTTACTTCCCTCTCAGACAAGTTCTTATGACTCTGTACTCACCAACTAATTTCCTGGACCCTTCTTAAATATTTCGGTAGTCGCCCATGGTTTTGTTGTCTGTACTTTGCATTTAGCTCTTTTGTCCTTAAATGACAATTTCAGGGTGACTTGACAGAGTCGTCTTTGGCTCTTATCATATGAATTCTTACCTCGTTATGATCTGCGACGTTTAGTAAATCGCAAGAGTGACAAACTCTTGATTGTGTTGAGCTGGCTAAACGAGTAAAAAAAATAATAATACACACACACACACCGAACACCTACGAACAGCTTCTCAAGTAACGTGAAAGGATCGTTGAACGCAGAGGGGGCCATGTGCAACAAAACATCGTTTGTTTGAGATGCAAATTTCAAAAGTATTGCCCCAAAAGTGTGTACTTAACTCGTTAGGTTCAACTGTATCGAAAATATTTAAAATGGACAGTTACAGTTCGAGTCTCGAGCATACAACAGCACAGAGGTAACAAAATCTAGCGCTGGCCTGTCGAACTTCCTTGTAAACCTGAAGGATTCCCCGAACGGGACAAAAAGACTTGGAGAAAAAGTTGGCGAAGCTAGTCTGTAACTAATAATGAAAGAAACGTTTCAACCCCGAGTCAGATACGTTTATTATTCCATTCCGGTAAAGCTAAGATTTTTAAAATTATTTAACATACTGCAGAGGTACGAAGACGAAGAAAGATTTGAACAGAGAAGAGAAAAAAAACGAAAAACGGCGGGGTGGAGAACGGCAGGCTTCCTTTAGCATCTTTAGCCATTAAGGCATTTGAAAACGGTACTCCAGAGTGGCTTAAATCGCATTTCTTAAAAAGGCAGAATCTCAAATCGGTTTACCTTCAACAGTGAAATTTGTTGCCCCTGTTTACATCGCACAGTTTTCTTTTCTTTAAACCCTGGAACTGTTTGGGGGGGAAAAAAAACTCTTTGCAGCAGATTTATAAATAAATGCCTGAGTTAAGTGGGAGCAAGGCCAAACGTGTTTACTGCCGGGCATTGAGCATGAGGAAAAATGGATAGGCTCAAATGGAACGAAAGCAAAACAAAATCTTACCCATGGCGTGATTGTTAAATTTGAATATATTCCGCTTAAAAGTATTTCCATCCCGTATGTTCCAGTATACTAACGGAAGATTGAACGGCGCTCCATGAATTCCATTCTCTGTGAAAAGGTAAAGTATTCCAAACCAGGAGCTTTCCCCCAATTATAATCCTCGAGGTAAGTGAGCCATTTTCCAAAGGAAAACACCAAAAACCTGGACGAGGGTTTCTTCTTTGCAAGATTAGCCAGCAGCAAGTCTAAGAATAGCCGACAACTCAACGTAAAATCTCAGCTCCTGACTATTAAACGCCAAACGAAGTACATGGCTGCTTCAAGACGTCCCAAACTTGTGCTGCTTTTTTTTCTCTCAAAGAAGTTGTTCCTGTTTCGCCAAAGCTTGGGGGAGGGGAGCTTTTCAGCGAGCTCCCTGCCAAACGAGCTTAAAATCCTGCAGAGAGCAGAGGTGCAGATTTGCAAGAACAACGTTTAGCTGCAAATAACTAACAGTTCTGAAATATTAATATTTGGTTCAAGAAACAGGGTCAGTAGATCTAATTTCGCTTAAGATCATTGGCCACCAGCCGCTGTTATAAATAGCACTGGATTTGTCCACATTGTAATAATCTATATCCTTTAGCCTGCTGGTCAAGACAATCGAGAAACAACAATCTCTTGATTATGCTGTTAATGATAATCCACGGTTTTTCAGAATTTGTGTTTCTGATCACTTGTAGGCTATATCTTTGTTGATTATTAATGTGTCCAGCATATTTACGTCTCCGTGAAAAGGACGAGCGATCATATTGCGTCTTAAACAGGAGGGGAAAAAAGACAGTTTCTTCTAAATTTCTATAGTATATTGCTTCTTAGTTAGTTCTCGTCAATGCCAGCAGAAGGCAAAGTCGCTGTTTTATGGTGTGGGGTGCGGAGCGATGGTTGAACGGTGAAGTCACGGAGAGGTATCATATTCTTTCAACCGGAGACATATTCCATGAATTGCTCCTTCAAAATTCTCTCAGTGCTTTGTCGCACACACCAAACGCGTTAGGTAATGCAAAATACATCATAGCAGATCAAACAGCTAAAGACACCAACCTGACTCTGTTTAGCAGAAATATCTCATGTCGGTAGGAATCTTCATTCCCCCCGCTTTGTTCTCGCTTGATGGTTTAACCCAAATTGTAAGTAGCAATTCTAGGTCAGGTTGACGTACCATTGAATGCGTTAAATGCCGAAGATCAACGTAAGGGATAGCCGAGGTGCTAGGGAGAGGACCGAAACGTTGTGTGGATGGAAATAATATATTTTTAACAAGCAGCCTGTGTTACAATGCAGTAGTATGTATTATGCATGGATATAGACTAGGCTTCTTATGATCGATGACACTCTTATATGTAGCTCATTTGTTGAAAAACATGTTTTGTTATGAAGCAGAACTACGGATGTGCGTAAAATTAAGATGATAAAGTCTATGTATCCGCCGCCTGATGGAAATATATTTAGGGGCAGGTATGTGAAGACGGACAGTTATTAATAATGGACACTTAGAGCTATGAAATTGAAAAAAAAAACAAAAAACCAACAACAACAACAGTGCATCGTCTCTAGGATTTTAATTTAAAAAACTTAATGGCCAAGCAACTCGTCAGTATGTTTGTCATAGAGCCAAGCTTAAACTAATAATAATGATCCTTTCTCTAAACCCTAGTTGGAACACGTCGATATCATACAGTTTTTCCTGTCTGTTGGATAAGGTCAGAGACAGCTTTAACACGGGGGGGGGGGGGGGGGGGTGATTTGAACGCCTCATCTATCCTGTGTAAACGTGGATGTACTAGTGGTTCATTCTGCTGTCCATAAAGTGTGACGTTTCAGTTTATCCTGCTTGAAGGTAATACATGCAAGGCCAAAGTAATAACATGCCACGTGAAATGCAAAAACAAAACATTTTGAGAGCATGTCGTTTACCCTATTTAAGTCGTCTGCTGAAAACCTAATTGAGACATTATTCCTCTGAGAAAGCTTGATAACAAAAATGCTGCATCAAGCGGAGCAAGATGCAAAAGGATTTCATAAATAACAACAGAACAAGGCACAAAAGAGACAGGGCATTTACTTATTTAGACAACAAAATATTGTACTTATTTAAGCCAAAAATAGCACACAGGGAACAGAAAGCAAAAGGAACGAAAATGAATGGGGAGGAGGACACCTTCCTGGTATTACAAAAATGTGTTTTCTGTGTGTGTGTGTGTGTGAAGTGAAGGTGACAGCGCATGTTCATCCTTTTGGGGGGGGGGGGATTAAATGCATTGGTTTGCAGTCTAATCCTTCGCATGAATCCACACTACTGTCATGCACCCAAGTGGCTCTGCTGGAGCTGAGAGATGGAGAAAAGAGCTAAAACAACAACAGCAAAAACAACATCGAACAACAACAGTAACATAAGCGAGTGCTCCATCCTGGGGTATACAATTCCCCTAGATGTTTCATGGCAATTGCTTTTACCATTCTCCCCACAGTTGATTCCTGAGTCGAGTCCCTTAGACAACAAAGGGTGAGGGGGTAGGCAATCTTTTCTTTGCTCTTGAAATAATACAAACAGTTCTCCCCTGTTGATAAAACAGTCTCTTCTCCTTACCCAGGAGAATACACAATAGAAACCACACCAGATATATAACATTTACCTCTTCTCTGTAGGGTGACAGCTGTGGATTGTTTGCATACTTTTGTGTGGCAAACTGGTGTTTCCTGGTAAACAGCAGACGTCGTCATGGAGATCCATGCGCTAGCCTCCAGGACAAAACCCCAACCCCCAACCCTAGGGCTTGCCACATAAGGGCACACAAGGCCATTGGTCTGCATGTCCAACACCTTTGCAAATGGTGACATCGGATAGTTCCAGCAAACAAAAACAAGGTTAAATCATGAGGCTAGAATCTTAATTTCCAAATTCCTGCTGTCTGTTAATGGGATGGTACAATGACCTAGAGGACCGTGAGGTCATAGTTAGTGGGAGCTAAAAAGGGTTTGAAGAACTACTTTCGCTGAGATCAGCCTTGCCTTTGACTTCTAGTGTAGAGGTGACTTCTTCAAGAATCATAGAAAATCTCCTCTTACAATCATTATTATACTAGATTTGCTGTTCAGGTCCATGATCAGAGGGCAAAAAGTGTCCAGGGCATAAGGTTGGTTGTCCTTTTGTGTGATAGCGGCTTTAGAGGAAGCAACAAGGGCTTTAACTACACAAAGCACAGCACTTTACAGATATAGTCTTAATGATATGGATGTAAAATACTCTTTCTCCCCCCCCCCATACAGCCTCTATTACCCACTCCCACTCCATAATGGGGTCAAATATCAACTACACCCGCTTGAGTTGAATGAAATGCTCTGATGAATTGAAAAGACATCAATTACCTTGTCATCAACAAGCCTTCTAATACCAAACAATTTAATCCAGCACCCATCATTTATTCAATAACAGCATATCAAGGCAATAAAAAAAAAAAATCAATATGAATTTTGCGTAATTGTTGTTTACCAAATTAAATCATACAATCACTTATCATGAATATGTGAACGGTGGTGGCGGGCAATTGAGCAAATTAAATATTAATTTGGCAGAACTGAAACGTGCATTTGAGAGCTTCCCATCCGCTGCCGTGTTATACAGCTGTGCGAGAAAGTTTGTGAGCCCTTAGGAATTCTCCAAATTTCCGCATGAATGGTTCCTAAAATGTGATCCGATCTTCATCCGAGTTGTAATAATAATAAATAAAGACAGTCCTAGTTAACAAATAACACACTCAAAATCTATCAATTTTCTATCTATCTATCTATCTATCTATCTATCTAACTGTCTATCTATCTAGGTGTCTGATTTGGAAACTGGGTGAACCCTCAGGATTGTGACATCTTGAAAAAGCGAAATTGGAGTCAGGTATCTCTCGCCATGAGTCACCTGTTCCAGTCAGTCCAGATTTGGCTTTGGTCTGTTGTGCCATGTAAAGAAAACACAATTTTGTTGTGAAATCTGCTCTTCACAACAGAATTCTGTTCAAGTGTAATATGGCCCAATCAAAAGAGATTTGGAACTTCAGAGAAAGTTGCTGAAGCTCATAAGAGTGGAAAGGGTTACAAAAAGCCTTCCAAAACCTTGGGCTTCCACCACACTACAGTCACACAAAAAGTTTACAAATGGAGTAAATTCAGCACTATGGCTGTTCTCTCTAATAGCGCGCATCCTACAAAGATTAATGTTTAAAGGGCGCACTGTACAATCCTAAAACAGGTGACAAAGTGTTCAAGGGTGACAGTTGACGATCTGCAAACATCTCTCGCACTTGATAACATCTTCGTTCATGAGGCCACCACAAAAAAAAACACCCACTGAACAAGATTGGTGTTCATATGAGGTTACCACAGAGGAAACCACTGCATTCCAAAAAAAAAAAAAGCCTATCGCTGCTGCTCTCAAGTTTGCTAAAGACCACCTCGGTGTTTGAACAATGTTTTGCGGACAGTTGAGACAAAAGCTGAACTTTTTGGTAATGTACACAGCAGTATGTTTAGAGAAAACAAAACACTTGCATGCCAACACCACAACCTCATCCCAACTGTGAAGCACGGTGGAGCGACCGTAATGGCGTGGGCCTGGTTTGCCGCCTCGGGTCCTGGATGGATTTCAGTCACTGAGAGACCAATGAATTCCAAACTGCATCAGGAAATTCTACAGCAGAATGTCAGGGCATCTGCCTGTGATCTAAAACTCAAAAAGAAAGTTGGATCAGGCAGCACGACAATGATCCAAAACACAGGAACAAATCAACAACAGAGTGGTTGGAACAGAAGAAGTTCCATATTTTAGGATGGCCAGGTTTTGGAGCTGACCTCAATCCAGTCGTGGTGCTGTGGCATGACCTGAAGTGGGCATGTGGACGTCCCAAAAAAAAACCATACCAGAATCAAAACTGTTCCGTATAGAGGAACGGGCCAACATACCTCCTTACTGCTGCGCTGTCCCTGATCCGCAGCAATAATATGTGTTTGTTTGAGATCTTGACCAATAAAGGAGGTTCTAGTAGTTATTAAATATCAGGGTTCACATCCTTTTTCCATCTACGACCTTTAAACCAGTTGCTCCATGATGATATGACAACGTAATATGTTGTATGTGTCATTTGTTAAATAAAACCATCTTATGGTTACTCAGGTGGTACAACCAAAAACAGGCCAGCCTACTATCCTCGGTTCAGAATTCCTATATTATCCTATGTTTTAAAGGAATGTTTTAACTTTTTTTTTTTTTTTTTTGGCTTTTTTTCTTAGCCAAACCTCCGGGTTTGGATGAAAGTTATTTGGCTGTGTTTGTATCCGGCCCAAGAGGACATGAGATCTTTTGACTCTGCACAAACGTCACAGAAAAACAAACTCCTTCTGCAGGGTCTGCGCTCTTTTCCTTTTAATTAATTTCTAGAATTTTGGCTGTGTGCATTGCTCTCTTTCTCATTCTCTCTTGCTCTCCCTCTCTGTTTCATTCCATCTATCTCTCTGTCTATCCCCCAACCCAAGGCAATCAGTCCTTGTAATAGAAAACATTTCTCTACTTCCATTGTAAATACAGTAACAGAAAATACTAGAGTCAGTCTTTTTTTTTGCGCAACAAAAACTTTGAAAACATGGTAAGACCTTAACAGATCCTGTTGGAGATCACAATCCACATTCGTGTCTTGATACGACCGTCAAAATACTTGATACGACCGTCAAAATTGCAGGCGTTCAACATCTGTGAGCACGTTTACACGTTTGCCTGAGGAAATTAACTATGCTTTGTATTTGTTCAAATGTGTTAATGTGCTTTTAAGAGACAAAATGCACACCTTACTAGTATTTGTTTTTCTTTTTAAATAGTTCCCGGAAGTAGTAGCCATGGAGACGGATGAACCTCACGACCTTTCTCTCAATCACCTCTCTTGTCTGCAATACAGTGCAGTAACGAAAAGATCTTTTCAGCTCCATGAAATCAACCTTGCTCTTCGACGCAGAACTGAAAGTACCTGTTTGTGTCATAGACACCCATTTAGAATGGTAGTTCAAACGTCAAAGTAACAGATCTGCACTAAAAGAGAGGGATTTTTTTTTCCCCCTGTAAACTCTAGGTCTCACATCTAGTCGACGAGATGTTATCATCTGATTCCTTGAGCTTCCTTGTCAAGGTGATGTGATGGAGGTGCTAGTTTTTTTGTTGTTGTTGTTGTTGTTGTTGTTTTAACCTGTGGGGGAAGAAGAGGACCACCGGGGGGGGCGGGGGATATGTTGATCGCTGAGGTGTATGGGTGTCATGACCCACAGACGGCTCGCTGTTCTTTGTCTAATAGGGCCAGATGCCCGGGCATGAGCTCGTCTGCATGCCAGCCCCTATGCCACATGAAAGCTGCAGGTGTCTCTCCTGACTGTCTTCAGCACAAAGACTTCTGGAACATTCCTCTTTTAGCGTGGGCTGTGCGAACATGTAAGGTTAGCGAGGGCAAAGCTAGACATCAAGGATTGTGTTCTAGGGCTGCTCGCTTTCTCCCTCACTGAAGTTGTCGTATCTTTTTCCGTGTCTTTGAGCGCCAAATTTCCATCAAAGCACGTTTCATAAGCTGCCGTGTTTGTGTGTTTGAGAGAGAGAGAGAGAGACAGTGAGTGTGCCTGAGTGTGTGTGAGTGTGTGTTTGTTGTGATACTGTAGTGGTTTGTGGTTGTCAGGGTGGTTGAAGAGGCCAGTGTGGTGTGTGGTGTGTGGATGGGGGATTCCATGCTCAACATCATACTTAAAGCCACATCTCGACTCTCAATCTGCCAATCACATGAGCAACTTTTGTATACCGGAGAGTTCTTTTTAATTCTAACCCAAGAAGACGGCACTGGTGACAGCACACTCACAGACAGTATACCGTAGTATTCTAAGATAAGACACACACACACACACAAATATGATTTGACATAATTTGTCAGTGTTCTAGAGCACCTCACAGTCTGCCAGAGGAGTTTTCCAGTGTGGGCTTTTGACAGAGGTATCAGGCATCCCCGTCTGGGGCCACGTCACATTCTGTGACAAGTGTATTTGCGAATCTGTATTCATTTTTTATTTTAAGATTAAAACAGAAAAATCCGAACGAAAAGCTCCCAGTGACATTTGAAAAGTGCCACACTTGAATGAACCACATTCCACGGATACCTCCTGGACGTTCAGGGATAAAACACACACACACACACACACACTCTGGTATGAATGAACAGTCCCGACAGACGTAATTCCGGTTTAACCGTGTCTTCGGTTGTTTCTGAATAAAACGTCCAACCCGTCCAACCCCATTGCTGTCGGTGCTATGGAGAGCGTGGGAGCCTTGTTTAAAGACGTCCGTGGTTTTGCACAGATTCTCGCTCCACTCTGGCTGAATGGCTGTTTGCATGAATTACTCTTTTATTATCACAAGACTGACTGTCTTGTCTGGAAAATCTAATTTTGTCATGTTATAATGTGGATATCTCGTGAGCTCAAATTTCATTTGAACCCCCCACTTCACGTAACGCATGGGTTCAAAAAAGTTCAATTCATTACATGATTCAAGCACAAAAGCCATGAGTAAAATTAACCTCTCAATTCTAGTGAAGATTATCAACTTATTGTAGTTACTGTAGATAGGATGAGGATTATTCTGTAGCCGAGCTGTAAATTTTTTTTTAGTTTTGCTGAACTACATTTCCCCTGATTCCAGGACATGGAAAAAAAAACAGCTGCACAAAGTCAAATAGAAAGCAAATATCAATATCAATCACACACACACACTCACACTCACACTCACTCTAGCTGTAAAACCCAAAAGCCTAAACTGTTCTTCCACAGTTGGAATACGCTGCCTTCCGTCACAAGCTCAGAATCAGATTTGCCTTTTTTGCCTTTAAAGCTTGGAATTAAAGTCCTAATAAGCAATCTGGTCTAAGATCAGCATTCGTTTGACCTACAACCTCTAGCCAACCATCAGGAGAGTGATTCAACAACGCCATAAATAATCCATTCAGCGAGACCGCCAGTCAGTAGGTCAGGAGGCCAAGCCAGCTAGCAAGCTAGCCACACAGCCAACACAAACCATGCTAACTATACAGTAAGAGCCAACATATACTAAAAGGGGTTGACATGATGCAGTTGACCACCTTAAATAATGAAGGGTGAGAGTCATTAACGTGGCTTATTTAGCTTGAGCATTTGGCTCTTACTCATAGCAATTAGCTTCCTGTTTTCTCGCACAGAGCCTGCAAGGTCATTCATAACTTCGGACCGACATGCCGATCAACGTACATAGCGCTGACGAATATCGCTGCAATTCAAAAGGAAGGAAGAATGACGAACAACACTGCAAGTTTAGGGATTAAAAAAAAAAAAAAAAACATGTGGAAAGTGCTGTGTAAAATGTTTCCTGTTCCTGTGAGGCAGAAGTGCCCTGTAGTAAGGCAGGTAGTCAGGCTAGAAATCTCTTCCTCCCCGCGCCCTGTCCCAGAGCTGACTCCACTCCACTCCACTCCACTCTCTGCTGGGCCCCCAGCCCGCTTGGACAGCAGCCAGCGCCCCACAGCAGAATAATTACACACACACACACACACACACACACACATTCATACTCACAACCATACTCACAAATTTTAACAACACATAGCTTTTTTTTTTTTCATACTCACATACTGTACTGGACATGTAGATTCACAAGCACATATACAGATTATAAATGCAGCTTTATGTACACACACACACACACACACACACACATTATAAAGCCTGCACTTACAATTGCAGGTGCACACAAATACAATTGCTCAAATACAAGCATGCCCAAACACACACGTGCACGCACATGCGCACACGCACACACACACACACACACACACACACACACAAGCTTTGAATTCCCGCCAGCTTGCCTTCCCCCGATAAAGAGGCTTTTGAATATCAATGAGGTTTATTTTCTTCTCCTGCTTGGTGCCCATTTTACAGAGCGTGTGCGGCGGTTTGTTTTTTTTTTGGGGGGGGGGTGCGTAATTAAGAAATCAATACCTTTCTCCAAAACCACTTCAACAATGCAGAACAGTATTGAGTTGATGTATGTCTTACCTTCCCCCCATGCAAACCGTTTGAACAAACAGCACGCACAAACACACACACACACACACACTTGAACAAAGAGTACCAGCCAAAGCACACACGCAACAGGCGTGCACATAGCCTGACAGGGCTGAAATGTCATTAGTGGCTTAAATTGCAGACTGTGGAATTGACTCACTGAGATTGAGCCCCAATGAGAAACAAGTGGTGGTCTCTTTTTCTCTCTCTTCTCTCTCTCTCTCTGTCTCTCTAAACAAACACACACAGACATATATACATAGCCCATCTGTTCTCTGGTGTTACAGTTAATTGCTTTTGATATACTGAAAAATCTGAAAAAGTCTTTATGATTTTCCTCAAATTTTTAATGTCAATTACAGTCGGTTCTTTAGATTCACCAAGAGGGTTTCAACCTTCCCTATCAGAGAGAGAGGAAGAGAAAGATTGAAAATTAAAAAATCAAATCAGTGGGAATCGGAGCCACTTAAGTGTTTGCCTGAAAAGCAGCACCCCAACAGACAGTCCTGGCACTTCAGAGATGGCCAAACACGTCTGTTGTGACAGTGACAAGAGCCAACAAGATTTCCGTATGCAAATGAGCTGTAAACAGAGCGGCAGGGAGCCATCTGTGTGGCTGGAGCTCGCAGGGAGGCGGGGCCAGCACAGCCAAGGGAAACAGACTGACAAATTACAGTGTGAGGTCGAGGGTCGTCAGACCTCTGTAAATGTATATAGGTGTGCGAGTGCTCCAGGTTGACCCTGTTTATGGTCTAAGTCGGTACGTTGAGGAATTAGCACGTGTTTAGCGCTTGCTAATGATTTAACTGTCTTTCGCTTCCTCGCACCTTCCAACCTCCTCTAGATACACACACACACACACACACACACACACACACACACACAGACTCACACACTACGAGGAGAGTCACACCAGGCCCTCGTAATTAACCGTCACAAGCAAAAGGACAGAAAAATGAGGCCAGAGGTTAATTATTCGTACAAGCTTCCTGTGGCCTTTCACTGGGGAAGCCAAGTGTGTGTCACTACATTCAAAACTTAATGACATGAATCCATTTGCAAAATGGCAGCCGCAAATAAGCGGGCCTTACACACACACACACACACACACACACACGTACACAAACACACACGCGCCACATGACAGATGAGACCATGCCAATACGGTCTTCGTTTACAGGTGTGAGTTCTAAGAAAGTGGCGGTTGTTTAAGCATAAAGGGTCTTTTCAGGAAAACAGTGGCTTGTCTCCTGCTCGCAGTGTGGGCGCCCTGGTGTTGCGGTGGCCGTGGATGTTGTTCCCAAAAATACACCAGCGCTGTTCAAGCAGCACACACACCAGTACGCTGAGAGCAAAGAACTAAAAATAAAACACACAGACGCACCATGCAGCGGGGGGGGGGGGGGTTGTTGGACCTGAAGCATGGCTTGGCTGCCTCTCTCACTTGCCACATACACACACACACATACACACACTTACACATACACACTTACACACACACACACACTGGTATTATGAACTTACTCCACCAGAGGACTCACACTGGTCTGAATGCTAGCAGTGTTTACCTACTACTACAGTCTACAGTCAGATACCATCCCAACCAAAACAACAGTCGTATCTCTAGTCTTTCTACACTGCCTCAGACTGGGCACCGCACTGGGGTTTTTTTTGTTTGTTTGTTTTCTTTTGTGTTTCTTGTTTGTTTGTTTGTTTGTTTGTTTTCAGACTGTAGAGATCGATGCACAGACCTCTCAGCGTTACACTCATGTTCTGAGCAATTCTGGTGGCATTTTTTCTGTCAACTGCAACAGGAGAACACTCAGTAAAACCAGAAAGATGGACCAACTCTTTCGATTTATTTCATCGGTAACACTCGTTTCATTTACAACCGTTTCTGCCCAATAAGTTCTGATGAGACAGTGTGTGTTGTTAATGAAAGATCTAGAGTAACACGTACCAAGTTTTTTCAAGGGGCTGATCTAGGATCAGTTTTGGTCTCTCGTAACCCTAATATCGAGAGTGTGATCTGATCCAAGATCTCTTATTCTGGGACACCTGATACATAAGGGTCAATGATAAGCTTCTTCTCTGTTCTGATTGATTTCTCTGTAACCAAATGTATTCGTCTTCTTTTCCTCCCGTATGGTC
>NC_044501.1:10640290-10660290 GCF_902362185.1 Chanos chanos | reverse complement strand
TCAGATGATTCGCTCGCTCGCTGTAACCATCGAGTCTTCACGCCTCTATAGAATGACTCTATAGAATGGGGTGATTTTTCCGCAAAGACCACAGGCCACGCCTATCGAGAATATTTGATGGATTCTTATTACTATTATTATTAAATTCAGTTGTGTTTGGTTGGTTTTATAATTGTTTTGTGATGACACCCAAGAATCACAAACAGGGTATTGAAATCTGCACAGATCTATGGGATCGTCAAATGATACTAAAAGTTTGGCAAAAAAAAAGATTCTGAATCTCCCAAGAGAAGCACATTCATATTGTTCCCAATAGGCTGATTTATCAGACAACAAAGAAATCTAGTCCATTCATTATCTATTTAAGCCAGATGCTAATATTAATCTTTTGTTTGAGAAAACAGCCCACTGGTTGAAAGTTTTCAATTTGTATCAAGTCAAATAATGTCAAAAAAAAAAAAGGCTGCAACATGAGGTCATTTTCTAATGAAGGACTCTAATCTTTCTTTCTTTCCTTCTTTCTTTCTTTTTTTTTTTTCTTTTTTCAACTTTCTTTTTTTTTTCTGTTTGTGGAGCATGTGTGTTTTGACTCAAGATGAGTGGGAGACAGCCCCCCGAGGTAGCTGGTTTAATGCAGATGGTTAGAAAAAAAAACGCAGGAGGGGCCTTAGAAGAAGAGGAACACATCTATCAAGCCCCCTAGTCAGTCAATCTATTCTTATTAGCTCTCTATACACAAGAGTGTGCCTACACATCCCTCAGGAGAGTCAGCTGAAGGAAGGTGTTGTGGACGACAAATTAGCCTTGTTACAGGCAGCTGTGGCTTTAGCTAGAGTTTGTTGCCTGCGCTGTTGGTTGACACGGTGACGAGAGAGGCCACGAGGCAGAGGGTGAGGTGAGGAGAGGGCTGTAAAAAAATGTCTTTAAGAGTGTGTGTGTGTGTGTGTGTGTGTGTCTGTGAGAGTGTATGTGTGTGTGTGTGTGCGCGTGTGTGTGTATGTTCATCATTGTTCTTGTAGATCTGTATGCATGCGTGCGTGTGTGTGTGTTAGAGTATGTGTATGCGTGCGTGTGCGTGTGTGTTTGCGTGTGTGTGTGTATGCACAACCACAAAACAGAGCCACCGTCCTGAAGCCTGATACTGGGCCTCCCTGTGCTGCAGCTGCTCTCTGTGGGTCTCCTCCCCAGCTTGTGCCCCTCTGCCCCTCTGCCTGGTCACCACCTCTCCCCATAGACCTTTAAAATAAGCCTGGCCCCTCTCTGGGCAGGAGCTGCTCACAATACAGCCCCTGCCTCACTGCTGGATCAAGTGACGAGGGCTTCACAGCCATCATTTCTTGTTGCCGGGGGAAACACAGAGCTACGGGATGCCATGGATTGACTGAAACTGAGTGACAGAGAGAAAGAGTGAAAAAGAGAGAGAGAGAGAAAGAAAGATAGAAAGAGAGAGATTTGTGTGTGTGAGAGAGAGAGAAAGTGAGAGGGATTGAGAGAGAGAGAGAGAGAGAGAGAGAAAGAAAGAGAGAGAGAGAGAGAGAGAGAGAGAGAGAGAGAGAGAGAGAGAGAGTGAGTGAGTGAGTGAGTGAGAGTGAGTAAGTAAGTGAGTGAGTGAGCGAGCGAGCAAGTGAGTGAGTGAGTGAGTGTGAGAGAGAGAAGAAGAAAACAGAAAGAACATAAGACAGCAAGAGTGCAGAGGAGAGGGGAGAAAAGCAAAGAAGAGCCAAGTTGGCAGGATAAATGGAGAATATTGGTGAGGGTGGTGTGGGAGTTCGATAAATGTGAGCATTCTCTAGTGGGTGGGTGTTTGTTTTCTCTCTCTCTCTCTCTCTCTCTCTGTCTCTCTCTCGCTCTCTGTCTATGAGTATGTCTGTGTGTGTGTGTGTGTGTGTGTGTGTGCGTGCGCGTGCGTGCGCGCATGCACAAATGTGAATCTGTGTGTGTTTGTGTGTACAAATGTGTGTGCGTGTGTGTGTGTGTGTGTGTGTGTGTGTGTCTCTGAATGTGTGTGTGTGTGTGTGTGTGTGTGTGTGTGTGTATGTCTCTGAATGTGTGTGTGTGTATGTCTCTGAATGTGTGTGTGTGTGTGTGTGTGTCTGTGTGTGTGTGTGTGTGTGTGTGTGTCTCTGAATGTGTGTGTGTGTGTGTGTCTGTGTGTGTGTGTGTGTGTGTGTGTGTGTGTGTGTCTCTGAGTGTGTGTGTGTGTGTGTGTGTCTCTGAGTGTGTGTGTGTGTGTGTGTCTGTGTGTGTCTGTGTGTGTGTGTGTGTCTCTGAGTGTGTGTGTGTCTGCGTGTGTGTGTGTGTCTGTGTGTGTGTGTGTGTGTGTGTGTGTGTGTGTCTGTGTGTGTGTGTGTGTCTGTGTGTGTGTGTGTGCGAGTGTGTGTGTGTGTGTGTCTCTGAATGTGTGTGTGTGTTTAAAATAGCCCCAGGCTATGGCACAGAAAGACAGTCCGGTTTCCTGCCAATCTTAAAACTGGAGTGAATTATTTAGCCTGTTCTGTTTCTCAGGTGCTGGCCAGTCTCATTCTAAACTAGCCTGTCAGGTCCCCACAGACTCAGTCAGGCTGTAGCCTGTTGCCAAGGGTTGGGTTGTAACCTACCTCAACACCCACGCATTCTACATACCTGTCCTTGGACTCCACCCAGAACGTTGTAAGTATGTAGCTGATTATACACCCAGAGAAGACCTATGTGTCTATAATTACGCTTTTATCATACAGTTTAGGGAGCTGCTCTAATGACTAATGAGTGGTGATTTTACAAGTACTTGGATGTGATAGACAAGTCCTAACATGCTAATTCTTTGTGTAATGTCTTGTCTTGGTGTAGGACGTGTTTGTTCTGTGGATGGGCTGGGAGGGAATAATATCACGAAGGGGAAAAAAAGATATGGCTCCAAACAAACTGTTAGAAAGCCAGGGTTTTTTTTTTTTGTTCTTTTTTTTTTTCGGCCTTTCAAAGGAAATCAGACTTCTCTATTTATAGGAGGTACGGCTTTCCCTCTGACAGCTTGACACGGTGTGACGTCACCCTCATGGGCTTTACGTAGACTACAAGCGTGCGTGCGAGCTTGAGAGTGTGTGTGTGTGTGTGTGTGTGTTTTTCCTTGCAGCTGGGAGGCAAATGCCTCACAGCTGGAGGATGTGTCTGAGTCTATAATCCTTAATCATCCTCAAGCATGGAACACATTGGGTGAACGTCATTATACTTTGTGTGTGTGTGTGTGTGTGTGTGTGTGTGTGTGTGTGTGTGTGTGTGTGTGTGGGCGCGTGCACGCAGGTGTGTGCGCGCGTGTGTGTGTGTGTGCGCGTGTGTGTATGTGTATGTGTGCGCGTGTGTGTATGTGTGTTTGTGTGTGTGTGTCCCATCCCACCTCACACTATCTCTTGGAAGACTTTAGGATTATAGCCACAGCAGCACGATGCCGGTCACAAACGTCTGTCACCAGAATCTGATCCTATCAGCATTTTGACACAGCATGCTCAATCCTGAAAAGACAGCAAGAAAAAGCCTCTATCCTAAACTTCTACTGCACGCAGGTAAGGCACCTGCACAAGGACACATGACTAATGTAATTATTGTCCATTCACAGCTAATCTACAGTCATTGTCTAAGTTCGTACCTAATGGAAACTGCCACACGGTATAAGAAATTAGTCCTGCCAGCAATTTTACACTGTAACCACGAGCCTGTTGGAAACAAGATTAAATACTTCCAACAGTTAATAAAAATCCTATAACAACGTTAGTTAGACACATATTACACAGTATGAGTCAGAATCTCTCTCTTTCTCTCTCTCCCTCTCTCCCTCTCTCTCTCTTGGCACGTAGTCATCCGTATTCCAGCGGCTGTGAGCACACCCTCCTGCCCCCTTCACTCCTTCCGTTACCATGGGAACAGCGGCAGACAGGTTCACACGTCGCTCCTTCCTCAGATTCCTTCTGGCTCCACAGTGAATTTATATTCATGCACAGTGGCATCACACAGCCACACACACACACACATGCACGCGCGCGCGCACAAACACACACACACACATGCGCACACACACGCACGTAAACACACGCGCACAAGCACACACATACACGCACAAGCACACACACACAAATGCGCGCGCACGCACACACACACACACACACATATACACACACATGCACACACACAAGCATATTGATTCTCTCCGTGGGTAGTGTTTGGCTGTGCCGTTAATCTGAGGTTGTGTTTGAATTTTCCACACAGCTCGGCTCTCATGACACGTATTATCATCATGTCACTGTCTGTTTGTTTGTTTGTTCATTCGTTCATTTGTGTGTCACTTCACTGCATTCATACGCAATCACCATCAATAATCATATCCACACATACACAATAATATTGATTTTGATTAAAGAGCAATCGCTTTTGGTCTTAGTTAGACTGTTTACGTATGAATATGTTATCCTCTATAATAATCCAATATGCCTCAGAATACCTAAACGCTGCAAAGACACAAAGCAAACGGAGGGCTTTTTTTTTTTTTTTTTTGGGATTATACCAAATTACCGACTTAAATATCAAATCTAAATGTTTGTGATGAATGATGTTTCAAATCAATTGGATGTAGTGTGGCTTCATTTCTTTAGCTGTTCCTTTCCATGGATGTGTCAAAATACGCTGGTAAGATCACGGTCTATATTTCTTTTTCTTGCTTTCTTTCTCTCTTTCTTTCTCTCTCTCTCTCTCTCTCTCTCTCTCTCTCTCCCACTTTCTCAAACTCATTTAGAGGGATAAGCATCAGGAGACAGAGGGTGAGGAAGCTCTTTTTTCCTCAGTCTGAATGGAAAGAGGAGGAGAATGGATATGGTGAATAATATTGCTTCTCTCACTCTCTCTCTCTCTCCTCTCTCTCTCTCTTCTTCTCTCCCTCTCTCTCTCTCCCTCTCTCTCTCTCTTCCTCTCTCTCACCCTCTCTCTCTCCCTCTCTCTCTCTCTTCCTCTCGCTCTCTCTCTCTTCCTCTCTCTCACATGCTTACTCACTCACCATCTCTGTCTCCCTCTCTTTCTCTCTCTCTCTCTCTCTCTCTCTCTCCCCCTGTGCTCTCTGTTGATGACAGTCTCAGAATACTAACCAGGTTCTCAGCGCGTGTAATAAGCAGCACATCACCGGCCAGGAAATGAAGATGGACAGAGAGAGAGAGAGAGAGAAGGAGAAAGAGAGAGAGACGGAAGGGGAAAAAAACAAGGTGGATTGAGGCAAATATTCCTCATTTAAACCACTGGGTCTCAGAAGCACAATGTTCGTGCTTTCTGTATCACTCAGTAACTTCATTCACATATCTCCTCATCTGCCGGTGAATCATATGATAAGATATCAGATATGTGCTGATATGTATATGAAAACATATGGGATTTCGTGCCGGAACATACAGCTAGAATGACACAGTGGGATGGTTCTGGACAGTCCTTTGTGCAAACACCAAGGCACGCAAATGCAAACAGATACACACACGCACACACACACGCGCACACACACACGTGCACACACACACACACACACACAGTCTGAGTGATCATACTAGTAAACGAGTCTCTTCTCCTCAGATACCCTCTCCTCCATCTATAGGTTACTGTGGCATGGTTCAGCTGCAGACCATGTTCTGTCTGCTGGGAGACGGGGCCCACAGCTACCAGTCAGCCCAATCTTTACTGATAAACTGGTGTACACAATTAAGCTGGGAAGGACTAGTGCTTGTTCTCTCTCTCCCTCTCCCTCTTTCTCACCCTCTCTCTCCCCCTCTCTCTCTCTCTCTCTCTCTCATTATCTCTTTTTTTGTGCCTGTAACATGGACCCCATCTGGGATGGGCTGCCATGGTCGTCATGGTGACGCTTCACCACGGGCGTCCCTTTGGACACCAGACACCAGTTCCCTGTCTGGCTTGGCCGTGCACGGCCATTCAGTTCCACAGAGACACAAGCAGCGAGCGAAGCTTCATGCATTGCAAATATGACACCTTTGAACTGTGGTCTCCACACCAATATTTGGGCCTTTTGTTTAAGTCGGCATAACCAACACACATATATTAATGCCTAAGTGTATGCCATATACCGCGTAAAGGCTAAGCTACGTTTATCCTTCCATCATCATGCGCATTCAAACCGACTTATTATGCGGTTTTGAACCTAATTTCAGCTTTTGTTTCTCGTTTTTGGTGACGTTGGTGTCCATTTTCGTAAGTGTATTTCATCTGGTGATGTGATTTTCCTCTTAAATATTCATTTTATTCAAATAAACACCCCTTGGTATGTTAATACAGGGAAAATAAAACACACACACACACACACAGCACATGTTTTGGCTTGTTAACTATTTTTGTGCTCTAGCCAGTAGATAGTGGGTAGCAGGGTCTGTAATCTGGAGGGGGTGGTGTGCACGCGCGCGCGCGTGTGTGTGTGTGTGTGTGTGTGCTCATGGAAGGAAGCTTTTCACTATGATTACCCTGGTCAGCACACGCATGCACTTTTCCTTTATCCAGCCAACGCAAATCAATACTAAACAAGTGCCATCTCTATTAATGATCCATTGTGCTAACATGATTAACTGCCAGTCCTAATAGCTTTGATTATTGCACATGGAGAAAAACTCAAGCTCACGGTTTAAGTCAGCTTCACTCTGTAATTAGTCCGTTATTTCATACCAAAGAGTGAAAATAATTCAGCCGCACATTCAGTGGAGAGGCAGAATAGCACTGGAAGGATTTCATTTGACTGAGAGAGAAGAGAGAGTTATGCTGTGTGGACTGAGCACAATGAGAGCCAACGTCAAGGCTGCAGAGACCACGGACGGCGAAAAGAATTTGGCGAAAAATTACTTACTCGTACTCTTATTGTGATAGGAGAAGGGGAAAACAGATAGGGGGTAAACAGAAGAGTGGAGGAGAGAGAGAGAGAGAGAGAGAGTAGAAAGAAGTGAATGGCCAGAGCTCTTTGACGGCCGGTGCTGACAGTCCAATACTGCTGCAGCTTGGAGGGGCTTTTTACCTGCTGTGGAAACGCTATTGATCGCACTGCCATCGCAGTGCTGAGGAGCCTTCAAAAAACGCTTTGTCTTCCTTTATTTAGCCAGGCTTGGTTGTGTGTGTGTGTGTGTGTGTGCCTGTGTGTGTGTGTGTGTGTGTGTGGTGTTTGTGAAAGAGAAGTAAAGAGAGAAAGAAAGAGAGAGAGAGAGAGACAGAAACAGAGCCACAGAGGAAGGAGGTGGGGGGGGGGGGGGGTGTCTTCCAACTCGAGCTTTGGGGCTTTATGTTAGCGTATCATAAAATGAACTTTAATCACCCATATCATACATATTAATGATGAACAGTGAGGAATCCTAAACGCCACAAAAAAAAAAAAATTTTAATTAATTAAACAGATTAGAGTGGAATGAAAACCTCAGTCATAATTCGCTTGCACTGCTAACTGTTCTCGCTAACCCCTCAGACAAAACACTTCTATTAATATTCGGTCAGTGTGCTTTGACGTAGAGATACTCTTGTTTTTCAACTTCAAAGCGTTATTCTGCTTTTGTGTACACAGCAATGCCTATTCTATTGACAAACTTCATTTCCCATCATACCCCACAAATAAACCCAAATACAATCCTACTGATACTGACATTTTGCACTGAGTCTAAGTACAGTAACATTACAAGGCACTGACACCGCTTACAAAGGTCATTTAAATCAAATAGTTCCTTATAACGGAAGGAAATGGCACAGGAATATCTGTGGATAGCATTCACTTTTTTTTTTTTTGTTCCATTTTGAACAGTGTGAGAAGGCTGTGAAAGAAAAGGCTGCTCCAGTTTTTTTTTTTCCCTATGAAGCGCTGTGCTACTAGCCCAGAGAACAAGGGCACGACGCCCACACAATCGTGCTAACTCTCTTCTTTCTCAATGAAAAACCGTCTCAAAAGCCAACTCAAACCCTCGCTTCTAACTCCCCTCCTTCATAAAACACTCGTCTTTCTTAGACAAGACCCACACGCACACACACACACACACACACACACACACACAGACGCCCGTAAATACGCGCGCACGCGCACGCATTCGTAAAATGGCCTCCTTGAGGTGTTTTGCATGTGCTGGTCACTGTTTACTCTCAGGCACTCAAGGCTAGCTTTCAGTCTCCAAAGGACAAGAGGACAAACAGTTCAGATTAGAAATCAAAGGCCTTGAAGTGTGGCCTGGCGCGATGGCAAAATGGCACGCTGTGACCTTTTGGAGATCTCACCCAATCCCTGCCCTTTACCAAGAATAAGGAAAACGTGGCAACGGTGATGTCTGTAATTTTGGGTTGTATAAGAACACATAGGCGCCTATGGTCTTTTCAAATGGACGTGGACCGGAGTAATGTGTCTATGACATTTTGTGGGATGCTAGGGTATGTGACCGTATCTCTTGTTTTCGTCCAGAGAAAATCTGGCCTCCAAGTACATGATGCAGTCTCCAACAGCATTATCAGTCAGATATAATGAAGTTAGATAGATAGATAGATAGATAGATAGATAGATAGATAGATAGATAGATAGATAGATAGATAGATAGATAGATAGATAGACAGATAGATAGATAGATAGATAGATAGATAGATAGATAGATAGATAGATAGCAAGTTAGGATGTTAGGGAGGTAGATAGATGGAGGGTGAGATAGGGGGTGGGAAAAGGAGGGGGGAGACAGAGAAAGAGAGAGAGACAGACAGAGAGAGAGACAGAGAGAGAGAAAGAGACATGCAGCTGTTGCATGTGGTGTGTGTGCATGTATGTGTGTGTGTCTGTGTGTGTATGTGTGTGTGTGTGTGTGTGTGTGTGTATGTGTGTACTCTCGTAGGAGTCGTCACCAGTACAGCTGGGCAGATGCTGGTGTGATCTGCCAGGCTGAGCATAAGCATCACTGCCATGCATCACAGAACACAGACACAGACATCATCTAATGTGTGTGTTTATACACACACACACACACATACACACGCACACATGCACAGACATCATCTAATGTGTGTGTTTACACACATGCACGCACATGCACACATACACACACTCTCACACACATACAGACATCATCTAATGTGTGTGTTTACGCACACGCGCACATACACACATATGCACGCACACACATATACACACACACAGACAACATCTAATGTGTGTGTCTACACACACACACACACACACACACATACACACACACACACACACACACACACACACATACAACTGTACCTCTGGAGATCAGAGTATATTTACACTCGCGCACAGAAACACTGAAATGCACTCATTCTCAGCTTCTCTCTCTCTCTCTCTCTCTCTCTCTCTCTCTCACACACACACACACACACACACACACACACACATTCAAAACCCTACTGCCAACGGAGAGCACAATGGAGCACAGTCACACACTTGCAGAGACATGCAGATGTAGTCTGACTGAACATCACACACAAACAAAGGAGAAGAGGAAGAGAAAATGCTGACCCCACATTCAGTCAGTGTCCACTCGTCTAGAACAGAGTCTTATATCGCCACCACTTTAGCATAATTTCCCTCCTGAAAACGCAGTGATATTTAATACACCGTCACTCCCTGCATGTACAGGGTTTAGGAGTACAATGAAATTCAGAAATTGAGAGTATAATTAAAATCAGTCATTCTAAGTCTCTGATAGACCACCGCACTGCACTCATGGCTGAAACCATCTTTAATTTCAGCCGTTCACAACAATCTCGATACTACCGACTGTGTAATTCCGTCGCTTCCTTTTGTGATGTTTCCCCTTCGTTATACTGACAGGACAAAAGGTCACGCTTGAGTTCATGCGGGGTGCAAACTAGAACAGAATCCAGGTGCTTCCACACAAGTGTCGTCCCCTAAGTTAATTAAGCGTTTTATGTCCGATCACGCTTAACATCACGTTATAAAAACAAGGAGCAGGCTCGGTCATCCATTATTTAGAGTACCACAGAAGGAGGAAAAGGTCTCAGTGACATTGAAAGGAGGGGGGGCCGGGGGGCGGGGGGGGGGGGGGGGGGTGCTGTTGGGACACTTTTGGCAGGAGCTTTTGAGATGAAGTCTGCTCAACTTTCTGATGTTTCGTGAGACACAGTCGTCAAAGTGATGCCGAGGTGGGCACAGTCTTAGAGAATGAACAGTGCGTTTGATTAAGATGACTACACATATTAATCTCAAGCATGACCATGCAGTTTCATAAAGAATCATTTTGTAAAGAATTCAAGGTGGGGCTGTGGGGATCTACACCGCCATACAAAATCAAAGTTTAATCTAAGTTATGAGCAAAACCAACCTCTCTTGTGTTTTATCTTGTGATAAACTGTCTTGGTTCAACCACACTCAATTTCAGAAAAAAAAATCACGACCTACCACATGTTTGGCTGAACGACAACAACAACAAAAAAGCCATTTTTCACAGTTCCACTTTCTGTTTATGGCCATATGAGCAGCCATGGCACACCTCACAAGGTATCCAAAATTCTTCTCAATTCAGATGTACCTTTCAGTTATCGTAATGTGTATGGATACTGCTACACGTAAAAGTACAAACACAACTGCATCATCAGAAATTTCACCATTTATGACCAATTTTATTCATCCAATTTGAAAAGACTCTAAATTTCTGTTTGATATTTCATACAAACAGTGCTGGACTTTTTGTCTTATACAAAAGAGTCTGAGACACTTCTAGGATACGGCAGAATACATGCCCGGGCCCACTGAAGTTAAGCCATATGAATTGTGTATTTACAGAGGGTGGTTCAAGAATGCAGAACCAAAGGTTTAGAGTCCATGGTCTGAAGGACGCACACACTCTGGTTCTGCTGGTATAGAATAGCAGGTCCAATGAAAGGAACTCAGGCTGAATAGATGAGATGAAGAGCGTGTAACCTTACAGAGTGAAGCACACAGAAACAGCTGAGTATATCTGTGCACACAAAACCGAGTGTGCCTTCTTTTTCTTCTCCATCTTCCTCTTCTTCCTTTTCTTCTTCTTCTTCTTCTTTTTCTTCTCCTTCTTCTTCTTCTTCACTTGATCCACTAAGAGCTGATCAGGAGAACATGTTTAGTGCGTTGTTTTTTTTTTTTTTATCTCCAGAGCTTTAAGATGTCTCAAGAGGAGCCATGAAGAAAGTCATTAGAAGTAATTTTGGAAGCCCTCGAATGAAAACGGCGCAAGTTAATCATGAGATTACGTTTTATGGACGTCATCGCCATGCTGATGCATTAAGACTGAGGGTCCAAACAGGCATACGACATTAATAGATATGATAAATGCAGTACGAGAGCAAATAAAATTAGAACCTCTTTCTGCAAGCCTACCTAAGCTTATCTCTCTCTTTTCTTACTTTTAATTTTTTTTTTTTTTGCCATGGATACGTGGTTTGGTCATTATCTCACAAAACAGGACACTCTAAGGTACTCCAAAATACATAGTGTACATTGGGAGCCGAAGTCAAGGAGTTCATTCCATTATGACGGAAAGTTCCTTTGGTTCTAGAATTTGTACTATGCCAGTACAATCTCCATCTTCATTCTACGCTCTCAAGCCATGCATTCAGCGCACTGATATCGTCAATGACCACAATGACCATAACCAGGTAATTTCACTGGATGGCTCCATGACTAAGAAGTTATTATTCTTCACAATCCGTTCAGGTTATCATCTTGATTATCTCTGAATGTTGCATATTCAGTATCACCATAACGTATGGATTGTCCATGCAGCTTGTACGTTTAAAATCAATACGACATCTGGATTATCTAGGGGTGTAAAATGGTCAGAATCAACGGAACTCAAATTATCTGAGGTTGTTGAGTATTGTATGTGCTTACTGATGCACTGATACCTGACACACCATGAACACGCAGAATTCTATTTCTCTACGCTACATAATCAATTAATATTTATATGCAATATGTCATATTTGATATAAAAATGGGTTGACGGTCATTGTGTTGTTCCTGAACTCTACCCCACATCGAGGGCTACGGTGGATCCAGGCAGCAGGGGGGGCATTAATGCGTTCATATCTGAATGACGCTTAAACATGCACACACGCGTACACAAGAATACACCCGTTTACACATGCACACTCACACATGTGTTCACACACAGACAGACAGACACACACACACACACACACACTACAGACTCCAACCCCCTGTCCCTCTTCCACGGGAGAGGAGTCATTAGCATCCTTCCAGAAGCTTCCCTGGGCCAATAAACACCACCAGTCAAGCAAGACTGCTCTAAATTCATCATCAACCTTTCTCTCTCTCTCTCTCTCTCCCTCTCCCTCTTTCTTTTTTTCTCTTTCTCTCTCTTTCTCTCCCTTCCCCCATTCCCTCTTTCACGCCGCTTGCATGTGTGTGAGCAGCGGGGCTGATGAGTCACCTCCCCTCTGTCAACGGTGCACTGGCCACTGCACCCAATCTCTCCAGAAAAGAGACTCACAGAGAGAGAGAGAGAGAGAGAGAGAGAGAGAGAGAAAAAGACGAGAACAGGAGAGGACAGCAAAACAAACAAACAAAAAAGGGAGGAAGGAAGAAAGAAAAAATGATGAGTCCCTTTCTAAATCCTGAATGTTGTAGCATCCCCTTTTACCACGTAAAAAAACAACAAAAAACCCCACATGCAAATGTAGAATCGGCAGACGACTGTCTTAGGAAATCAGGAATTTACATTTCTATACCTCCACTGTTCCCTCCATTTCTCATTCTTATGCCAGTCTCAGCTTCTTCTTTTTTTCCCCTCCTTTCTCTCTGTTTCTGTCTCTCTCACTTTCTGTCTCTCTCTCTCCCTCTCTCTCTCTCTCTCACTCTCACTCACTCCCGGAATCAAATTTCTAAGATCCAAAGCGTATCAAATTCACAGAGTTGCTTTGTGCATTAAGGAGTAAAGGCTGCAAAAAAAAAAAAAGAGGCTCTCCCAAAAAGAAAAAAAAAAAAAGAAAGAAAGAAAGAAAAAAAGAGCAGAGAAATGGAAAACAGACTTCGCTCAGCAGAGCGGTTAAATTATGGAAATAGATAAATAAATAATAATAAAGAGAGAGCTGTATCATTTCCATACGGCTGTGACTAATCGGGAGGTGTTGGGGTATCTGGGAGTGGACTGCCGTGGTAACAGGAGCTGGTGAGAAACACACACCGTACAACGGCAAAAGTCTCCACATGGTTTTTTGTGTGTGTGTGTGTGTATCTGTGTGTGTGTGTGTGTGTTTTTCTCCAGTGCCTCAAGAATCTGACTGAATTTCTTGGAAATAAAAGAAGAAACAGATAGAGGAGGACATTAAAACACTCCCAGTTTTGTTCTGGGGGGGGGGTTTAAGATAAAACGTGCATTTGTTTATTGTTTTAATTATACCTCGATTTTTGAGTGCGCATATATGTGAGTGCATTTATGAATATGCATATGTGCATATGTGTTTGGGGGCCATGTGTGCATGTGTGTGTGTGTGTGTGTGTGTGTGTGTGTGTGTGTGTTCAGGGAAGGAGGGGGCTAAGGGGGTGGTGTGACTGTCAGCATGAAGATGCTTACATGCTGCTCAGGCAGCCGATTCCCCTTCCATGCTAAGAAATCTCATTCAAGCTAAAGTGTAAATGTGTGTCGATATTAGCAGCACTCTGCTGGCAAGCACTAAAACAAACCCCTCCACAGCTGAGATCTCCACCCTGTTAAAACCTAATTACACATTTCACAATCCTGTACCATCTGAACTAGGGAATCCAGCTGAATTTCATTCAAGCGTTCAGTCGAACTACCTCTAAAATGCATTCGTGAACCACATTCACCCTGATTCCAAAGACTCTCAAATGATTCGAATAAAGCTGTGAACGAGTTGAACGATTCAAATCGGTTTGCGTCAGACGAATGTTGATTTTGATTCAAATGTTTGCGGATTATATCACATGTGAATCTGATTCAGATATCTCTGAAAGACAAACCAGCTGATCTAACAGATTCCCTTTGTTCCATATCGAACATGAATTCGGTTTTAGATAGGTCATTATTCATACATGATTCAAAACAAATCCGACGCGAACCACTCTGAAATGCGGCGACTGCAATGAAAAATGACTTAGACTCTTCTCTATCAGTTTAATCCGAGTTAAATGTCCACCAAAGACAGGCCCATTTCTCCAGTTCACACACACACACACACACACACACACACACTCACTCACACACACATACACACACACAATGGAGGGAAATTGAGCTCTAGAAGGGCCTGGATGAGTGCCACACTCACATTCTTTATGTCTAAGAGGATCGGGCCACCATATATTCCACCATCTAACTGCGCAGGCAGGAAGAGATGACCCCCACCAAAGACACGGGCCATACTTTTCCGGAAGGATTCAATCCGCAAGATGGAAGAAGAGAGAGAGGCTGCCAAAATGAAGCCACCTCGCCCCTCTCTCTCTCTCTCTCTCTCTCTCTCTCTCACCCTCTCTCTCTTTCTCCCAATCACTCTCGTCTGCCAGAGGGATTCTTTCCTGGAGACATACCGAAATTGGATTTCTGTCACCCTCTGGAAGCATGGCTGCAAAAGCTCCAGCAAACAACACCAGAGATAGCAGGAAAGGCGACCACAGGGCGCGGACTCAGAGGGGAAAGAAAGGCCAAAGTGTCTCTGAAAAAGAGAGAGCAGATAACATTCTTCTGTCTGGCTTCAGGATATTAATTACCTTCAAATGCACCGCGTTCTTCACAATGCTAACGCATTTAGGCTACGTCGGGAGCCATAATTGGCACTAGCTCTCAGATGTTACAAGAAAGCAGAGAAAGTCTCTCTCCGTCTCTCTCTCTCTCTCTCTCTTCTATTTGCGTCTGTAATGGTGTTGTGCAGATGCAGGATGATAACAATCCACCCACACCAACCTATATATACAGTGTTTTCTTTTTTTTTCATTCAGTTATTAGAGGCTTCCTCCAGTTTAAGAAAACATATCCTCTAAATTCGCACAAGTTCGCTGTCACAGCATGCGTGTCACTGGTGGGTTTTTTTGAACTCTGCCAAAGGACGACCTTCGTCCTATCTCATCCACATAGCCACTTTACAAGAGAGTGGATCCTCTTGAGGTAGTCTTATGTGCCATAAAGCGTTTGATACTGCTGAAGTGAGCCAGGAGAATTTGTTGATTGTAATCAAGTGTCAGCTCTGGAGATGCAGTTCTCTCACTCTCCCTCTCTCTCTAACACACTTACTCACTCTCTCTCCCTCTCTGTTTCTCTCCTTCCCTCTCTCTCTCTCTCTCTCTCTCTCTCTCATTGTGCCTGAGGAGTCTAGAGAAGGAGGAGAAGAGAAAGAGGGGAGGAGGAGGAGTGGGGTGGAAAGCTGGGGGGGGGGGCTAGTCTGCGCATCGTGGCAGCATCAATGCTGATTACAGACCGGTCACAGAAACATGCAGGCAGTGACTCCATGGCAACAGTGCTTCTCTCTCTCCGGTTCAGGCAGGTGATCCACTTAGAAGATAAGTGATCTCTCTCTCTCTCTCTCCCTCTCCCTCTCTCTTTCAGACAGAGAAAGAGCTCTGTGTTTAAATATGTGCAAGTGACAGTTGCCGAGCCAAGATGGCTGAGAAAGGGTTGAGTGACTGCATACCCAACAGGAGCCAAAATGGCAGATTTGAATATGTACACAATACAACAAACTGACACACAGGCTGAAATGCTAAGAAGAAATCGTCTTCATACATAATCACCACAGCTCTGGGGGACGAGTCAAGAAGGCAACAGGTTTTTATTACTGAAATGGGAGCCAAAAATTGGCAGAAAGCGCTTGCAGACGTTTACACTTCCTATATCCACAGAGGCCAAGAAAGCTCCAGGTAAAGACCCAGTGACAGGGGCCAAGATAGTAGAAGGTATCCAGAATGTTCTGAAGCATATCCAGAATGTTCTGAAGGGCCTCAGGTCTTATTTAAGGGAACTGAAAGAGCCAGGAGGAGTCTAATGTCTCCAAAGACCAGGCGCGATGACTTCTTCAGTACAGACAGCAGGAGAAGAGTGTGACCACCCGGGAGTGGATACCGTAGAGGCACTTACACTTAGTGTTTCATTTCTCAACTTTACAGCGGGGCAAACAATGTTTTAACACAACATCAGCCAAACGCTACTAAATGGTACCCGCTTTCTCCACTACCACACATCTCTATATCTCTCCATCTGACTTCCCCCCCCCATCTTCAGCTTTCTTCCTTTGTCACGAACGAGACGAACGGCGAGGGTTCTAAGATCACTGTCTTTCCTTTCTCTGCAAAGAGCCCTCAGTTCTGGGGCTAAAGCATTGATCCCCCCCCCTATCAATTATCGGATGTTCTGTTCATCCACCTCCCAACCTCGTGATTGCTTAGCAATAACAATGGCAAATTTTTTCACCACTTTGGGCAGAAATCCATGTCGATTAAGGGGAGGGGGGGTGCGGGGCGGTCGATGGGAGCGTCTCTGTGCAGCGGCGCTGCTAAAACCATCAACGATCAACGCCGTGTGGGAGGAAACGTGAGCCAGGCCGGGCCAAAATTCGGTTTAGCGGTTCTGTGTTTTTATCTCCTCACGTTTTAATGTGTGTGTGTGTGTGTGTGTGTGTATGTGTGTGTCCACAGTCTGGTAGGGATGAGCAAGCCAAAAGAGAGTCCCGGGCCTGGGCCGGTGAGGAAAAAAGCTGGCGTAAACAGCTTTTCCTGGAGGCTGTTGTCCTCCAGTCCTGGCGAGCGTGGTGAAAGCTGCGATTTGCAGAAGACGACGGGAGGGAAGGCAGGAGGAGGGAGATGGTGGGAAAAGGGGGGGCGGGGGGTGTGGGGGGGGGGGGGGTTTGGGAGATGATACGGGGGTAAGCGGGTTCGGCAGAAGCTGTGCTATGCAATAGCTCTGGAGTCGGCGGCATGGAAGATGGCAGAAATCGGCCCAGGCAATGGTGAAGCACTGTCACACATCGGCCACTACAGGAGAGGAAAGGGAGGTTTAGAGAAGGAGGTCTCAGGATGAGGAGGTGTGGAGGTCTTCCTATAACTGGTGGCCTGAAACACCAAAGCCGGTAACACCTCTATTGTGGTCTATTGTTATGGAGAAAGAATCTGCTTACTTTGGTCTTCCACAGGACTCTTAAGCTCCATGCCCGAGACACCTAACACCTTCTGGGCTGTGAGACGTGATAATTTCTCATGACTAAGCAAACATCCTTAACACTAAACACTCACTAATCCTTACACGGGCACAAATCTGGCCACAAGCATGTGTGAATGCAGACACGGTGATGAATTTCACAGATTTGCAAGGATCATTCATCCGATGCCAAATTTCAAGCGAACTCTCACAGGAATTGTTCAAATTGTATGTTTCGTCATTCAGTTTAAAAGGATAGAGGCCAAAATCTATACCAAGTTGGCCAAGAATGAAATAAATAACTAATAACTCATTAAAAATACAGGATAAAGCAAAGGAACATATATTCACATATATTCTCCAGACCAAACAAGAAATAATTCACGCAATTTAGAGATAAACACCTACGTGAAAGATACATGAATCTGTAAAAAAAATTGGGTATCAAGAAACTGAAGGGGTTTTCTCAAAAAGAACGAGTCATTGAAAGTAGAGAACATTACTCCTCAGCGCGTCACAAAGTTGTTCATAAAACGACGTGAGAAGGAGTTGGATTTACGACCCTGCGAAATGGTCATCCTCTCATGAGTTCTTATGATCTAAAGAATAACATTTAACAGATCACCATGTTTTCTCATCAGTAGATTCAGTAGGATTTCTGGCTGTGTCATCTCATTTAAGATGGATGTCTGGCATGAGAGGCTTGTTGTCGCGTTCGTTGGCTCGCCGTTTATACTTTCTGCTTTCCCCTCACGTCTCAGAGGTCATAGGTCACATATGTGGTCTTTAAGGAGCCATGCTGAGGAGACATGAGGTTGGATAAGTTCTGTTTTATCGTCTTATCAGTTCCCCCTTGTGTTTAACCACCAATAGACTCGGCCATGCTGTTGCGCATAACGGAAATGATGAATGGCATTCCCGGTCAGTTTGCCTATGACTGATCTCAGGCCTGCTGTTCCCCCAAAATCACACTGCACAATATCACTTTAAAAAAGTTAATGCTGATCTCAATCAGAGGGGAAAAAAGGTTTATTATGTAAGTCAGGTAGAAGTGGAAGAAGCATCATATGAAAAGTCGGGAGGAGACAGAGCTATTAGCTATTGTTAACGGCAATGACACTAACAGCCAAACTGCCTTAGCGTAAATCCTAGAGTAAACCATTCCCTCTTCTGATGAGTAGAAGAAATTTCCCAAATAGTTTAATGAGCTGTAGACTTGGTATACAATGTAGGTTTAAAATACTGATTTTTCTTAGTAGTAAGTACGTGTTTTACATTGTTTTTAAACATTGCTGAAATATCTGAGTAGATTTCAATGAATGATATGTGTACTGGGCTTCACCACGAAACAGGCTAGCAGGCCAATGCCCTGTAGACCGGAGCAATTCACATCTCTGTTGTTTCACGCTCTCTCTTCATCAGAAACCTTAGGTGACCAATGCAGCCTTAAAGTGACCAAACGGTCCCTCCAGTTATTAAAAAAAAAAAAAAAGCACCACCATTGATTAAAACAATCACAATAGACAGAAAGACCAAACAATAAATTCATACGTATGCTAGTTTGCTAATCTTCCACAGTACAGTTAATGAACATACTTAATGCTTAAGTGATTTATCTGGTCCTATGACGCGCGGATACCCTGTGGTCTATACCAGCTCCTTAACGAGTCACAACAACCTGATATTGCTGCTCTAGATTCTCAAGACCATATCTAGTGATAACATCTGCTTTTACAGAGACGTGAGCCCCGACAGTCTTCGACTTCATACGTCAAACCTTATTGCTGCGTAGGCACTAGGAGCCTCTGAGTCTTTCAAATTTATCATCACTTGACCAGCCTAACTGACTGATTTAAAAAGGAAAAAAGTAAGTAAGCAAATAGAAAATAAATATAAAAACACTAAAGAACTGGCCCACGTGGGTAATTCAGAGCCACTCTATCATCTCATCCTCCGGCCCTGCAATAGCAGAGGGTCTGAACGGAAATCATTTTTTTATGGGGTGAAAGTTGTATTTTTGGTTGTATTCTCCTAACTTTTGCAGTTATTCATTATGTAATACCGGCCGAATATAGCTGATACTTATTGACACTTTGGTGGAAGTTTATCCACAGAAGTCTCACATACCTGACAATATCAGATATATTTGACTGAGCTTTGGAGCGGCGAGCTCCGATCCCGTCGGCTACGCGTCACGTTGCGTGTTAGCTTTACTCTGACAGGTTTTATTTGGACAGTCAAAGCAGACTCAACACCCCTGCAAATGTAGTGGTTTCCATGAGAACAAAAACTCATACAAACCTTATTTATGTGCTTGAAGTAAAAAAAAAATACATAGTGGTCTTTACACTTTCAAAAGAGATATGAATGTGTTTTTTGTTTTGTTTTGGGGTTTTTTTTTTCTGAGGGGCAATAACAATTAAAAAATATAGTTTTACTATCAGATGTATTAGCTAACACAGTGATAGAATGATAGTATTCTAAATTGCATGTTAGCTATGCTTTAGTAAAGATTTGTTTTACTTTTTTTTTTTTCTTTTTTAAGCCAGCACCTTGTTAGCTTCATATCTTTGTGTAACATTTCATCTGTGCAGATCAGAGACATGTTAAACAGTTGGCTTGAATGTTGCTAGCCATAATTTATAATTTACTTATTAGCATGTATACGAGTTTCACAGCATGAATTTCCTCCCTCCGTTTGCCATATTTATATTACATCCCATTCTCAAATCTAATGTTCGATTCTAAAAACAGTTTTACTATGGTTTAATATAGACCAAGATCATTTCCCAAAATAGATATGAGTGTCCCAATGGAAATATTAGGTGCCCGATGCCCTTGGTCTTGAGCCAGAACGTG
>NC_044501.1:10575290-10635290 GCF_902362185.1 Chanos chanos | reverse complement strand
GCTTTAGATGAACTGCTTAAAGACAGACATCCCGTGAACACAGGCGGAGCACAAGTCCAAACAACTGAAAGGAAAGATAGAGATATGACAGCCTGGAACGAGAGAGACAGACGGGTGCCAGATGAGGTCAGCCAGCTGATGGTGTGGAGAATAAAAGATTGATCACCTTCATCTGGCTTTGTCTCTCTCTCTTTCCACGAATGTGTTAAAAGAAAACGAGACACTCCAAATCAAAGCCCAGCGTATTATCAGTGGCCAAGTTTGACTCAGGGAATGAGTTAAAATACTCATACAAGAGCTTCAGGAGGGACATACACATGATGGAAATCACAAGATGATACATTATTTGCAATTAGACACGAACTAATTTAAACAAATACTTAAAAAAAAAAAAAAGTAAATTCATGGCTGAGATTAATTAATAAACTATTCGTGCAAAAATTGCTCTGCGGGCGAGGAGGACTTTAAAGGGTTAATATTCCTGCGACTGGCTGATATGTAGAGGGAGGGTGGGGGCGGGGCGGGGCGACGGGATGGCTTTCCATTGAGAATTGGTGGTATTGCGATGCCTGAGATTGAGCTAAACTATTTGGAGCTGTTTGACGGGGGTGTCTTTTTTTTCCTTTTCACAGTCTCCCTCGTTCACGGTTCGGTAGAGTATGTGTAAATGGTCTCTCTCTCTCTCTCTCTCTCTCAAAATATTCACGGCTTAAAACCGGTTATGTGTCAGAATACGTGTTCCTCTTTTTCTGAGTAAACTTTCAATCCGTTTATCCAAGTGTTTATATGGTGCAAACTGGCTTTCAGCGTGAACTGTACGGTGTCTTCAGGCAAACACTCCTCGGCAATTAAATGTGCATTTCATGTTCTGAACTTGTGGCATTTTAAGCTTGTAGCGAGTAGAGTCTCTCGTTAAGAATTAATCATACTAGCGCCGTAAGAAATATTTAAAGAGCGCAGTAGTTGATGACGTTTACGTCACGTTAGTGGTCTCAGCCGGTCTCTGGTGCCATCCAATCAAACCGATCGATAGTGTTTGTGTGTGTGTGTGTGTGTGTGTGAGAGAGAGAGAGAGAGAGAGCGCGCATTTCATTTTCAGTGTTATGCTAAGTATAATTTTAAAATTATTCAAACTATGTAAAAAAAGAACATTAAACACGAGTCATTTATGCTCAACTTGCTTCGGTTGAGGCACTGCTGTTCTGTAAAGATGATGCCAAATTTCTGATCCAGGTACAGCTGTGATACTGATCCCACAGAAATAACATTTGGGACATAGGTTGGAAAGGCTGTGTTAGGACAGAAAGTGAAGGATTTCCGATGTATCACGATCCCTTGTCATGTATTCAAAACAGCTATTTTAATAGGACTCTTTGGACATAAACGGGTATAATAAATGTCTAGAAATATGATGCTTAAATTAAACTGTAAATTCTGCTACACTTTAATCTCAAGGGTTGAAGTGAACCAGAGAACACCCACTCAGAGAAAGTTGAGTCATTAAGTCTTTCCTCAATGCACAACCCCCACTTTAAAATCACGCTAAAATTGTCTCAAATGCATTACACAGTGACAAACCTGACTGGAACACTGGCAATGATTGACAGCTACTGTATCCACTCGTCTCCTTAACAAAGTGAAGACGTTTTGTCTGTCTGAACACATCACGGATGGTAGAGGTCAAAACTGCAGTTGATGACAGTGCTTTGTTTAATTACGAGCAGGGTGTAATCGCGGTGAATCGCAATTGCTCCTTTTGCGCGCTCTCTCTCTCTCTCTCTCTCTCTGCGGACAGCAAAATTATTCTTTGTATCTTTGTCACTCAGTATCTGTCTTTTTTTTCTTCCCCCTCCTCCTCCTTTTATATTTTGCCTAGAACAATGTGCGAGTTACGTAATGACGGAGACTGTGACATATTTCTGGTCGTGTCCTACTGGGACTTGCTGTGTCTGTGAAGAGCTCCCACTCAGAATATTCCATGCACGTAGCAGCCTTGAGCAGGGCAAGGAAGACCTATGGCTATTCTTGTCTTCTTTGAAAAGAAGTGGGCCTTTCCCTTTTAAAGACAATGCAATTTGTGATGAATGTTAAATAGCTTCCAACGCTTAGCCTACTATCGAGTCTTACAGTTACTTACAGCTCAGGTGTGTACAAGTTTAAAAGGCTTAGGGTGGAAACAAATGGTCTCCCCAAGCGGTGTGTAGTAGCCTGTTACTGTGGTGGTAAACTGGCTTATGCAGTGGCGTTTCAACTGACCTGCATGACCTTCGCCCTTTGTTAACATGTGTTTACAGGCTTTATTTTATATGATATTCTTGTGCTACTGTAGGAGCTCGCTCGCTCTCGCTCTCTCTCTCTCTCTCTCTCAGGCCTGGTAATGTTACCGGTGCAGACAGAAATAGAGCAGGAACTAGCGGGGAAGCAAAAATGCAGGGCCCATTGTATCCTCATTAAGGCTTCAGAGGGCTGGCACAGCGGCGAGCGAGAAATTCAATCACGTTTTCACTCCCCAGTGACCCTGCTGCTCACGGGGACTCGCGGGGGGATTAAGCAGCGCGGACGAGAAGCGTAGTAAGACTCCAACCCGCGTTACAAAACGTATACTGGCGCGTAATCACCGTTCCGCTCCCGCAGAAGTAGCACTGTGAGGCAGCACCACGCATTGATGTTGCTGTGCTGAAATGGTGGTTGATCTGTTTGTTTCGTGCCCTCTAAGTTAGCATTAGCCCTGGACACATCTTAAATCTGTATTTATTTGTAAGGCATAAAGAGAGAAGTAACCTAAAATTACAGCATAATTAGAAGTGTCAGTGGCCAGTAGTTGTCATTTGACTATGATCGTGTTATTCGATGATATATGAGATGAGCTGATTTTTTTTTGTAGGCTTAAGGGATTTCATCACAGCACGTCGCGCGTATTAAGCCTTGTTACATACAGCATTGTAATGTCTGGAGCATTTTTCCGCTGTTTTCCTTGAATGTGTCAGTGATATATCTTTAGTCGTGAGCACCACCTTGTGGCCATTTCAGCGCCAGCCTTTTAATCAATCCTGGTACAATCCTTCATTTGTTATGCATTTGGCATGTGGTATTTTAACAATGAAAACACACGAGCCGTTTAGGTCTCCATTCAATCAACTGTTTGAAATTTATATTCTTATTATATACATAATGAGAACGACACAATTACGTAGTATATTCTGCTTTTATATTAGAATAAAGCTTGATCATTAATCATTATTGACTGATTTCACTGCAGTTGCTGTTTAACAATACTCGCTCGTCCTGCCACGGAACATTCAACACAGAAAAGTGACAGCGGTACACCTGCGAGAGAAAAGACACACACAGAATCACAGGCACAGAATTAATGGAGAATAAAAAGGGCAGTCCAGGTTCAAAAGCTGTTTTATGCTTTATAAGACATAGATTATTCTATTAAAAGTGCACATAAAGCGGTTTACATATTGCCGTAATGCCAAGGGGGGAAAAAAAGGTTTGGGGAAATTTTACCTTTGCTCCAGGTGAACTGTCGACTTTTTGGCAGTTTTTCGGGATTGCCTGCCCTTGCTCTCCACTTTTTAGGCAGACAGATTCTCTCAGCTCCACATCCATGTCATACAAACCTGCGCCAACGTTCTGAGATATAATTATGGAAAAATCAATCTCAAAGAAACATGCATCTCGACTTTTTTGCAAGTATTTTTCTTTTTTTTGGTAAGAAACGTGAGCCAACTCCAATTCAGCCTATTGTGGAACACATTTGTTGAGACAAACGTAACATTCGGAATACAGGTGAAATTTTGAGCGTGGATTAATACAATAACTAAAAGTCTTACCTCTCTTTTGACTGAATTGAACGAGGTAATGAAGTAAAGGTGAGTCTGCTGACTGAAAAAGTTGTAGGCCTCGAGGGCAAACGCAGCGCAAGCCTGAACTACAGGATCCTCGGCGTTCACTTCATCCGCGGCTCGGCTGGGTGCCCCCATTGTCGAGTATATTAAAGAAGGTAAGATGATGAAGAATTGCAAGGATTTGCCCATGGTGTTTACGAAAAGGCTTAGTTACCTGAAAGAGACTGATCGCAGAACCGAGTGACGTTCGGTCGTACTCCTCGGCGAATACATAGACGCACACACACCCCTGGTAACGTCATGTCTTGTTTGCTTCTCCAAAATTTTTGATAACAGTTGCGCTGCCCTCGTGAGTAATTCTGTTAAGGCGTTTGGGTGGCCTTCCATTTGTATAAAAAATCTGTCTTCAGTCATCTAGAAAATCTGATAAGGTGACATCGTTTTTATACTGAACTTGGAATGAACGAAATTCACGTGCACTTACCTGCGTTCTTTTCTGTTGGTTAATGATTAAGTCTGAGCACACCTGTGTTACAATACCAAAACTGTTCTTGGTATGTTCTTGATTGTGTATTGTGTTATACAACCAACTTGTTTTGTTTAACTTGCATAATTTCACTAGTTTGACGCGAATAAAATGTTCGAAAAGAAGCAGACAAGCAAAAACATTAATTTTTAAATTTCCATATACCAAAGGAAATGTAAATGTCTATTTTTTTTTATCGTTTTCAAGCTAATTAATTCTTCATTTTATTAAAACAGTACATAGTTAGATAAAATATGGAAGCTCTAGGGGATCCTGAGATCAAGCAGATTTGAATTTAAACAGGTGAACTCTGCAAAGCAATTTAATTTTTAGTACTCATAGTAAATTTCTACCTTGGCTTCATAGTCCCTCTAAATAGTCAGCCATTATGGTTATAGCCTACCCTGAAGAGAACTCAGCATAATTAATCAATTAGATGATGAGGCTAATTTATAATCAGTGCCCCCTACAGCTCTGCAATTGATTAACCATTAAGCTAGTTACTGTCTTTAATCTTCTAATGCCTACATCTAGCACCTAAAGGCAAAAAATGAATTAAAACAAGAAAATGAAAACAATACTCGAAGCACATTTTCCCGATATCTAAAAGTGACCATTTAAGTTTTTTAAAAAAGAGAGAAAAGTCCTTATAAACACAAAACATTGTCCACCAGTCCTAAAAATTCTCATATCATTCCAACAAACAGCTTTGTTAACTTGGAGCGCTACTGTCACAAGCAGAACACAGCTAATCCCATACTACCTCCCCTCTCTCTCCGCTGCCACAGAGAGCAGATGCACTGGCAGCTATCCAGTGGAAGATCTGACTAACCCCTTAGAATGTGTTTTGCTCCAAATGGATGTTAAGAAGGTCACTACCCCACTAACTATCAGAACAATCCTCATTTACTCCGGTGTTGTATGTAAGTTAACACCAACAAGTAGATGTTACCTCTGAACAACTCTTGCCAGAAATGTCACTGGACCAGAATCCAGACTCTGGGTAGTGAACATCTCCTGATCTTCTGTGAAATTTTTGGCACAGCGAAACTGATACTGAATAGCGTCCTGAAGAGTCATTTCTGGCTTTGCGTCCTACTCAACATGACATGATCAGGCAGTAGAAGGGATTTGGATTCATTTGCTCCTGGTTTCAGTCACCAAGTGTGTATACTATATAATTGTGTATTGATATAGTGATGTGCCATCCTAACGATGAGAGCTGTACAAGTACCACTTTCAGTTTAACCAGTTTAAACGAACATTTATAAAACATTCAGAAACTGGGTTTAAACGCTAGACCCAGTTCCAGAACTCCTCTTCAGTCTTACCTACCTGAAAAGCACAGGTCTGGAGTGGGACAGGGGGTAAACGAAAACAATATTATGGCAGCACCAAAAAACTGGTTTCAATCATTTTGTCAACTGATTGGAAAAACGATTCTGCAGCTGAGGTTCGGAGGTTATTCTAGTCTTTAGGGTGCGCCGTGTTGTACAATGACCTGTCCGTATCTGTTTTTGGGAGTGACTCCTGGGGAGGAACCAAAACTGTACAGCATGTGAAAAAGAGGGTGAGGAGAGGAAAAGTACATGGGTGTGTGTGTGTGTGTGTGTGTGTGAGATAGAGATAGAGATAGAGAGATATGGCTGAGGTGAAGTCAGCCAAAACTGTTGACATTTAGCAACCACATAATGTAACAGGGGAAAGGTTACGTATAAAAAGTCACAATAGTTCAAACTGGAAGTGTACATTACATTTTGGAGGAAAAAACTCAACAGCTCTTTTTTTGAGGGAGACAAAGTTGAGCAAGAGTGGTCTCCTAGGTTCCCTCTCCAAGACTGAAGAATAAGAGCAACATGGTCTTTCAGACAAACTCTCGCATTAGCTATGCATATTTGTACATTTTGTTAGCATTAATAGTTTACAGCAAGTTTAAAAGTAGTTTGTAAAGGCTTTAAAATAACTCAAGACTACAAATAAACAGAAAGCATATAGTTTATATCAACTTTTATACAACAAGATCATCACATATCAACTTTTATACAACAGATCAAGTTTAAACATCTGCATTCAACAGTACTACCTCCAGTGACAGCAGCCGAAAATATGTAGAGTAGGCTGCTACTTGTTTGACCTATTTTTTTTGTTGTTGTTGTTGTTGTTGAAATGCTTTCAATCATTTCCAATTATCTTCCCATTAAATCTCTGGGGGGTTTTTTCTCTGTCAATATTACTAAATCTCTTCAAAAAGAACAAGGTCATGAGATGACTACGTGTTTAGTCCGCGAAAGTAAAGCACGTAGCAGCGTTACGTGACCTCCCGCAGAACCTGGTCCAAGATCACGTCGATGACATCGCTGTCGTAGTCGACTCGCTTCAGATCGAGCGCGGGGACGAAGGAGGCCAGCAGGCGGCCCACGTTACGCCGTAGTCTCCTCAGCTCCTCGTCGCTGCCGCCAGCTCCGTCGAGGGTCCTTACCTCCGTCTCTTCCCTCCTCCTGTTTGTGTTTTCTCTCAGGCCCCCCAGCTCCGTCCTCAGCGCCTCACAGAGGGAGGACAGACGGGCTTTCTCCTTCTCCAATCCCTCCATCTTCATCACACCAGCAAAACATGTGCATTGTTTAGAAGAACGAAGGATTTTTTTTTTTCTTTCTTTCTTTGGGATATGAATAAACTTGAAAGGAATTTCCTATGTTTACTGGTATAATACAAACACTAAAATGAACCGACTGTGCAAACTCTATGGAAAAGCCACAGTGATGGTTTGCTACAGATTAAATTCACGATTAGTAAAATAAAAAAGACACTTTTTTTTTTTTAAAGCAGTTTACCTTGCTCTTAAGTTGGTTGCATTGGGTCCTCCAGGTGTCGACATTGCCGCATTGTTGTCGGAGCTTCTGTAGCTCCAGCTGCAGCTCCTGTATTTGATTCCTGCACGTGTCTCTCTCCAGCGCTGTGACTTGCATGGTTTCACTCAGCTCCTTCTGCACCTCCTGCTGTGGCGCTCCATCTTTTATCTTTCCTTCAGGCTCGAATGTCTCCCCCGCACCAAAAAAAGACGCGTCCTCTGTCTCTTCCTCAGATAATCCCTCCGTTCCGTACCAGTCTTCGTCCGGTCTAAGCCACTTATGTCGTTCAAATGCTTCCATCATTTTGTCTTCCGTGACCATCCCCCAGTTTTCCCGAACATTTAAGTTTTGCGTGCCTCCCTGCTCTGTGCTCCTCCTCTTCTCGAATATAACGGGTTTGCAGTTTGTCTGAGTAACACTGGTGACTGGTAAGTGTGGCGCCGTTACCATGGCATCCATCTCAGTAGGATTTTCTGGCAAGATTGTCTGTTTTCTCCTTGGCCTTTATGAAAAATACAGTTTGAATGAACAAGAAAGAAGCACACACAAAGAAACACAGCATTGAAAGTTGACCTTTAAACCACGTGTGTTGAGAACACAACACACAACAGGTTCACACGTTCTCTGCGACCATCGTAACATTCACACCTTGGGCTGGACAGAGATCTTGGATCGACGACGGGAGAAGGGTTTACAGACGACCTTTGAATTTCTGCGGGAGTGACCACGTCTACGAGCAGAACAGAAGAAATGAGACTGACAAAACCTTTCACATATTATGAAGCGTTGGTTCTCTGCCTGTAGGGTGAATATGTGTAACGTAGCCTCAGAAGGGCCAGAGAACCACAAACCTGCATGATCACCATCACCAGATCTATGGACAGTGGATAGAGTGTCAGGCTGAGCAGTGCTAAATGGAGCAGAGGACAGCGGTTGCCAAGCGACAGTGCTCACGCGTACTCCGGCCAGTGGGTGTCCTGCTTGAGCTGGGACTTGGATAACCTACAGGCAGAAATGGATGTATTAAAATGTTACTGTCGATATTAGCACCAAATTTAAACAGTAAGTGGATGTTATTTTTGAGTTTATGTAACTGATGAATAATTAGTTCCTGTGAAGTTCTCAACTGACTGCTCTTGCAATTGCTGCTCACACTCTCTCTCACGTCCAAGGTACTCATGTACAGTCAAAGAGGCATAAAGTCCTGCTGGTTTTTCACATCAGCCAACCACTGTGGTATGTAATTAGAGTGGAATGCGCCCTACTGTTAATCAGGTAATTATCAACCTCTAATTAAGAGGTAACAGCAAAAAACACAAAAAAAAAACCAAACAAACATCAGGACTTTGCCCTCCAGGACTGGATTCTATCCTCTCTGCTGCCACAGACTTGCAGTCATGTTATTCAGAGTTGCTTGTCATGACATTCGCAAATTGAACAGTGCTCATTACAGATGTTCTTCTCAAACATGCTCCATAAACACCTCTTTCTAAAATCACAGGGATCTCATCCTCTGACCATGGCAGCCAAAAACAATGATCAGCTGAACCTGCCCTGCATTCTTTGTTTGGGCACTTACTTGCATCAACTACTTGCTGAAAAGCTATGGTTTTATTTCTGACCCCCCCCCTCCCCACACACCTCCATTCATCCATCCATCCCTCCATCCCTCCGCTAATCCATTCATCCACCCACCACACTTGTAAATCGGTTCAATTTTCTAGCAAGTTAATATATTTCACTATTTGTAGAGACTATCCCAGCAGGAACCATTTACTTACAGGCACCTTGTCCTCACGCAGGGGCTTTGAGTTCTTCCTCCTGTGTGGATACAAAGGCTCTATGGACCATCAGATTAACGACATAGATGGCGATTAACAACTAATCCTTGAAGAGTGAAGATCTGAGATCTTACTGTCGTTTGTAGGGTTTTGGGTATGACCTCTGGTCCTCCTCTTGTTCTTCAAGTTCCTCTTCCACATGACAGCTCCTGTGCAGGATTTTTTTGAATGGCGATGTTACATTTTGCAAAAATAATCATTTGATGACCCACACTGTTCACAACCAATGTTTTAACTTATGACGGGAACGCATGGTTTGATTTCCCGTTACACTGTGAAATTTTGTGACAAGAAATCATACCAAATTTTCCACATGGTGGCAAAGTCATGGAGAATCAGAGCATCACAGGTTACACGGTGTGACAGTACAAGTGACTTGTAAAGATTTCATTTGCTTTCAACCCCCTCATGATGTTGAGGACAAATTTTGGATGACAGTGATTTTCTAGTCAAATGGCACAACAGGACAGGATTTCTATATTTCAGCTGCAACTGTTCTAAAATGGCCGATGTGTCGTTAGATGTTTTTTTGTTGCAGTGTGCGCTCCTGTACAACACCATGAGTTTGGAGAGAACAGTCATAATGTGTAGCTGATCTCAGAACCTTATGCTTTAGGGCAGGGGTGGGCAAATCCGGTCCTGGAGGGCCATGGTCCTGCTGTTTTTCTTGTCAACCAACTAAATATAGTCTCTGATTGGCTGAAGAGCATGCACACCTGTTTTCAAAGTGAAAATCAACAGGTAGCTAAGAGGTGAAAACAAAAACCGGCAGGACACCGGCCCTCCAGGACTGGATTTGCCCACCCCTGCTTTAGGGTGTGATGTAGTTTCCGACATTAGCTAACTACCGCTAACTAATTAGCTAACTAACTAACAGAGGCATCTATTTATTAAATAGTTTCCATTGCCAGTTAACAATTTGTGTGCAAATATTCAGGGTACTATGTAGAGAAAGATGTAACATGTTTATCATTTATTAAGTTTTAAATGAACAGCTGAAGTGGTTTTCACCATCGCTTTCAAAAACTGGTACTTGCCCCTTGCTAGCTTGAAAATCAACATCTCCTAGTGTCGTCTCATTCAAAATAACGACACAACAGCTAGTAGCTTGGTTTAAAAAAATTTTATCTAATTTAAGAAAAATTTTGTTGATGAGGTAGTATAAAATTTGTACGACTCGCTAAGACACACTGTGGTGAAAGGCATGAACATGGTGCAATGCAAGGTGCTAGCCAGCCATGTCAGCCAACCCAGGAATATCTTTTAACACGCTCTGATTCCCTAAACTAGCTCCCTCCAAGATCCTTCAGACTTTTCTGAGGGCAGCCAGCTAACAGACATGTGGCAAACACCCAATCATGCCAAAGGAGCCAGAGGAATTAGTCATAGAAAGACATATTGGTTTTAACTTAACGTGGCAAAGCTGGATATCCAACCTGGACAACCAAATTCGAATGAATTTCAATGAAAAGTTGCGTATATCCCGGCCATGCAATATCAGTCATCTGACAAACCCACAAATTTGTTTTCTCTTATTATCTGTCACCAGCTATGACATCACTGGATAAAACTGCTATACGGGCGTCACCTGAACTGAGGGTCGGGGTTCATGTTGCAGAGCCACCTCTCAGGGAGTAGGCTGCAGTCTGTGCCATCTGGAAGTCTCCTCCACTTTAGGCAGCTGTCGCACTGGACCCAGCTTTGGTCTGGAACTTTCCTGGGACCCCAGAGTTAATGGCACATCTCAGTATCAACCATTATAAGGTCAAGACACACCAATAAACAGTCACTCACTTTGTGTCCTCTATAGGTATTGTACACTCTGGATCCTCGTTCTTGTGTCTGAACCAAACCTCATTCCAGTACTCTTCCAGTTTAATGCCAAGATTGTGTATGGTCTTCCTGAACGGAAGAAGGACATGACATTACAAATACATTTTCTGACTTTTCTGAAGAATAATTAACAGCTGTGTTAAGTGTTAACTGATCGCAGTACAGCGGGGACAACCTGTATTTATCCGTGTCATCAAAATCCTGTTTGTTGTGAGTTGGTTGAAGGAAATTGCACTCGATGATTCCAATGACTCCAGCACCCTTTTTGTCTGCCTGTCCCACAAATAACAAAAACATTATTTAATATTGTATCATGATGTGGACGCAATGTCTCAATACAATCAAAACAGAGGTTGCTTTTTTTTTTTTTTTTTTTTTTGATGAAATGATGAAATGCTTCCATTTCGATTCCATAACGGTTAAGATGTAAATGGATTTTTTGTCCTTTGGGTGTGAAAGAGGAACGTTAAGACTCACTGTTTGTTACCTGTCATTCCTCAGAAAAGAATCACAGAGTTGCACCCTTATGTCAAAATACTGGCTTAAAAATGTTCAAAACATTATAAAAACAGAAAATACAAATGTGAATTAGTGCAAAAGAGATGTCTGAAAAAAAAAAACTTGTACCTTTCTTTGACAGCCCACTTGTACAAACGCCTTTATCAACCTGTTCTTATGGTACATCATTATACCACAGTGCTCCTTGCTCTTGGTGTTGAACCCAAAGGTGATCTGAATACGCTGGCTCTGAAATTTGTGTCAGGCAAAATCTCAAGAGAAACGTAGATTCAAGTGAAAGCCATTCATTTAGTTTTAAAAAAATCAGAATTGTAGAAAGTCAAATAAATCATTTTGTCGTGGATAAGTCTAGAAAGCACTGCTTAAATAATGAACGCGATGCAAGGAGCCCAAAGGATACAAGAAAAGAAGGTCGGTAGATGTCATTTGCGATGTAAGCGAGACCTTTGGAGATCAGCTGTGTTCGCACTCGTTTCCCACGGATGTTAATTTGCATTCGAGGCCTCAAGTACAGAATGCTGCAGTACGCCTGCATCGAAAAACAAATAACAGACAAATTGCAACGCTTAAAACATACATTATTGCTCTCCTGACATACTACTGTGACGAGCACTGAGATGACTAGAAGCGCACAGATACATTGAGCTAATACTGAATTGGATAGCTAGTGCTGATTGGAGCGATGAAATAATGAAGATAGCGCAATTGATATTGACCTGAATGATATCCCCGTCCATGATGACCCCATACTCACACGTAATGAATAATCACTCGCTGGAGATGAGGTCTCACTCGCGTTAAGACTCGTACGGATTCGAATATCACATTTATCAACGTCAAAGTCAAATTCAGTCTCACCACTTGTAGTCCTAGGAATCAACACCAAACATATTCTTTCAGGGTGACAGTGACACAATTTCCTTTGGAAAACTGTGTGCGTCTTATCTGTTTTGCCGATGCAGCGTACTGTAGGTTTAGCCTTTTGGTTTTAGGAAAAAATAATGTTCCTAATACGACACCATTATCGTGATGATACTGAGACTGTTCATGTAACCCAAACTGATTTCAAAAATATTGATTTCACATTAGTTTGTGTCGATATGGCGGTAGCTGCTTGCAACCCACTTGCGCAGGTTCCAGATGATGATGCGCGTGCCAGTGCGTCCAGCGGCACTGATCGCGCGAAGTTCAGAGAAGAGTTCACGTTCCGTGTTGAAGAGGGAATGTTTAAGGATCGCCTGCAGGCTTGCCGCATCTTCTGGACTAAGCGAGGAAGAAATGTCAAGGGAACACTCTTCTTTTACCGGTCAAAACCTGGACATTTGCCTGCATTTGACACCCCTGTGAGTATACTGTTTTAAAGACAATGAAGTTTTAAGAACTTATTGATGTAACGTCAACGCTGTTTTATCATTACCCATAAAATTGATAGAGTCTGCTTTAGAAACATTACATTACCAGTAACAGTCTACTAGAAAGGTTTCAATAATGCATGCTACGCTATGCTTTCATACAGTACCGTAGCATGGCCGTCGTATCTAATCAACAATACCTTGTAATGACATTGTTATATCACTCGTTATATCTTGATATATATTATCATACAGGAACTCATAATTATGAGAGTAGCCAAAATTATTCAGTAAGTAAACCCGTATTTCTGGAAAAAAAAATGTTTGGAACCTGTTTATTTTCAAATCCAATATTTTGCAATTTTTTGGTGGTGAGTAAGGATACAAGTTTTGCCCATCACGTCTGAAGGTGATGATGGGAACCAGAAGTTGTTGAACTTTGATGGCTGCCAGGTAAGACTGGGACAAGAGGCCAACACTCATGGTGTCCTTGGTCTTAGTGAAGACGATGGCATCCTTCCCCAAGCGCATAGAGCCTGACTTGAATCCATTGCCATAAACACCCACTGGGATGTGACCTCTGACTTCCTTCTTGTTACTGAAACCAAAGCTAAGAGATTGAGAGAAATAGTTCATTTTGCTCCGTGGACTCAAACAATTAAAAATGTCTGAGGGAAATTAATAATGTTAATAACAGTAATGAATTCATAATGTTAATAATACATAATACATTATTAATAATAATTAATTATGATACATTTGTAATGTCCATGGGAACCCAGTTAAAATTGTAAATGGAGTGCGGGTTTTTTTCTCTTTTCTTTTCACGAACTGTATGCCAATATGCCAATGGCCAAAGGGACTTCCTACCACTCTATTCCAAAGCTATACTCTTTCTACCGTTGTTCTCAACATTAACTACAAAATTCCACACACCTTGTTTCGGCCTTATCTTGTCTGTCACATGAATCCGCACTGTTTGTTGCTGTGTGCTTACCTAAGCATTTTGTGCATCCTGTCCCGACTAAGACCAGTCCCATTATCCATAAATGACAGACAGTCCAGACCTTTTATCTGCGTCCAATCGATCCAGAACCGCTTGGCACGGACGTCTGGATCGTAAGCGTTGTCTGAAACGAGCATGTGTGTGAGATGATAAATTATGGTTTGGGTTGGATTAGGTGTGTGTGTGTGTGTGTGTGTGTGTTGATACATGCTGCGAGATCTTGCAGTGCTTCTTTGGATGGGAGGAGTTTATTTGGCATGCGAATGCTAACTCACCAATCAGCTCAGCAATGGCACTGAAGGGCCAGGTATGGCTTGTGGAATTAGTGTACAGAAATTTGGGACTTAGCTGTTTGGCCGGGAGAAAAGATAAATGGGAAACAGATGGTAGTGAATATACAGTTAGAGGAGACGTAATCATCAGTGTACTTTTTTGTTTGCTAACAGCAGTCATGAAGTGTTTTTGAATGTTCTTTCTTTCTTTCTTTCTTTTTTGCTTGCTTACTTGTTTTATTTTATTTATGTGTATTTGAATGTAATTCAGTAACTTTCAGGACAAACGAATTATGACATCAAATGTAGACATCAATTAAAAAAAAAAAAAAAAAAAAAGTACTGTATGTCACACAGCTAGTGAAATGAAAAGTTTGTACTAAGTCTTTACTATATTCAGACCAGGCCATAGAACTAAAACATTTTTCTAAACGAGTCATTCAATCAGCATTTCAGAATACAGCCTCCTATATGGTAAACACAGCCAAAGAGCTTAACCCAGAAACAGAAAAAAAAAACATAGCACAAATGAAAACAGAAAAGTACATTAAACAGTCACAACATCTATACCCATAATACATAATAACACATAACAAACATATCGCAATAATAGCAATATATTTGTGATTACTCACTGAACTCAAGGGTATCCCTCTATGCCTCTGGGTGGCCATTTTCTCCCAGTGTGCAGGAGCAGCAATGCTAACCGCTACTTCTCGGTCCCTGCTCTACGTGCTGTGGACTGGTCTGTCCAGCCCAGTGTCTTGATATAGCACATGCTTCATTAACATGCTCCGGTTGTGACATCTCTGCGGTCCTCCATGGCCGAATGCCTTTCATATTGTCATCCACAATAAGCACATGGTCTTGATGCAGACACATGGTTGCACAGCATTTCAGCAAGTCGAAGCTTCTACAAGCAACTGTGTCTGGTGTCAGTTTCGAAGGAATACGTGCTTGTGAGTGACTCTCGCATGTCTTGCATTGGGGGTAAGAAGTTCAGTTGGTGAATTGGTGTATTATTAAACTTTCTGCCTGTACAGGTTGTTTGATAAAGAAACATGCATGTGCTTGAACTTTTAGGATTCCACAATGGGTTTTGTTTGCTTAACATTCATAAAATGATTTACTGGTTTGGCACACTCGCGTCTCGATGCTCTCACATTCCCTTGGTCTTGCGAATGAGACTCTGCAAAGTGTGTGAGAGAGAAAGAACGACAGAGATTGGGGGGGAATGGTGATGATGATGAATTTAGAAAAGTCTGTCTGTGTGTAATTCGGTTGTAGACATTTTCTTGTCTCTTCTTTGCCTTCTGTGATACAGATTTACTTGCTGTGTCACAGAAATCCAAACAGCAAATAAACACCCAAGAATAAAAATCTTAACATTTTGGATAAATAGAAAAGATGAAGAGGAAGACAATACAATTTAAACCGGACAGCTAATTTTGTCGTGCAATGTTATATGATGCTTTAAGACTATTTTCGGATGGCGATTAACAACACCTGACATCTGTGATTTCAAAGGGCTTAAACGGTGGCTGTTGCCTCACAGCAAGAAGGTCCCGGGTTTGAATCCTGGCTGTCCCAGGTCTTTTCTGTGTGGAGTTTGCATGTTCTCCCCATGTTGGCGTGGGTTTCCTCCAGGTGCTCCGGTTTCTTCCAGTGACCTTGACCGAGACACTGGCAAAAAGACCTGGAGTTGGTTCCCCGAGCACCTGCAGCTGCCCACTGCTGCTAACCCCTAGTGTGTGTGTGTGTGTGTGTGTGTGTACTCACTGGTGTATAGGATGGGTTAAATGCGGAGGCTGCAGTTCACTGCTTATAGCTCTGGTGTGTGTGTGACCAATAAAGTACTTCTTTTTCTTCTTCCCCTACTTAAACCAAATCTCTCCATCTGTATTCTCTCAGATGTAACTTATTTGCGGCAATCAATATTTACTCTTTCTTGTTGCTCCTTTAACCATATTAATAAGTAGTTGTAATACTGTAACGACTATATTTGTCTGGAAACCCCTGCAACACTCTATTTTGTGTTTTGTCACGGTGAAATCTGCCAGTACTGGACAGTGATAAAGATTGTGTGTACATGTACTGTTTGTGTATACAGCAGAAGTGTGACAGAGAAAAGCAGTTGAAGAACTCAGAACAGATTATTTTGATTTCAGTTTTATTTACTTACAATTCACAGGCACAGAAATCCACAGGATGAAAATGACAGACATGTCAAAAAAGCCAGTAGCCTCTCTTTAGCAGTGACATATCAGTTTGGCAATACCTGTAGACTCTATAATATTCAAGCCATGGTGCCAAAAAATAATACATTTCCAGACACTTTTATCCATGATTCTTACTGTTTTGGTTTTGGGGTATAACATAAATACACAAGACACAAGACAAGCAAATTCTCACCACGTCTGAACGCCTTTTTCTGTCACATACTTTCCATGGGGTTCCTTGGCACCAGGTGACAATAGCGCAAGTTTGACTGGAGTTACAGCGCCCTCATCTGGTGAAAGTGGAGCATTTTGTCCGGCCATGTCTGTCCTCACCCAACCCGGGCAGCAGGCGTTGAGGAGGATGTCATCACCAGGTCTCTCTCGCCTCAGCCTCCTGGCGTAGATCATGGATAAGACAGTGAGGCCCGTTTTGGAGACTCCGTAGGCTGTGTCGGGCCAACCCCTCTCGCTGTGGACGCCCTCCTGAGCATCCTTAATGAAGCGCTCCATCAACTCCACCAGCTCCTCTTCTGTGATGTCCTCGCTGCGGAATCGCTCTTGGAGTTGCGGACTGCACCGTCCCAGTGCGATGGCTCCCATCATGCTGGACACATTCACCACCCTTCCTGTTTACAACCAGAAAATACCATAACATTGTGAAGAAAGTATTAAAATGTATGAAATATCTGTCAGGTCAAAGTGATACAATGTGTATAAAATAAATTGCTTATGCTCAGAGAATCTCCTTGATAAGATCAATTAGGGTAAATTCAGCTATATTGGGACAGTTTTTGTAATTCTGTCCCAGTTTACCTGATGTCCCAATATACCTGAATTCACCCTAATAAGTGTGGCAAATTTCAAGTTTTGACTTACCTCCAGGTTTTATAATGGGAAGAAAAGCAGTACACATGTCTCTGGTGGCAAAGAAGTTGGTTTTAAGTGTGACTTCAGCTTGGATCCCAAAAGGCGTTGTGTCAGCCGCTGTAGAATGAAGATAAGATTTTCAGTTTATGTAATACGCCATTGTCTTGAAGTTGCTATGCACCAGATAACAGTTATGTGTAATATTTGTACAAAGGTATAGCCTAATGAGGTTGTAAAATTACATTTGAAGGCAATTCCTGCGTTGTTAATGAGCACGTCCACTCCACCGTATTTTTCTTTGAAGAAGTCACGCGTAGCGTTCACGCTGGAGGGGTCTGTGATATCCAGTTGATGAAAGAGAGGGTTCAATCCCTCGGCATTAAGGGTTTTAACGGCTTCCGTTCCCCTGCCAACATCCCGCGCGGTCAAGAACACGTCGCCGGTAAACTGTTTGCACAATGACCTCACAACTGCAAGTCCAATTCCCTTGTTTGCACCGGTCACAACTGCAACTTTGGAACCTGTCATGTCCACCGGCTAAAAAATGCAAAACAATGTAATGTGCAGGAATGTTAGGGGCAATGAAATATGTTTTGTGTGTATATGTTTATAATTCGCGAACATGAATTTGAAGCCATTGAAACTTGCACAAACGAAAGACACGATAACCCTTTACATATTAGTAAGCCCACTAGCTCCAAGTTTTCCATATTTCGATAACTAAGAAAGAATGGGAGCGGGGAACTCCAAAAGTCAATAACTGGCTTATAATTATCGGTCTGACAAATTGATAGTGAAAGTAAGAACTGACATATTTCAGTTCAGTTCAGTTCAAATTCTATTTAATTAGCAAGTGAAGTTATGCATTAATATATTTTTTTTAAACGGGGTAACAGAATTAATGACATTGCACCTACCTTGAGCGACTGAATGGAAAATTATTGCTGTACGGTGATATCCAACTTCGCTCCGGCTAAACTGACCACCGTGCAGGTTATATAGCCTAGTTTCAAGATGGCGGCCTGAAGCTTTTTCAAAATATAAGACTCGTTTTTTCCTCCTACGTACGTTAACTCAGCACAGTGCTTCTGTAAAGGACAGGTTTTGCCATGAAAAAAGAATAAGTGGTCCTCAAAGCGTCCCGATGACAACCAGTATATTTTGTGTTAAAATACGGCCTGGATAAAATAGATATGTGGTAAACGTGATAATAATTAACAAATAAATCAATCAATAATTGAACGAGAACACTTATTCCCCACTTGCGGTGTCGCGGATAAGAATAAGAATAATTTCAAGAATTAAAATTTAAGAGTTAACTTAAAAGATTAAAATGGTACACTGGTGTCTACTTTATTGTATATTTCAGGTCACAGTTTCTTGAAGAGCAGTACATGTAGGGTGGGATTAAAGTTGATCATCAGTTATTACAGCCCTTATTCTTAGTGCATTATGAAAGCATTCAGGATTACTTATTAGTGCTTACTTTCGGTTTCACCGTGAATGACATAAAAAGCAATATAAAAAGTCATATTATAGGGTGATCACAGGGTATTTATTAGAAGTATTGCTTGAAATTGATCTGAGGTTCATGTTTTGTTTTGTAAACTTATTGACTATTTCTGTGTGTGTGCATGTGTGTGTGTGTGCGCGCACAAAACAAGCAATTATGTTGTTGACCACTCTTATTCTGAAACACAAATATTTCATGAGTTTGTTAATGTTGGCTCAGTTCTCATCTGATAGGCTACTTAAAACTTGCAAGTTGTACCTCTCTTGCAAAAATATTATCTCAAGTTCTGTTAATCATTAGCCAGCCAATACACTTACATCTTGATAACTATGTCATATATTTACGGAAGCTAAAGACTTCATTTTTATCCTTTAATGACATGAAGGTTAAAAGTTACCATAAATAATGGTCAGATGAATCACACCTCCAAGTCACAAAGAGTAAATTTAGAAGTTGCTCCTCTTTTGTAAAATGTAATTTAAAATTCACACATTTACAAATATGAGAAACTTTTAACATTTTGTACAAAGAGCTCAAAGTATTACATATGTTATATAAAAACAGCAACAACAACAAGAACAAAAAAAAAAAACACTTTAAATAACAAAACCTTTCTGCAACAGTGCTCATTTTTGAGGGAAAAGCGCATAATGTCACCATAGTATACATAAAAACGTTTGTTTAAGTTCATTTAAAGTTTGAAATAAATTGACACATTTTAGAGTCATACGGTTCACCACAGACACTCCTCTGCAAACACAAAATCCTAAAAATATCTGATAGCATTTAGGTGAGAATGGCTGGAATGTTTTAAAAAAATTATTGATTTAATTTTAACCAACGAATAACTCTTTTAATATCTTTCAAAGCCAAATAAACAAGTACCACAATATAAATCATTTATTCATTCATTTTCTAAGCCGCTTATCGTAATGAGGGTCGCTGGGGGCACTGGAGGCTTTCCCAGTCCTCGTTAGATGCCTTGTGAACTTCAAGAAACAACCCAGCAGTGGAACTTGAGTCATGTAATGGGGAGAGCAGTACGTGTTGTAATTTCACAGATGACCACAGGTGAACACTATAACCTTAGAAACTCTCCATGCAGACCAAAGGCACAGTCCACTGGCAGCATCTCCAAGGAGATGGGGGGGGGGGGGTCAGAAAGCAAGCAATACAGAAACAAGTGTATGTTACTGTTCAGAATTTGAGAAGCAATGGCATTAAATGCAAGCTGGGAGGAGGGGAGGGGTTAAAACTCTGTACCTGTAGATTTAACGTTAGTTAAACTGGTACACCAAGAAAAGATATGTTGTGTTCCTGAGAAAGAGACCTTGACGGAATAATACATTTGGGGTTGTGTGTGTGTGTGTTGTTTGTATGTTTGTTTTGACTACAAATATTTATATTATATTAATATAATATTAATGATGCACAGACTCTAAATGGTCATGGCGCTGACGTGCCATCCAGAATCTTCCATTGATTCAGAATTATACTGTGTTATTTTAACTACCGTTATAGATATTATTTGACTTTTTGAATACACTTTGAATCACGAGTATTATCATGAAAAGAACAGTTAATATGGTAGCCTACAGTAGATAATGGTAGTTAAAATACCACAGATATGGTCACAAAGCGCAGGGGCATCGCAGTCAAATTATCTTATTATAGTAAGCCAACATCATAACAATTCTGTATTAATTTCTCCTCTTTTCGCTCGCGTCAACTAATTACGTAGAACACACATTCGAATGGCGGGAATTGCGTATCTCGTGACGGAGAACCCAAAAAACTGACGAATCGAAGATGGCGGAGTACCTGGCTTCCATTTTCGGCACAGAGAAAGATAAGTAAGAGAAATGAATGATTTTTGGTGATATTTTCCCATAGGGGGTAGTATGAATTCACGACAAAACATTTCAGAACAATGCCTATATCATCTGTGCTTAAATAAAAGCTCGTGAATGTTTTCGGTTACAACTTGACTTGCAAAACCACTCGCACTGAAAACAGGAGGTTGGGCTTGCACAAACCGTATAGCATAAATTCCCACATGTAACTCCCACACATTTACAGGAAAAATGTCTTAACTTCAATGAATGTTTGATCCTGTTGAAACGACGCTCTACGTATGCTGAGTTTGGATCATTTAGTGTGTAACAGATCCATTTAGGCATAAGATAGCAGTAGGAAGAAATGGCTTGTGTTAGCCATAATGCTAACTTGTGTTAGTAAGCTACTGTAACTCATACAGACGGAGCACCGAGAAAATGATGAGCATGTTATTGAGTCAGAATATGTAACTTTTCTCGTCCCTGTTATTCAGTGCACGTCAGAAATGAAACGTCCTGCTAAATAGACTTGCGTTCGGAGGTCAAATGAATAACGTGCTCGGTTTTTCTGTTTTGGTTTTAAACATTAACTGAACGTGATTGTTGTTGTTTCTGTCAGGGTCAATTGCTCTTTCTACTTTAAAATTGGAGCATGTCGTCACGGCGATCGGTGTTCAAGATTGCACAATAAACCAACGTTCAGCCAGGTAACTGCTGCGTCCATGTCATTTTATTCATTTTAATAGTATCAAGCCTGTGCCCATCATGTAGATGCGATATTTGATATTTAGTATTAGCATCAGATGAATCTAACTCACAAACATTGTCTAATGTCTCAGTAGTGACATCACACATGGCTTCCACTCAGTATATAACAATATAACAGTATCAGCTTTACTGTATCAGTTGTCCACAGTGATGTATGGTAATTCATCTAGGTGCTAAGTGTTGAAAATTTATAGTATGAGTGTTTGTTTTTGTGAAAAAGCACCCTGCACATGTATGTTCATCTTAGTAACAGTGTTATAGCCTGACGTGTGTAGTGACAGAACATGTTAACTTGTGTGTATTATGTAACATTTAATGTCTGGTTAACATTTTTAACTTCATTTCCTTTGCAGTGGTACTTCCTGTTATGGACTGATCAGTTTGTTGAATCCTTCAAAAAGAAAAAAAAAATTGGCATTTCATACACGTTAATTCAGTTTGAGTTTTATATGCTGTGTACATCATAGTCAAGATCCGTATCCACTAAATCACATTTGGTTTTATAGTGTTGGGGGGGGAAAACCCGCATACTCTGCAACCCTCCAAAAAAGGGTTGCCAACCTCAATGAAGAGGGTGCCGTGTTCACATGCATACGTTACAAAGCTGAAAAGACTTTTTTTTTTTTACCGAGGTATTACTCTGGTTCTGAATTCAGTGTTTCTGTACACTCCAGTACTGAGCTATTCTACTGAATCAGCCTATGGAAACTCAACCGTCAAGCATGATAATGTGTTACATTACACCATTTTGAGTCCCGCCCCACCTCCCCCCCCCTCTCCTCTTGGCATAGATTTGAATTTCCAAAAATATCAAATGTTCAACTGCCCACATCGTTGCCTTTAGATAAGCATCCTTAGCGAAAGATGGCATAGGTGAGCAACAACAGAGCTGTGGCTTTACGCTATCGCCGTGGAAACTCAACACACCGCCAGTGAACTCTCACCTACGTCCTCTAGAATCAGAGGATCTGGTGATGAGTGCATCGGACCAGCATTCTTATATACATATCATTTTCTGAATTTAAATTTTTTTTTTGCCCCTTACATTTTTTTTTTTTTAACTTTACAGTCTGCCTTTGCACTGCTTTGCAATTCAGGGAAATTTGATAAAAAGAATTTTTTTCTATTTTTTTTTTTTTTTTTCCCCCTCTGCAGACCATCTTGATTCAAAACATCTACCGTAACCCCCAAAACAGTGCTCAGACGGCCGACGCCTCTCGCTGTAAGTCCCCTTATTCCACAGATCTGTTAGCATGGAGGATCCATTAAAAAAAAAAAAAAAGTCACCTCCTTTTCTCCCCTCAGACCCCACCAGGCTGTAGGCCATTGTGTAGCTTTGCAGCGCAGAGCAGCTTCAGTACTGTTAACAGGGCTCCCCCAAAGACATCGGTACATAACACACACACACACACACACGCAGGTTTCACTCTATTTTCCGACTATAACGCAAAATCCTGCGTCACGTTCAGTGTGTATCTCTGCTGATTCCATCAAAATCTAAAAACTTTTTTAGCCGCTACCAAACGGCATGAAGTTGAGTTGTAATATTTGTGTTAGACAATGCTGTATGTAGTGTGGAGGCCCTGTGTAACAGAGCTGATGCATTGCTCCCTGCCTGTCCAGGTAAGTGTGGCTGTAAAAACCACACAGCCTTTACTCGCTGGCACTGTGCCAGCCCATATTTCTAACTCTGATCTGCTCTGTCCCCTTTCCGAAGTGGCTCAGAACTTTGGCAAAAGCAAGAGGTGTCCTCAGAAGCCGGGTGCCATTGCAAATTGTCTCAGTGAGACAGGTGTGGTGGTCACCGCGTCTAGCTGAAATTGGGGTCTAGGGTACAGCAGTTCGGAACTGATGTGAAATTTGAACTGTCGTTACCCACGGGGAGGGACCATAGAGCACGACATCAAGGTGTGAACCTCTGCTTTGTTAAATTTCTGGGCTGCTTATATTTGCAGGTACCCAGGGATTGCCGCTTGAAGGATTTCTGTCTCTCCTTCAGAACTCACACATCTAATTCCCACTTTTTTTTTTTTTTTTGAAACGTGCATTTTAAACCACGTCTACTGGAAAAGTGGTTGCTAAACTTGACCTTGGTAGAACTTAATTTCACAAAAAATGTACATTTTGTATTTCAGACCATTGCCCTCTTGAACATTTACCGTAACCCTCAAAACTCTGCCCAGTCTGCTGATGGTTTACACTGTAAGTTGCCCCAACCCCCCCCCACCCCCACCCCTCTTCTCAGGAACCCTGCGGCATTGACCATTCACAAAGCCTCCATGTGTCTCAAATGGATTCATAGCACTGATTGTTTAGGGCTAAACTCTTCAGGTGCATTTCCTCACAAAAATCAACTGATTGTTATTGGAGTTAATGCTAGAAATTGTAATCATACTCACACTGTTGTAATCGCACCTTTAGAATCACCGATTTGTTTGTAAAAGATAGAATGTTAGCTCCTGCCCCACATTAGGTCTGTAGAACAGACAGTGAATAGATTTAATCAAGCTTCAGTTGAATTCAGTCATTCCAGCAGCAAAAGATGCGCTCGTTAGTCAGTTTACGATAATGTAACGCCTTAAGGTGTCACATGAACATTGACAAGAGATGTCATTCTATTTCCCATGTTACAAACACAGTTCACATCCCTAGACTTGCCTTTTCCTGTGAGATTGACCTGCACACATGATACCAGCTGCTTGGTGTAATATGTGCTTGGCTTTTGTTTTTTTCTTTAAGACTTGCCCACACACATTATACCAAGCGCTGTTGTAGAGCATGAGTGTGTTTCTGTTTGTCCAAAAATATATGGTTTTTTTATGACTCTATCCCTCAGTGAGGTTTGCGTTAAAGTATAAAACCTGTGTCACTGTCAGTATGAGGATTGTTTTCTGTAACAACTGGTTATTTAGATGTACTGCTGTAGTACATTTAGAATATATGATAACGTTAAAAAAAATATTTTAATTGTGTTCATACGTGTATTTGAACATGCATCCTTTGGTCTATTTTAGTGAGGAAAGACAAAACACACAAATATTTGCTTTACTTATTAGTAATGGGTATGTGACTCTTCGAGTGTTTTGATTGGTCCATTTGCCTGTTGTTGCTAGGTGCTGTCAGCGATGTGGAAATGCAGGAGCACTATGACGAGTTCTTTGAGGTGAGTGACCCCCCCATCCCCCAGGGATTTCCCTAAAATGGAGATCAGTAGTTCTATGACACACTAGACCAGTGCCAACACGACCCCAACATTTGGCCAACTTTTTTTTTTTTGCTGTTTTTTTAAGACATCACAAACGTGTAGGTTCTCAGGGCCCGTTTTATGCATCAAGGACAAAGACACCCGATTTCACAACAGGGATAGTAGCAGTGGCCAGTATTTACTCAGGGCTGTTAATGTGGTGATGCTGTAACTGGACAGCAGTGGTAGATGATTAAGTAATGGAAAAGACCAAGATCAAGTTAACTGCTCAATGTTTGTGCATGGAAACGAGCCATGGATAGGTCATGTCCAATCTCTCCCTTTTTTTTCCTTTCTTTCTTTCTTTCTTTCTTTCTTTCTTTCTTTCTTAACTTGTTCAAGTGAGTATTAAACTACCAGCGTAACAGTTTTTCTGTTCAGCTTCCTTAAAATGGTTCTTTTTTCTTTCTTTTTTTCTCTTTTTTTTCTTTTCAACAGGAGGTCTTCACTGAGATGGAGGAGAAATATGGAGAGGTGGAAGAGATGAACGTGTGTGATAATTTGGGCGATCATTTGGTGGGAAACGTTTATGTGAAAGTGAGTTCTTCTCCCAACAACAACAATCAGTTAAAGTAATACATCACAGATATTCCTCCAAAGTCTCTGTAATTTGCAGTCCGTTACACTGCTACCTTCAGTCGGTCCGGAATATGTCTTTTAGATGGGCAGTACTGCCACAAAATTTTATTCAGTTTTTTTTTTTTTAAACGCTTTAGGCAGTTAGAAGTTGCGTAGGTGCCTGCTATCTCAATGCCTCATTACGTCCGAATATATCACGCTGACGATGATGATGATGATGATGATGATGATGATGCATCCTCAATCAAACCTTGTCTATAGTTCCGTCGTGAGGAGGACGCAGAAAAAGCAGTGATGGACCTGAACAACCGCTGGTTTAACGGGCAGCCCATTCACGCCGAGCTCTCGCCGGTGACAGACTTCAGAGAAGCCTGCTGTCGTCAGTACGAGATGGGGTCAGTTTCGCCCACCGCATCTCTCCGCTCCACCTTCCCCACCCCTTTTTTGTTTTTAAAAACACGTGTGTCACAGAGAGAATTTAGGTCGCCCTGCGTGTGGCAGAGCAGAGTCGTCAGAACACTCTCCAAATGAGCGTTTGTTACGCTGCTTTAAACTGGTCTCATACGTAGTAAATACATAACTTTTTTTTTTTTTCTTTCTTTTGCGTTGTGTTTAAACAGTAATTGACTGTGGTTGTAGTCGTCTGTTTAGCGGTTTAGGCATGAGTAATTTTCCACTGAGTGGTATGATATCCTCCCTTTATATCTGATATGAGCACATATGAGGAGAGATTAAACTGAAAAACTCTGCTTACTCCTACTGCAGCAGGGCCTGCCCTGGACCCACAGGTGCCAATCAAGGGCTTTTTTCTCACACGCTGCTATTATTAGAAGCCACTGACTGTAGTAAACACATGCTATGTGCTTTAACTAATGTATGCTCGTTTTAGGTTCTGTACTGAATCTTATAAAGTCCATAGTTATGACATAGTGGATGAGCTCAGATAAGAGACTAGATGAGAGCACAGTGTTAGTTATTTCTGGAATGTTACCTCTGATTGCAGTACCTTGTCTCTCCACAGGGAGTGCACTAGAGGCGGTTTCTGTAACTTCATGCATCTGAAGCCCATCTCGCGGGAGCTCCGCAGGGAGCTGTATGGACGCCGCAGGAAAAGGTACGGGAAGCACAGGCCGCACCAGAAAAGAGGTGTATTCTGTAAAAGTCTGAATGTATATGTAGAATTTATGATGAAAACTGGAGAGAAACTGTCTCTTTGCATGGCTGGGAAGTGTGTCTATGGGTCTGTGAGATTATGGGATGTGAAATGAACCAGATGTTGTTGACCAAAGGGCAGGAGCAGTGCAAGTGTCTTGACTTTGACGCAAAACTAATACAGTCCCTTAAGATATCATTTTTGACAACGGAAACCTGTAGTCGGGCGTCATAAAACGTAATGTAAATGGCACAGTTTTTGTGTTCTTGTTCTCACAGATGTGCATGAGATCGGGGGGGGGGGGGGGGTATTCCAGAAAGTGGGTTTAGTGAAAACTCAGTTAGTTAACGTGGTAAACCTCCTAATAGAAGAGCCCTCTGGCTTCATTCTCCTCACAAAATAAAGTCATAGGGCTCTTCTATTAGGAATTGTACTGCTAGTTCATTTTCACTAAACTCGCTTTCTGGAACACCCCCAAGTTATAGGTTGCTTTTATTGTACTGTTGTTGAAACCCTTTCCTGTGGCTTTACCTCGTCAGGCACCGCTCGCGTTCACGTTCTCGCGAACGCCGCTCTCGTTCCCGGGAACGCGGCCGCCGTGATCGCGAGAGGCGGAGGTCAAGAGATCGGGAACGTTCTGGAAGATTCTGAGCCCACGTCACAAGTCAAACCCATCTTCCTTCTTCCTGTTAGCAGTGGTCATGATCAAACAATGACCAAAATGTGTTTTGAACCATTGGACTTATCACTGTAATTGTTTTTTTCTTCTTGTCCTTTTTTTTGGTTGCTGTTTTTTCTCTTTTAGGTTATGTTGTTTTATGTTTTTTTTTGTTTGTTTGTTTTTTTATGAAATGCACAAAAGCTCAATTTCTCAATAAAATGACTTTCTAGATTGAGTTGAGTTGGAGCCAGTGTTCTGTCTAGTATGTCTGGCGTCTGTGAAATTCAGGAAAAAATGAGAGAGAGAGAAGAAAAAGAGAGAGAGAGAAGAAAAAGAGAGAAGAAAAAGAGAGCCTCCACTCATACGGTCAATACTTTTGGCTTATTAACTTGACTGCATAGATGAACTTCAGGTGAATGAATTTCACTTCCAATGATAACAAAGCCACACCCCTGCCCCAAGTTCATATTTCATTGTTACTGCTGGTAGATAGGAATGCTTTTCAGCTTGTATGAACGTTGATAGGTGTGGTTTAACACATGTGTGAAAGTTAGGGAGCCATTCATGTTTTACCTTAAGTCACCACGGAAGCCACCACCTGTTGGCAGAGGTTTGAACCATGTGCTTGATTCCAGGAAGTCTGAGGTGATGTTTGTCATCATGACTATCATTAATATATTTCTAAGGTTATCAGGGGTTGCGTAAGACTTATCACCTTATCATCTTATTGAAGCACGTCGTCTGGCCTGACGATAAATTTGCCAGTCGAAGTCTGAGGGGTATCTAAAGAATCAGTCGTATGCACATATTTGACAGTAGTCGATTCTTTCGAAGAACAAACTTGACATTTGGGTCACGTCATCTCTTCTTTTTCGTGCAATCTGACGCGTCATGCCAAGTGTGCCAGAAAACCAAAAGAGTGATTTTTGCCAGGTTAGGTTTCAATGGAGTTTAATGCTGAAATATTACATTTTTACAATATTGGTAACAGTGTAACTTTTGCAGGCCAGTGTTACTCTTGTGATGATTCAGTTTTCGCCTGACATTTTGTTTTATAGACTAGGTGCATGTTTGCCGAAGTAAGATTGGAGGATGAACACAAACAAACGCCCTCAGAGTAGCCAATCAGAGTACGAAACACTTGGCCAATTCCCAAACGATTGGATCAACCTTGCATTTAAACTGACTTGACCTGCAAAAATACGCTCATTCTCATGTAAAGTGGTCGGAAAAAAGATCTACCTGAAAGCACGAAGCCGTCAAGCAGGTACGTTGCCTAACGATTGGTTTAACAAAGATCTGAACGCGTTCGCCAAACTTAAGCAATTTTTGATGTAAAAATGTGTGTGATACACTACTTGAGATGCAAAACACTGTAAGAAATGTAGGAAACTACAGTACATTAGCAGCGTGCTCGTAGGATTCTTAATAAATTTTGAGAATTGTGTGTTGAACTTCAAAATCACTGCAGGATACGTTCTTTGCTAAACTGGTCTTATTTGATCGTTCATTTCAAACCATTGTTTGTTAGCGCCGGTGACACTTGACATAATTAGCCCCTTTGATGGATTTAGTTTAGCCAGAATGGTATTTGATCAGGTTAAATCAAATCTTTATGTCTGATAATAATAATTTACGATCAGTATTTACGCCCAGATGGACTAGGGATACGAGTTTTTCACGTGGACTAAATGGGAAAAACTGATGTTTATCCTGATTGGAAAACTGATTCTTATTCATTCATGTTAGGCGAATTGTAACGTTTATACGATTTTCCATGTTGAATGTGGGTTAGTGTGCTTTTGATAGAGCACGTGTCCTCTCCTCAGGTCCTGACATGTGTTCGAATTTATCCTTCTCTGTATTATGGAGAACTTGTGCATACGTTTTATTGCCACACATAAGCAAAAATCTATGCATCCAGAAAGCACAGATATGACTGTTTTCACCAAGTATTAATTCTGTTCCAAAACATTAACATACTGAACACGAAATGGATATTTACCCATATTACCGAAGTCAGTGTAAGTACTTTAATAGAAGAGCAAAGCGTAGTTATTTGCCGGCTGGGGGAGGGGGTGTCTGAAAGTTTAAAAAGCGTCCCTTTTTTCCTTAATGAGCACATGGCATATGTTCTTTCTCAATACCCCAATGAAGACACACTCTCTGGGTCCTAGTGCCGAAGGCAACAGTTATTCTTTAAATTCTTTGGTAGATATAAGTCGATTCGAATTTGGTTATCGCTAGGTTAATAACTTCTTTCTGATGACGAATTATATTCTCAATTTGATCAAATTCATGTAAGTTGGAAAGTGTAGTGAACTGAGCTATCATAATTATGTTTACGTTGTCGATAGGTTAGTCAAAAAGATAAGCGCCTGTATGAACTTTCATCAACACCTTTTCAAACGATCGGTTTACACCTGTGCTTTTGTGGTCTTGGAGACTCGCCTTCGGGATTGAAAATGCGGGGACTGAAAATCTCAGTCATATTTTACTTCTTAATGTTAAACGAATCGTTTATATCCAATGCCATGAAATGGTTGTACTCTTGTTGGTATTAAATGATTATGGGCTTCTGAAAGTTGTTGCTAGAGTGAAATGTACGGCTTTATTTTTTGTGGAACTAAAAATCGTTTGCTCTTCCTCTCTGGTAATATACCAAGACCAGCAGTGGTGACGTATTCCCTGGCCAACACATTTTTGGCTTTAAGGGTAAAGTCTCCTTCCCCTACGGCTTCCAGCCTAAACCCCTGTTCAAGTACGACTGGTACAAATTCCAAATGCTGGTGTCCAGCGAAGTATTAAGTTTCAGAAATGAACTCAAAGACATCAAGATGGAATGCTCGTTCAGAGAGATGTCGTAACAGTAGCCTAAGAAGTGGCCGGTGGCAATAGTCGCATTAGTACTCTCACCATCATTCAGAATGGAGGTCCGAGTCCCTTCAGCGTGTTATCTCTGGCAAGACAAAGGGTTTAGCACCTCCATTGTATGGTAGTCATGCCACATAAAACTAGCCAAGCGAACCTTGTTTTTTACGGTTTGAAGTGCAGACAGGGTCACGTTTAAACAGCCACTTCAAAGTGTGCAGACTTTTTAGCTGGCGTAGTTAAAGGATAAATGTGCTCCCCAAAAGTAGAACGAGAGCTAAGATAGGACTGAACAGGACAGGACTGGAAACAAAAAGGGATTTTGTCTCGTGCTTTGCCTCTTCTTAGTCGAGTAATCTAGACAGCTGAGATACAGTAGTCTAGAATGGTCTACAATCAGAGGTGTTCCAGAACAGAATCGAACTGCCTCGTCTTCCTAAAAATGTTCTTTCATACACATCATCCTACGTGAGATCAATTCAAAACAACAAACCATTTTCACGTTGTGCCTATAGAGGAAGGGTTTGTTTTTCCTTTGAGTTTGGCATCATTCCCTAAAACCATTAAAAGACTCTTATTGGGGTTATGTCCATGGCCATGTTACTGATAAAAGCCTGATAAGCATTTCTCTTTTGTTTTGTTACCCTGGGGATCAGGACTCAAATGACTCAAACGCTTTTATCTAAAGCTTGTTTTCAGTTTGGCAGGAATCCCTAAACCAGGGTTTCAGAACAATGTTAGAATGGCGAGATTAGCCCAGTCACATTCTAAGTGGACTAGACATTCCGTGAGATGTCTCTCCCAGCATAAGACATGTCAGGACATTGACAAACACATTTTTCATTTAAGTAACCCATGCTTTAATGCAGGGGTTTTCAACCTTGGGGCCTGCCCCCCTGGGGGTGCATGGGTGTGGTGGGGTGGGGGGGTGTGAGTACCTGTTAAGGGGGGGGGCACAAGATTAGGAGATATTTAGGCACAAACCGGTACAGTACAATGAAAAAGGAGGGGGGGGGGGGGGGTCAGACCTAGACAAAGTGAATAGTTGAACTGATGCAAAACTGTTTGTGTCATTTTGATGTTTTGCTGCAATATAGGAGAGCTATAGAACCGCACTGGGTTGTTCTCCACACTTTCATTTTAACTGCAATGTAAGAGCTGCATACAAGCAATGAGTTTATTTGTTTGTTTTGATTTTTATGACTGGTGTACTGTTGAAGCGTATGCTCATGGTACAAATTGATAACAACAACAACAACAACAACAAAAAAAAACTTTTGCGACTGTAAATCTGTGTAGCCACCTGCAGCCAATGTTAACGGAAGAATCCATACAAGTGACCTTTTAACCTTGAATTCTGTCTGCCTCTAGAGAGCCATGCCTTCAGTTCCCTCTTCCAAAGAAATTGGTGTGTCCGTCTGCCCCTTTGCTGGGAAGAAGAATGCTAACGGCGTTAACGAGGACAAGAATAAACTGACCATTGGGGGCGACGTGGATGGACCCATCCAAATGAATAGGGAGAAGGGCTCCAGTGATAGGGTGTGGATCCGTCCAGATTTACCCAGCAGATGCACATGGAAGCTGGGGGAATCGCATGCTAACTCCCCCCATACTCATCCCGCCAGGTGGGCATCTGCTGTGCCTCACTCAGGTCGCGTGTACTGTCGCCCAGCTGAGTTTGCTACGGTTACCGAATTGTATAGGAGTGCGAATAGGAGTCTTGATAATGGAGAAAAAAAAAATGTATTGATGTGGGAATCGCTACACCTCAAAATGTGAAGTCATGTTGTGACAGAGCAGAACATGCAATGACAGGCTAGGCTTTTTATTCAGAGAGGCTGGGAGGTGTTAAACTCTCCAACTGCCAATTTCATAGCCTAATGAGCAGTTACCATTTGGAAGCTGATTTTCTGTTTGTTTTAACTTTGTTTTTTTTTGTGTCAGGTTTAATGTGCATCTGAACTGATTTTAACATTGTGTATGAATACTAAATGTTTTTTTTGTGTGTGTGTCAGTAAAACATACACAGATCAGGAGGCAACCTAGTATTTCAGAACGCGCGTTATTCATTGTGTTTGCGTTTCATATTCAAATATTTGTTCAGTGTGTGCTCATTCCCATCCCTCTGAAACAGAATAACTTGTGATCCTGTCGACCTTTCCCAGAATTCGACTGTTTAGACAGTAGAGCAGTAGTATATGTAACAAATTACACACTGATTTTTAACTGATGCCTCGTCTCCTCTTGTGGTTAAAGGTCAAAGGCTCCAAGCATTTTATCCAACATCCTCACAAGGATCGGTGACACACCAATGGTTCGTATCAACAAGATCACGAAGACGTTTGGACTGAAATGTGAACTCTGTGAGTATATGGTTGTTGCTGCTTATTTTCTGAAAACTCTGTTGCTAATTTGTGTTTCACGTACCTCGGTGCACATGAGATATTGTGTTTTCATGGGAGATCCGTCCTGGCCTTAATATGAAGGGGGAAGCAGGATCACGCTCTTAGAAGTCACTGTGTTTTAGTGCCGCGGTATGCAACAAATCTTAAATTCCGCCCTGTGTTTTGCTGGTCTCCAAAAAGTGTTCTAAAAAGCACTGCTGGTTAGCAAGATACTCTCAAGTGGCTTACCGCTTTCAGTTATTTTCTCTGTGATCGGCTTCAGGGTTGCGCCTTGAATGATATTTGAGTTGCATTTGTTCATAACGTAATTTTTTCAAATGTAAAACCGCTTTTGTATTTCACCATGACCCTTTTCCTTTCTTCAAAGTTATTCGCTGTTTGATTCGCAAAGCAGTTTTTCCTCCAACAAAGTCCTTTTCTGTGTGTGTGTGCGTGCGCGCGCGTCTGTGTGTCCTTTGATCCGTCGCTCTAATCCAGAAAGATTAATCGCTGGATTTGAAACCTCTAGGAATTCATGTGATCTGTTTCACCTCAGGACTTCTATTATTTTCATTTGGATTTCACAAAGGTTTAAAATCTTGTGAAATCAGTCTCAAACCTACATAATGAGTCTGAGAAAATTCCCCTGTCCTGTCAAAGATTTAATGATCGAGGTGTTGAATTAATCTGCACTTCAATGTAATGCTGTTTTCTTCAGAAATTTTAATAAACCCTTGATAAAATCTTCATTGACACAACCTTTTCTAAATGTTTTTGCTATTCTCACATAGTTGTTAGAGTTTGCGAATGAAACTTCTTCTATAGTTACGCCAGCTGTCATTTATGATGAATATGACAATGTGGTCCCTGTGCGTGCGTGCGTGCGCGTGTGTGTGTGTGTGTGTGTGTGTGTGTGTGTGTGTGTGTTCATGTGCAGTGGCTAAGTGTGAGTACTTTAACGCTGGAGGCAGTGTGAAGGACAGAATAAGTCTGCGGATGATAGAGGATGCAGAGAGAGCTGGCCTTCTCAAACCAGGAGACACCATCATAGAACCAACCTCGGGAAACACAGGTAATGTGTGTGTGTGTGTGTGTGTGGGCATGTGGAGGCACAGTCATCATTTGCATTTATGTGTGTGACATTAAAGAAAAAAATAAGTTGCATGTAGGGCTGTGCAATATGACCAAAATCTCATATCCCGATATAGGTCATTTCATATCCCAATCACGATACATACCACGATATAGCACATTTTTGGTAAATTCAATAAATAAATAGTTTGTACGTTTCTGTACATTAATCCTCCTGACAGCAGTCTAAAATACATCTTGCATCTCGCATCGCAATCGTTACTACACTTCATTAGGCAGGATGTTGTGCACAGCTCATGTTGCCTGGTTTTAATCCCTCTACCACAACCAACAAGCTTCCTTGCGTTACCACTTGCCGGTAAAAAAAAACAAAACGAAAAAGGCAAACGCGCCATTTGAGTTTCAAATTGGTTAATTTCAACGGCTAGACTGAGCTCTAAATACCGTGTGTGGCGAGCATTGGGTTCAGGAAAAATACAATGTAATTTGTTTGGTAGCAGACAGCTCACTTAAAACGGGATCTACTTCGACTTTTGTCTTGGCTGGTCGGAGTCCTTCTCCTGTTTGGAATTACCCCTTTCTGTTTCACGTTCACTCTCCACCATGTTCGGTTGTGTTGCTTTCATGCGAATGTCCTGCCTGCATCCGTGCTGTGTGGAAGAACACAAAGCGTCATCCAATATTGCCGTAAATGACACAATGAAATAAACGATAGAAAAACGTGTAGCGTTTCACATTATGCTCCATCGTCACACGATATATATCGTCATATCATGCAGCTAGGGCTGTGCAATATGTCTCTGGACAGACCTTCTGTTCATGTGATCTTGGGCAGTTATCTGAGCACGTGTTCGTGGTCTCATACACTCCCGTGTCCTGTGTGTTTGTGTATCAGGTATTGGCCTGGCCCTGGCCGCTGCTGTGAAGGGTTATCGCTGTATCATCGTCATGCCTGAGAAAATGAGCCTGGAGAAGGTGAGTTCAGCTCAGCCCTGTGAAACCGTCAGCTGCTTGCTCATACTGGTTTCATCTTCATTTTGCTTTAACTCCAAAGAGCGAAGAGTGAAAAACCAGTCAAGAATCAGCATGCTTTAAACAGTTACTGTTAACAATGATTATACAGAAGAAAAAAAAGTTACTGTAAAAGATACTTTGTGTTTCATACGTGGAGTACACACAACATTAACCAGAAGTGTCAAAGCCCACGGTGTCTAAAAGCATCAGTAGCTGTTTGTCACTGTATTGAACACTGTTTGATTTAGAGCAAAATTCACTGAACCGCTGACTTATAGTACGTCAGTAACACTAGGGGTCAACCAGGGATTTCGGTAAATTTCAGTACAGGTCTACACAGGCGGGACCTTGAATGTACTCCCTATTTTCCATGGTGACCATTTTAGGAAGTGTAAAGGCAGTTCCGTAAAGAGGTATTTGCCCTGTGTGTGTATTCAGGTGGATGTTTTGAGAGCTCTGGGAGCGGAGATTGTCCGAACGCCTACCAGCGCTCGATTTGATTCGCCGGAGTCTCACGTGGGTGTGGCCTGGAGACTGAAGAACGAGATACCTAACTCTCACATCCTGGACCAGTACCGCAATCCCAGCAACCCTCTGGCTCACTACGACACCACCGCGGAGGAGATCCTGGAGCAGTGTGACGGTGATTAACCCTTTCGCTTCTCCTTTACTCCTCTCTCTCTCTCTCTGATATATCCTCTCTTTCCCTCTGCATGATGTTCTTTTTATCTTTCTCTCTCTCTTTAAGCGGTATAGTATAGTATATCCTCTCTTTCACTCTAATTGTTCCTCTTCCTTTCTGCCTTTCTTTCTTTAAACGGTATCCTTGTTGTTGTCATTACTGAACACGGGTGTAACTTTCTGTTAAATGTTGCTTTAAACTTTTCCTCACTCTCCCCTGTCAGTCGAGACGTAATACTGATTTTCCTCTCTCCGGGCTCCATACTCTGTCAGGTAAAGTGGACATGCTGGTGGTCGGGGCTGGCACAGGCGGCACCATCACTGGCATCGCGCGAAAGCTCAAAGAGCGGTGCCCCGACGTTAAGGTGACCCCTAAAATCTCAGATGGCGTATCTGTATTTTTTTTTGTGTGTGTGTGTGTGTTTCTCTCGAAGAGCAATCAACTATCTTTGGCTGTCCTGCCTTCTGCGTTTCAGATCATCGGTGTGGATCCAGAAGGTTCCATCTTGGCGGAGCCGGAGGTGCTGAATAAGACGGACAAAACCCAGTACGAGGTGGAGGGCATCGGGTACGACTTCGTCCCAACTGTGCTGGACAGATCCGTGAGTTCTACAACCGTCTAACGCGCATTAACATACATCAGAGGAGCCCAAAAAAATCCAGACCTGGAGGGCCCCTGTCCTGCTGTTTTTTTCACTTCTTTATGTAATGCCGATTTCGCGTAGAATCGAATCCCTGTGATCGTGCACACGCACACAGTGAGCAGTGGGGGGGCTCAAGCCCCCCTGCCTACACTTTTCCTGCCGGTCCAGGGGATTGAACCGGCGCCCTTTCAGTCACAAACCTGCTTCTCCAACCATTAGGCCAGAGCTGCCCCCCCCCCCCCAAAATGACTGCTGTCACGACTGCCGAAACCCGGGATCGAACCAGGGACCTTTAGATCTTCAGTCTAACGCTCTCCCAACTGAGCTATTTCGGCAGGTCTCTGGTTGCGCGTGCTCTTCAGCCAACAAAGAGCATATATAGATATAGAAGAAGTTTGGCCCTCCAGGACTGGATTTTGGCACCACTGATCTACATGAACTATATAAACTAAACTACAAATCTATATGACCCTTATAAACTAATGTTGATTAACCGCATTCGTCATATATATACTTTAATATATAGTTACTCCATATCTCAACATCCATTAATCATCTGTGTACTCATTCATATCATTCATTACTTGTATGATTCAGATTATCATCTCTATAGGCAATCATGTCATGTTGTTCTTGCATGTTTTGATAAACATGTGCTACATAAAATGACCGCTAGGTGGCAGAGATGTTCAAGTGGTAGTCCGTGTTTGTTTGTATTCTCACCAGCCTTAACAAACACGCCCGTAGACCCTCAGGATATTCACCTCAAAACCAACATGTTGTGTTCCTTACACTGATGTTATCTGGATGATGCAGCATCTTACACACGTTGTTATGTCCATGGTCACTCAAGCTTTAGTTGTTTCCTGTTTACTTTGCTTTGTGTTACTTTTGCTTGTTCATCCTTGTACAGCTTTTTACCCCCCCCCCCCCCCCCCCCCCCCCACCCCCCCCCCCCCCCCCCCCCCCCCCCCGCAAATGTGTCATTTTTATAAATCACCACTAGATGGCAGTACTGGTAAAGCAACAATGGTCTAAGAGGTCTGCGTATGGAACATGTATTAAAGTCAAGCTTTTGTGTGTGTGTGTGTGTGTGTGCTTCTTTCCCAGGTGGTGGATTCGTGGTATAAAATGGGAGATGAAGAATCCTTTTCCATGGCTCGCATGCTAATCAGAGATGAGGGACTGCTGTGTGGTGCGTAAAAGTGGAGTCGGGGGGGGGGCGGGGGGGGTTCCAGGGACTGACACATAAACAGAAAACACCTACATGTACTTGAGACTGAACACACTGTCCTATGAGAGACGCCCCAAAGCGTGTATGTCAGTTCCTACATAACATTTAATCTGTTTGAGTCAATCCCGGTTGGTGCTGAGACTCTCTGTGTTGCTCTGTGACTCTGGGCAGGTGGCAGTTCGGGCACCGCCATGGCCGCTGCCGTGAGGGCCGCTAAGGAGCTTAAGGAGGGACAGCGCTGCGTGGTCGTCCTGCCCGACTCCATCCGCAACTACATGTGAGCGCGGAAACGCCGAACGTGGCTGATCCTGCAGGGTGGTGTTGGTGGGGGTGGGTGGGGGAGGGGGTGGAGGGGAGCGAGTGGGGGTTATTTGGGAGGTTTGGATTAGGATGGAGGGAGAAAGGTGTAGGAGGATGTAGCTGAAAGATCGTTCTTACCGCTACACTTGGCACTTGGTTGTTTAAAATGTCTGTGCATATAGTTGGATAACGGCTATAGGTCTTTCAACAGCTGATTCAAGAATTGGATGTCAAAAGAAAAAACCTTTTTGCTTATTTTGACCACTGTAAACGTAATGTCTAAACTGTCTCCAGATCAGAGTTGGATGCAAATCTCACAGTCCCTATGAGAGCAATCATGTATGACTGTGTCTCTACCATAACTAACTAAATGTGTGTGTCTGTGTGTGTGTGTGTGCATGTGTGTGTCTGTGTGTGTGTGTGTGTGTCCTGCAGGTCTAAGTTCCTGAGTGACAAATGGATGTTCCAGAAAGGCTTCTTAAGAGAACAGGACATTATGGTGAACAAGCCCTGGTAAGCATGCAAGAGACACGCAAGAGATGTTGTAGTCGGTGAAGCTCAGTTGGTGTATTTCCAGAGGTCAAAGTTGATTAATTTTTTTTTTTTTTAGTGGCTAGAAGCTAGTGACCAAGAGTGTTCAAGACAGCAGTAAGCGTCATGACAAATCTCTCGCTCTCTCTCTCAGGTGGTGGAACCTTAAGCTACAGAGTCTGAACCTGTCTGCCCCTCTTACTGTTCTGCCCACAGTCAACTGTCAGAGAACCATCACCATCCTAAAGGAGAAGGGCTTTGACCAGGCACCCGTGGTGGATGAGTCAGGGTAGGTCGGGTAGGGTGTAAAACACACACACAGACACACACACAAAACTCTGACTCAAGAACACATCACACATAACTGTAATGCATATATAGTGAAGTATCAGTTTCTAAAGCTGTGATCTTATGGATTTGTTTGACCAATAGTTGAGAGAAAAGCGATATTTACACGTCGGAATGTCCCCTTTTTATTGGTAAATTATTAGGTAAATTACGGGTGAATTATTAGCTGTATTTAAAACGATGATTATTTACATGTCGTAAACTACATATCCTTGTGCATTGTTTCATATTCTGTGTCTTAGAATATTGCTTTCTAAATTGGTCAAAAATAGGTGATCAAAGTCTACGCAACAAATTCGACCTTTTCAATGTATATAAAAAAAACATGTAAAATCTTTAAACAAGTAATTTATATAAAAGAAAGCCCCAGGGGAAGAGACTGTGTGGTGACAAGGTGATTGAGAGTATAGACATGTATGGCTGTGTTTTAGTGTCTCTTTGGTACTCTGCTGGGTCCTGCTGGGCTGTGTATGCTGATTCTCTCTCTCTCTCTCTCTCTCTCTCTCTTGCTCTCTCTAGACTGATCCTGGGCATGGTGACCCTGGGGAACATGCTTGCCTCTGTGCTGGCAGGCAAAGTCAAACCTTCAGACCCAGTCAGCAAAGTGCTCTACAAACAGTTCAGACAGGTTGGTCTCTCCTCAGGGCGGCTGCCAGCTTTCTCTAACATAACAACAACCTGAGGTTTTTTTTCTTAAAGAACATCAAAAACGACAGTGCTTGAGGACAAATCGTGGTTCGAGGGACATACGTGAATGACCAAGCCCTGTTCCGCTTCTCTTCATTTTGCTCTTTCCTTGTGACTTCACATTTTTTTTTGGTGTGTGTTTTAAATTTAACATCAGAAATGCCTACGTAAAGGATTTGTATGAGGTTTGTTTGGTACAGCCCTAGTCCAATTAGAATTCTGTCAGTGTGAGTTGAAAATTATCTTAGTAGGATTTACCAAATTAATCAACCACTTCTGATGCTCAAACCCAGGTTGGTGAGTAAGACTGAAGGATGGCCTTTGAACGTTTCGTAAGAGGGTGTCGTCTGATTTTTTTATTTTTTATTTTTTTCTCTCCTTACCTCTTTTCCACCCTCAGATCCGGCTGACCGACAACCTGGGAAAGCTCTCTCGTATCCTGGAGACGGATCACTTCGCCCTGGTGGTGCACGAACAGATCCAGTGTAAGTATACCGTCATAATCCCCAGGTCGGGAGAGGCCGTTGTCCGACTCTTTTCGCGGCATCGGCAATTTCCGCTCGCTACGTTAACAAAGCCGCCCGAGATCCGTTTCTCACCAGATACATCCGACCTACAGTCACCTGTTTCAGCCTCTCCCGATCCTGCCCCCTCTAGAGATCCCCGGCATCATAGATCTTTTCCTGCTCCAATACACCTCAACCTGTCGGTTAATGATCAAACCTTTTGATTAGCTGATGTGCTTTGTACCAAATCAGGGAGAGAGCAGCGACGTGCAGGGCTGTGGACCCGTGGGACCCGCACACCTGACTGGTTTAAATTATAATCCCGGACTGGTTTAAATTATAATCCCGGACTGGTTTAAATTATAATACCGGATCCTAATCAAAGTTTAGTCAAATCAGCTTTGGTTATTGTGTTTTTTATGTGTTGCCAGACGTCCGCGTAAGTCTCCGTGAGATTACGAGTTAATTTGCCTAAATCTGGTTTGCTCACTCAGAAAAACAAACCTTACACGTTCGAGTAAACACGGGAGAAACGCGGTTCTTTACATCACGCTTTGGTTTCCACTCTTCTCACGCAATCTGTTTTTTTTTTTTTTTTTTTTTTATTTCCACTTTCACGTTCACCTTTCATTCCTCCTCTCGGGATTCAGCTCTCTCTCTCTCTCTCTCTCTCTCTCTCTCTCTCTCTCTCTCTCTCTCTCTCTCTCTCTCTCTCTCTCCTCGAATTTTTCCATCTATTCGTCATTTTGTCCGCTTTTGATTTATTTAGACAGTTTTTTATGATTCTCGTGTGTGTTTCTTTCTTGAATGTTTCCGTTAGGCTGTCTTCGAACAACTACCTTAGCCAAACACGTATCCAAAAGTAATTTTCCAGCAATTTACCAAGTCTCTCTCTCTCTCTCTCTCTCTCTCAGATCTGGCAGACGGTTCTCCCAGTCTAAAGCAGATGGTGTTTGGGGTGGTGACGGCGATCGACCTCCTTAATTTTGTTACGGCCCGTGAGAAGAGGGAGCGTTCTCTGTCTGAATCCACAGAAGAGATGTGACTGCATCCACAGCAAACATAACCTTTAACCCCCATCACCAAGCCAAGCGTCCAATCACGGGACTGCCCTTCAGCTCTGTGGAACTTTACTAACCTAAAATAGTAGTTTTATTACATTTTTAATTTTACAGATTGGTATTATTTCCTCTCGTTATTTCTGATATTTTCTCTTCTGATTCTATGACAAATATCTCTATGTTGTTGCAAAAGCGTAATTATTATAGCGATACTCTTCCAAACATTTTTTGTGCTGCCTTGAAGCCAAAAGTTCAGAACCTATAGCTAATTTGCGAAGGAAAGTCACTAGCACCAAATAGTTTGTAAATTATTCTAGACTATGATGCTCATACTGAGGGAATAGTGAGATTTTTGTTTATATAAAATATTCTGATAAAGCTCTCTTTTTACCTTTGTAAAAAACATTTCTTTCCTTCTTTCTTTCTTTGAGGAATTAAAGTGTAGAAACCATGAACTCTGTGAATATTATCAGATGGTTTTGTAAGGTTAGGTAAATAATACTGCGTCTCAGACTCGTGTTTTTTTTTTCCTTAAACAGAAACTGAAAATCTTTAAACTCAGATTCATGTGTTGCATATAAAAATGTTTGTTTATAATAACGAATAATAAACGCAGTTTGATTCAGAAGTTTCCAGCAGATCCGTATCTCATCGACTGGACCGTAAAAAATGAAACAAAATGTAAGAACGAAACAAAATATTTGTGAGCATTGCGCAACTCCTCGACCGTGGTTACTGTAGGCCATGACCTTCTTTTCTTTGTGAAGAACCACGAGTCATAAATCTAACCTACGTATTTTTACCTTCATTTTGACTCCGTAGTTCTGAAGTTCCTTCTTATACCTCATGAGCCACAGACACAAAGAACTGTTCTCTCACAGTCAGATAACCACAGCAGTCACACCAGTGTGCCCTTCCAAACGCTGAGCCTTTCTAACCGAACCCCCCCTTATTTAATGTTATGGTCTAGACCTTCATTTCGATGCCCATTGATAAAGTGCCACAACCCTCTAAATGTTGCTGACCACGCCAAAACCGGACCAGGGCTTAACTGCGGTCTCGTCCGGTCTCTGACGTGCCCCCCCCCCCTTCTCCCTCTCCCCCTTCCCACCGCTGTCCTCAGTTCTGACGGCCCCTCCCTGAGGCTGAGCCTGTTTGCTGTGGCCCCGGGTTCTCTGGGCTGGAAAAAGGGCCGTGCTGGTGCTTTTCTGTAAGCCTCCACATCAGGAAGGGTAAATGCCCAAGGGGATTACTGTAATGCAGCCCCATGCTGGCCTGACGGGAAGTCATCGGATCCAAGGGGAGGGGGAGGGGGAGGGGGGGTGGAGGGCGGAATGATGGAAATTGTACAAGCGGAGAGGAGGGTTTCGACGAAGCCCAAATTTGACTGTTTGGTCAGATAACGGCCCCTCCTCACTCGCTTCCCCGTAAACACCATTCATTTGTGTGAGTAGATGCGTTTGTGTGGTTGTGTTTGTGTGTGTGTGTGCGTGCACGCAGTAAAACTGTCACAATTCAGTACATGTACTCCCTAATACGTATTGAATAGGCATGTGTCATAGTCATTTTCACATTTTCTTCTTTTTTCTTGTCCTTGTTCTACATGGCAAATACATTCTCTGGCCTCTCATTTGGTGGACTGTCAATGAGAGCTTTTCAACTGTAGTACCTCTATTACTATTATTATTTTAGTCATGTAACGCTTATTGTTCTGGAAAAATACAGCCATCATTCATACACTAATCATATGGATGCTACTCACTCCACCCCCAGGTTTCCCAAGATTCCGAAAGCCCCACCCTCCTTTTACTCACCTCAGGAAACATTTTGTTCCATTTACCAACTTCTGACATCATATTTATGTGTGTGAAAACCTCAGTTGACCTAGAGAGATGACCTTGAAAAGGTTTCACTGGAATTATGCAGGGAGGGGAGAATCCTGGAAATGTACACCCTGTAAAACCAGACCTGATGTTAGAATGTGTATCCATTATGGGTGTGAGGGCGTCAGGGAGGCCATAGTTCTGTTTCTTTCTGTTTTTGTGTTTTTACACCTTTGTGAATGGAGAGGGCATTGACGTAGACAATGAAACAGTCTGCGTGTTTGCCTTTTGGTAGTCCTCAGTTTGAATTGACCTGAATTGATCACATTGAGCTGTAAAGGTGATATTACAGTTTGTGCAATAGTGATTGTTAATGAGTGACACATGTTCAGTCTTTAACCAGCAGTGTCTGGTTCAAACTGTGTTTTATGACAGGGGTATTCAACCTGTGCCCCCCCCCCCCCACCCCCACCCCGGATGGTGCGAGCACCTGTCAAGAGGGACGCAAAATTAGGAGATTTTTAGGCCCAAACTGGCAAGTACAATGAAAAAGGAGGGGAGGGGGCCAATTCAAACCTAGACAAAGCAGGGGGACACATGTCGAAAAAGGCTGAAAACCCCTGTTTTACGATACCTCGGAAAGGCCCGTGTGCCCATCAACTATAACCCAGATCGTTAGGCCCTGAATGCCATCATCTTCACCAGTCAACCCCCCCCCCCCCCCCCCCCCCCCCCCCCCCCCCCCCCCCCCCCCGCCCCCCTGCCAACCCCACAGCAGTCCAGTTGGTTTTGGCAGCTCCTGACTTTCCGGCTGTTGGCAACCAGGATTCTGCTTGGAGCCCTCCAGGGCCAGACTGTCGTTTGCAGGTCAGCGTGCGCGCCCCACCGATTCTGCTGACGGCAACGTTCCCACCATGAGATAACAGCATTCCAGAGAGATCCACGTGTAAGCCCCTCTTTCTACCGGACAGGTATATAAAGAGGGGCGGCAGGCGGTAGGAGGGAGTACGCCACCATCGGAGGATCTCTACCCACTCTCACCTCATCTCTTCGCATTCCTCACGCCTCCAGTCGGCCCACCCCGTGTCCTCAAGGACTCCTCTAGAAACACGGAGGCTCCAAGCCAAGGTCCAGCCGAGATACAAAACCAGCCCGACACAATGGATATTGCAATCCAGCACCCCTGGTTTAGACGCGCCCTGGGTTCCCTCTACCCCACCCGTCTCTTCGACCAGTTCTTCGGGGACGGCCTCTTCGACTACGACATGTACCCTTACGCCTCCTCCACCATCAGCCCCTTCTACAGGCACTCATTCTTCCGTAATTTCCTGGACTTCTCCAATTCCGGAATTTCTGAGGTAATCTGGGTCTTTTTTTTTTTGTTTTTGGTGTGGGTTTAGCGTTTGCGTGTGAGAAAACAGCCGCGTTTGGTAACCTCTACGCGTGACTAAATGAGACGTAAAGAGAGAGGCCGACTTTACGGTTTGCGCTCGTTTAGCGGCGCTTGGGAATTTTTTTTTTTTTTATCAAATAGCCGATCGATTTGAGATATGAAACATATGTGCAAGTCTACTTTGTTGCAGGCCGAAGCGATCCGAGATTTATGTTTAGTTCTGTAGTTTATAAAATGTTTGGTTTCTGGAACTCTCTTGGCAGTCCCTGAAAATGATTTAGGATAGTTTGCATCAAATTAAATTAAAGCAAAAAAAACCCAAAAACCCATAACTACACCCATGAAACGAACATAGACATTCCTTCGGATTTAAATGGGTAAAACAGATTCTTTTAAGCAGAATGAGTTTCTGTATCCTCTGAGAGAGAGAGAGGGAGAGAGAGAGAGAGAGAGGAGCAGTAAAAAAAAGGAAAAAAAAAAAAAACCAAGACAGAGAATGAAAAATCTACCTCCATTACAGGCTGTCTGGTAGACACACAGCCATAACAGAGCACAATATTGATAGAACCGTCTGGCTTCCTGTGACGACAGCGCACAGGAAGAGCAGACGGTCACTCGGTAGATGACCTGACGCTGTCACCCTGGATTATGTCACCCTGTCACATTTGACTCAGGGCCTAGCCGCGCACGTGACGTCACGCTTTATTGACTTCTCACGAACGACGCACGATTTAACAAGACCATAAATTTCTCACTTTTACGTGCGTCTCTGATGTTTCTGACAAACACATATCACAGGCAGGTCATTTACCAAATGTTTTACGTCGCAGAGCCACGGAATAACATTAAACATGTATTTTTCACTCAACAGAGTCTTCAAAGCTCGTAGAACGTATACTGACAAATCCTTCCAAACGCCCACAGGCCCACTGGTTCACAGGCCGATTTATTTAACATGGAAGGGGAATAGAAACGCTTGAACTTTGTTTGACCTGTTAGCTCTTTATTTTTTTCTGTCTGTAGGTGAGATCTGACAGGGACAGGTTCACAATCTACCTTGATGTGAAACACTTCTCCCCCGAGGAGCTGAACGTGAAGGTGGCTGATGACTATGTGGAGATCCACGGCAAGCATGGAGAAAGACAGGTGAGCGTGCCTATTACAGGTGCATCCTAACTGGGGTCTGACAGTGGTCTGTCTCCCCTTCTGATTTACCCAAGCGTGCTATCACTCTTTTTTCTTTTCTTTTCTTTTTTGTATTCTTTTTTTTAAACATGCTCTGAAAAGGGAGAGTTAGATCGGTAAATCTCTCTGGGATGTTCATTTTTCGCACCCGGTCAAACAGCGGTGTCACGTACAAAAAGGGGTCGTTTTTTTTTTTGTTTTGTTTTGGTGTTTTTGTACACGTACTCCATTTCAGTTAGTGGTTTTTTTTCACACTGGAAATCATGCACGGTTGCGTGTGTAAAAGTGTGCATGTTTGGATGTATTTGTGTGTGTGTGTGTGTGTGTGTGTGCGCGTGTGTGTGTGACAGCTGTCAGACAGACAAACCTGAGGGATTTTTGTGATGTAACATACTCAGCAGACTGTGACTGGATTTCCTCTCAGGTCAGAGGACATACCAGCTTCTGCAGGAAATTTAAATTCCACTTGTAAATGTAACTGCCACAGGACACACAAACACACACACACACACACACACACACACCACAACCATCACGACCAGAGGAGTCACATCGTGAGTCAGTCTTAAATACAGTGTCGTCCAGCCGAGAAACATCTTAGATGACCTACGGAAGAACAACAAATTGATTTCTCTGGAAGACTCTTGAGTGGGAATGAGGTTATTACCTCATGTATGACTTCATCATTTGCGGTCGTTCATTTGAACACGTTTTCTTGTTCTTTACTGGTTTGTTTGTGTGTTTGTTCTGCCGCATTTACCCTGGGAACGTGTTCAGTCATTGAGTCAAAAGACATACAATTCATTTGTTCAGACCTTCCTGGTCAACAAGCTCCAAGCAACTGCCAAATTTGGAGCTCAGTCGTGCTGATGTAAACTTAGAGTTCGTCTGAATGGTCAACAGGCAAGAACATTTCAGTGAAATGCCTTTGATAATGGAAAGGAACATAATACAATAGAAGTCATTATGGAGCATTGTACGGAGTAATTGGGCTGAATGTTTGACGGAGCTTGGAAGAGTACAAATACGACATATGGTTTTGAAATCAAACACTGAGGCAGTCCATGCTTCAGCCGCTCACGTTGCACGTGTTCTATATAAACATCATTCGGCACGAATCCCACTTTTTTTTTTTTTATTTTATTACCTCTGCATTTCTTCCTTTCTTTCTTTCGAATTCAAATGTATTTGTATCAGTTCTCCTCTCTCTTTTCTCTTCACCTTCATTTCAGCACCTCTGTTTTTCCATCCTATCTCTTATTCTGTCCCACTCTCTCTCTCCCTCTCTCTCTCTCTCTCTCTCTCTCTCGCTCCCCCTCTCTCTCCGTCTTCCTCTCTCTGTCTTATCATGGGTTTATTTAGATTTTTGAGTGGCCATAAGGGAAAGGAATGGCAGACCCTCGGATTGTTTTTGCTGGATTGACGTCATCCCTGCGTCACTGCCAGCTTTCCCAGTGGGATTCCCAACAGCCAGTGAGGGCTTGTGGGTAATCTTTTAAGGACTGGAGCGGCAGTCTGCGTTACAAACTGTCTCTGTCCTAAACCAGCCTTTCTCTCTGGCCCACTAAATAGCAGCTTACTCATACTTAGCGTGTGGTGATTTATTGGTGTGCAGGATATGGTGGCCGATTTGAGCCTCCTCTAAGGTTAACGGTCTTAATCGCGACCCTGCGCTCAGTCAACGGTCATACCTAATATACGTTCGGGCACTGTTTTTTTTTTTTTTTAAACAGTGTTTTTTTGTTTACCTTAGAGTGTTTGTAGCACTTGGATAGGACTGGTGGAAAAACTGAGTAATCTTTGGCAGGTAGACGGTGTTTGGATGGGTAGAAAAAGGGAAACAGTTCCGTCAAAACAATTCCTACAGTTCTTCCATGGGTAGAACTTTTCATGATTATTTTGTTTTGTTTTGTTTTTTTTTTCTTCTCGGTGTACTCACATGCCATAGTTCCTACTCACCCTTTTGTGCTTTTGAGATAATACAAACTGACTGCATCCAATCAGGATTGATCACATTATCACTGTAAATCTTTTCTTGAACATATTCTTGGAGTAAATATTCGGACTGACTGACGAGTCAGTTAAATCTATTTAGGTCAAACTACTTCACCTAATGTCACCTCTGGTCAACACAGCATTGTTAGAATGGGTTTTCTGTCTTTTTTGAAGATGCGTTTGTGTTTGTATGTGTGAGTGAGAGAGAGTTAGATTTGAGATAACTATATCTCTATTCAGCTGAGAAATGAGTTTTGAACCAACCATTTGAACTCCGTCATACATATATCTGTTATCGGTTCCCATGGCAGACGCTTCATCTGTCCTGTTATCCGTTTCATCCCGCTTTTGCAATGCGTGTTCTTTTCTGCTCTCCTCAATTGCCCTTATAATAACACACCTAACAAAATCTCTTTCCTTCTACAATCGTTCTCTCTCTCTCTCTCTCTCTCATCCTTCTTTTCTTGCCCTTTTATCCTCCTTGTCCCAGGATGACCATGGCTACATCTCCCGTGAGTTCCATCGCCGCTACCGTCTGCCCGCCAACCTGGACCAGTCGGGCATCACCTGCACGCTGTCGGTGGACGGCCTGCTCACCCTCTGCTGCCCCAGGACCGGCAACACCGAGACCAACCGCGGAGACCGCAACATCCCCATCACCCGCGAGGAAAAGACCGGCTCCGCCCCTTCCTCTTAGATGCCCAACAGCCGCCTGGTTTAAGGGGGAGCGGTGTGGGGAGGGGGTTCCTGGAGCTTCACGTGGGGGTGGGGGGGATCAAGGTTTAACATCGGGGAGCTTATTCACTGCAAGCAGCCCTGGGATGGTGGTTAGGGGGGGGGACGAAGGGGGAAGAAAAGGGTGACAAAGGGGGATAATTTTGGATCCTCCCGCCAGCACCTCCTAAATTTCTAGGCTGCCATATGCTCCCTTCCTGCCCCCCCCCCCCCCCCATCAAAAAAAAAAAGGTATCAGTGTATATCTAGTGCCTAATGCTCTCTTTCACTAGCATCTACTATCTATTCATACACATATATTAATATCATTGTTATGATTTTCAGTATAGTTTCCTCATGGGGGTGGACCATTAAAAGATGGGGCCTGTGGGGTTCTGAGTTCGGAGACTAAAACGAGCTCATAGCATAAGCCTTTAAAACTCCTGGTTACATTCTTATCGATCTCCCCCCGTGTCGCAACCAAACATTTGTCCAAAGGGACCTTAACCACCTTGTAAAGGGAACAAAAAGCATCCCCTCCTTTAGCGACTGACACTACATTCAGAATAATTTTTTATTGTTATGGGCGGGGGGGGGGAGGAAAGGGCTTTTTTTTTTGCTTTACCATCCTGTTTTGAGAGGGAGAAAAGGAATAAAGGAGTAGCAGAGGTGGGCTTCGGGCTTAAAAACGAGGGAGGTTAATCCGAACTGGGGTTTCTTTTTTCATCTGGGAGACATTCCATCTGTAAGGCCATCGTCCACCCTCCTGTCACCACCCCCCCCCCCCCCAACCCCACACCCCCAACCCCCATTCCTTTGTCGACTCTTTCCGCACCCTTTTTGCTCGTGTCCTCTGATCTGAATCTTTTTTCCTGTTGTGTAGTTTTAGCCCTGTTCTGCTGATACTGGGCACATCCCCTAAAACGTTTACTAAAAAAGAAGAAGTGAAAAACAATAAAGTTGTAACATTAACCAAGATCTATGCGTCATGTCCTACTTGTGTGTTCACATGCTCGTTTGCCACGGTGAGTTAGATTCTGAGCTCGGCGTGTTTTAAAATAAGTTCCAGATCTAACTCTCTTCAGAGGAACCTCTGTTTGCTTATAGGGGCCCCTGAGCAATGACATCATCATCATCATCATCAGCTCAGCAGAGATCTGCCAAACTCTGTTGGGTCTCCTGGTCTGAGCTCCGTGTCTGCTCACTATAGCATGACTGTGAAAGAACTTCACAGAATGGTGTCCTCTTCACTCATAATGAAATGTATGGAAAAAGAGAGCTCATGTTTGTTTGAGGATGGCAGTACCTTTGGTATGGGAAGACAAAGCCTAAAATATTCTTCATTTTGCATTGTTACGGTATGTATGTGTGACTATTGGGAAACAAAATGCCAATGACTTCTGTCCTGTTTAGTAAGAGAGTGTTACAGAGCAGCCCCATCTGAAACTGAAACATGTTACCATATGTAAAATGAGAGAAACAGAGAGAGAGAGAGAAAGATAGATAGAGACAGGCAGAGGGAGACAGAGAGAGAGAGATAGGCAGAGAAAGAGAGAGGGAGAGGCAGAGAGAGAGAGAGAGAGAGAGAGAGAGAGGGAGAGGCAGAGAGATAGAGAACAGGCACGAGTGCCCAGCAGGGTGAGGAGTACGTAGCGCATGACGCAGAGCGACGGGGTTGTGGAATGCATAACCCCGTTAATATTGCACTAGAGAGTACTGGCATCTAGCAAAGCTTAGCCAAGCCTCTGTCCTCTTTAACACACTGATTTAATGCCCTGACAGACAAAGGCGCTTTTGTATTCCAAATCAATAGGCCTCCCATTTACCACATAGGCCCATCATTACAAAAGCAAAGAGTACTATTGACCCTTTCAACTTTCACCTCTACATGAGGACACATTATGTAAACATCCGTTTCTATGGACAAATTTGTATTTCGATTTACAAAATCTTTGCAAGGGTCATATACCAAATGGGAAATATTTCTATGAGATACATCAATAAAACAAAACCAACAAACTTTTATAAACTCATTTATTACGGAAAATTTTTTTCTTGAGAGTTAAGGAGAAAACAAATGAATCAAACTGTTCTGTCAACATTTTTACTTGTTGTTCTTTTATGAAGTGGTGGCAACCACTAAAATCAACTTTAAAAATATGTTTGAAAGCTTTAAAGGAGTCATTTCAACCCCCCTAAATTACAGTTAAACATTGTAACAGTAAGAAAATGTGCAAGTCAAAAATGTGCTCCGTAGTGACCTGCTTCAATATGAACACAAAATCCGAGAATTACGCCTCTCGGGACAGGAAACACACTTAAGTAAATACAATGCAAAATACACACGCCTAAACTCTCCCACACACACGTAATACACACATTCAAATATCAGTGTGTGGCTCGAGTATTAAAACAAGTTTTTGGGGTTTTTTTCACAGTTTTTCATTCAATTTTGAGCTGGACCCGAGCATAATAGGGAATCGGGTGCGGCTCTGCACTCACAAATCTTTACTGAGTGCATCATGAGTCAGTATATCATGTATGTAGAAACTTCTCCTCTGCCAAAAGTCAGCAGTTGATGTACTGCTTCACAGAGAAGAGACTACGAAAGCAAGAGGTCATAAAAAACAGCTACGTAATTACAGAAGACAGGGCCTCGTGCAGATTTTTTGATTTGTTTTGTTTCAAAGGTATGTCAGTCCAAGTACCACACACACACACACAAACACACGCTTTTAAGTTATTGCTATATTGTCTGTCCTCTGGAAGGCTATGAAAGGCATCGGTTTTGTGTCTGTCAGACCTTGTAGTCTGATCTTCCCACCAGATCTATTATGTATACTCTATTACTGTCCTTATATATACTGTTGCTACAATAATGATAGAGTGTTCAAAGATAAATCTCTTTCAAGACACCTGGTTCTCCAATAAGTTTGAGGAGTACTGTACCTAGCCTAAACTTCCATTAAGGACAAGGGGGTTGACATCTCTGTGTCTGGACCAGGGTCTGAGGCTGAAATGCTTGACTGATCTGCAGTTGAGACTCCAGGAGCTGGGCAGCCGACGCCACCAGAGAGGAAGAACTCGATGATGAGTGTGACAACGAGGAAGAGAAAGAGGAGTCTTGAGTAGGTAGCCAGAGAGGACCCTGGTGCCAGTTCTGTGGGATCTGAACGGGGACTGAAGAGTGAAGGACGTCCCCCCGCTGTGGGACGGGTGCTGGACATGTTGGAGTGACCTGATGCTGGAAGGCGACGGGGTGATGCTGCTGTTGTGTGGTGGGCACTTGTAAAAGCTGCCGCTGTGACTGACGTTGCTGGTGCTGGAGCTGGAGAACTCTACAACCCCAAAAAAAACCAAAACAATCGAGGTTCAGTTAAGACGCACTCACCTTTGTTAGCGCGTTCATACGCGCATCAGCTAATGTGCTGAGGTCGATCAACTTGTTAAATCTGCATTTGGCCAGTCCAAATACCTGGCTTGGACCAGCGGTCCTTGAATTTAAGACCACTGATTTAGTGGGGGTTTTTTTGTCAAGAAAGAACACAGCCACATTTACCTCCGGTGTTCTGGCACATTCTCTGATTGGTCCATTCTCTGTTCCCATGACCGAGTATTCATTGGAGGGCCAGAGAAAACAGGCAGGCCTAGCGGTCCATGGATATCCTGCGGACCGTGTGTTGGGAACCACGTATGGCGGACCGGACTCTTGACTTTATTTAATCCCAGCTGGCCTTTGGCACGCACGCTCTTCCTCAGCTGTTGGCGGAACGCTTTGAGACCTAAAAGGAGGGAAAAAAAAAAAAAACAAGGAGTAGGTAAAAGGGGAACGAATAAATTCCTAAACCGTCATTAAATTCTTCATAACGGAGAATCCAAATTCATTCCCAAAGCCGAATGTTTCTTCTGCAATACTTTCAAATAACTATCTTACCCTCCTTGCACCCCATAACAGAATAGAAATAACTAGAAAACGGATTAAACGTCACGCGTGGTTACACCTAATGGCTCATCTTCGGCATAGCTAAAAGAGGTGTACCTGTTTAACAGCCGAGACTTGTGAACACACAAGTCTAGTGACTTAAGTTATGGACAAAAAGGGTGTTTTCTCACCTTGTGTGAGGGAGGTGTCTGACGCTCTCCGTCCCTCCTGAAAACTTGGCGCAGGAAGAGTGTTTTGGACCATGAGGGTTGAGGAGTGTGTGAAAGTGCTCCGTATGGGAGTCTGGAGGTGAGGAGGGAAACCCTGGGTTTTGGGGTCACAGAGGTCAGAAACAGCCCTTGGGCTGGCGTCCGCAGTAGGAAGACAAGTGTCAGCAGAGGAAGAGTGAGAACACTTGAGGCAACCGTCAAAGGTCATGCTCTCAGCAAGGTCTACCACTATACCTGAAGGCAGAAGATATCACAGTCAGTGTGCAGTATCAGCCTGGACACCAGCCAGTGAAAGGTTGTTTTTCTATCTGTTCTAGTAGGACGCTACTTTCACATCTAATATTTATATGTAAGACAATGGAGACATCTCTTATACTTACGTGGTGGGCTGGGTTGACTTTCTGAGGTGGACACCTCAGCTAAGGTGTGTCTGCGGACTGAGTTTCTTGAATCGGAAAGGGAATGGAAAGGAGTCAGCCCCGCCTCGTCCGGGTCTTCAGGCCGCATCTCCTCACTTATGCTGGTCTCTAATAGGCTGTTTGGGGAAGCAGATCGTCTGTACTGGAGCTTGTTCAGACCCCCTTCCACCGATAGCTCCGTCTCTGGTGGGATGGAGCCGGGGCACTGTGCCCAACCCCCTCCCTGGCAGCCCTGCTGTTGGCTTTGATGCTCCATCACCCTCTCCAGCAGAAGACAGTATATGGCAGAAAAGTGGTTGTAACTGTTACTCTGAAGGGACTGAGAACAGAGGAGAAGTTTGATTAGCAAACTGACTCAAAATGAACACCTTGCAAATAACAAGAAAAAAAAAACTTTCAAAACAAACCACAAATAAACTCACAGGTGCAAAATTTGTTGTGTCTTTGACTATTTGACTATGACTATTAACTAATTCTGCATGACTTTCATAAGAAACCATATAAAGGATGCCTCAGGGAGAAACAGCTTTTCTTTTTTTCTTTTTACTAAACCCTTCCCCCCGCCAAAAAAAACCCCAAACAAACAAAAAAAAAAACAGGGATCTGAGAATCTAAAGAGCAGTCTTCCCAATCTAATTCTTTAAGGAAATCCATTTTTTCCCCCCCTCACCTCTATGGTCCTCTGTCGGTCAATACCCAGGGTCTGCATGATGTTTAGGATAGGTTCACTGTAGATCCCCAGACTCAGATGGTGGTCTGTAATGGAGGGATGAGACACCACCTGGGAGGCAGCTGTTGGGTCTGCCTGCATCCAGCGGTGCTGCTTGATCTGGGCCACGGTGATACGCTTGGCCGGATCCACAGCCAGCATTCTCCGAATCAAGTTCTCACAGTCTACGACGAGGGAGAAGGAGAGGTGAGACAAGGTCAGAGAAAAGGAGATTTTCAGCAAAGCTGCCTAAACTCAACCCTAGAGAACAGGTTTGTGTGTGTGTGTGTGTGTGTGTGTGTGTGTGTGTGTGTGTGCAGACTTTAGGAGGACTCTTCAGTCGGGCACCACTCAAGACCTTAACCATCAGGTGACACAAGTCTAAAGTGAATCCATTCAAACACCGTGCACGCGTTGGTCTTGTAACAGTGACCTTCCCCCATGTCTATTCCATTCTGGCGTTCTATTTTATTCAGATTCAGCGATCAGTAATCCCATATGTCTGTTAATCGGTTTTGACACACACCTTGTGACATAAAGAACGGGACTCGAAAACGCCCCTCGGTCACTCTCTGTCTCAGAGCAGGCAGGGTGGCACCATCGAACGGCAGAGATCCACACACAAGCACGTACAAGACCACGCCAAGGCTCTGCAAGTGAGAGAGCCGCGCCCATCTGAGTCAAAACTTTGGGGATTAACATTCCTTACGCAAAATAGTCATACATTAGATATTTGTGCTCTAAATCAAAAGTTACTGAAGATCGCATTACCCAGATGTCTAACTGGGGTCCTTCATACATTTTCCCTTCAAAGACCTCTGGAGCTGCATACGGTGGGCTCCCACACCACGTAGACAAAGACTCCCCAGGTACATAGAAGTTTCCAAAACCAAAATCTAAAGTGCAAAAGGAAATGAAAGATAAAAAATAACAAACGATATTTATTTAAGCTGATGCAGTTGCGTGGGATAGCACTGAACAACTCATGTTTTATTGTTTAGAAGCCCTACTCTCTCTCTCTCTCTTACTTTCTGTCTTCCTCACCTGCCAGTTTAATGTTCATGTTACTGTCCAGCAGCAAGTTTTCAGCCTTGAGGTCACGATGCACAATGTGGTGCTTGTGACAATACTCCACAGCTGTAAGAATTTGCCAGAACTTTCTTCTGGCTTCTCCCTCACTCAGTCGGCCATTGGATGTGAGATAATCTGTCGACAGGATGAGGGGGGGAAAAAAGTAGAGGATAAAGTTTAGGACGCTTGCAGAAAATACAGAACATTAACTTCAAACGTCTTTATGACTTACAAAAATATTTTCACATGCATGGAGATCAAATAAGACATTAACATGATATAGAAACTACGTATAAAACTTGCATTTACAAACAGACACAATCATCAAAGGCACCTTACCAAACATCTCTCCATTTTTTGCATACTCAGTCACTATGTACAGCATGTCTTTAGTTTCCATAACCTGAAATCACAGATGAGGAAGATTTTAGCTGACTGGTGATATGGACAGTTGAAGTGTAGAACAAATTTGACTACGTTCTATAAAACAGCAGACATTTTATCTGAGACATCTGAATTTTTTTCCAGACTGTGGTTCGTTGCTCTAGGTCAAAGAGAAGTTCTTTTTCCTGTTTCTTTTATATGGTATGGTTCATTCGACAAAATCGAAATTGCCAACACATGTGTACACAGGAACTGTTATTGGGAAAATTGTTCTGTGGCAGCCTATGACTACTGAGGTCATGGTTTTCCTCTCTGAAATACTTTCGGGATTTGGATTGTGTTGGAGGACGTGACCCCGCAGGCATGGGAAACTCACAAGTGATCTTAACAGATTAAGCAATCAAATGAACAAAAACGTAACCTGCAAAGAGCTACATGTTAGAGAATGTGAGGAAAACAAAGCTATAATACGGAGAGAGTCAAAATGAAGTTATTGAGAACATTCGCGTACATTTCATGAAACGGTAAATCGCTAATTTCTAATTTCTTTTGGTTAGTTAGGATACGTCGTGCTTGAAGAACTTATTTTTAAGTTAGGTTTGCTGGATTTCTACAAGACCCACAGGAGACGTCAAACTCACCTGATAGAGTTTAATAATGTGAGGATGGTTTAAAAGCTTCATGATCTGCACCTCCCGATTGATTTTTTCTAAATCCGATGCATCCAGTCGCGTTTTATCAATAATTTTTATGGCGACCTGCGCAAAAAAATCGCAAAATATCAGTATCACCGATCAAATCAAAAGACCAACTCACTAACAGCAAGCTACTTTGCAAATGTATTGAATGACAAGCTTATTGTGGTTCATGTAAATATAATGGTACTGTCTATGATTTCAGACTTCAAAAGGTAAAACGTACCTGTGTTTTAGTGACCTTGTGTCGAGCTAGTTTCACGACCGCGAAGTTGCCTTTCCCTAGCGTATGCATGATTTCATAGAAGCCGACCTGAAGAGGTCTGCCGTGCTGGCCGGGGTGAGACCGCGGCCCGTTCTCCGATAATATCACCATGGCAGGGGCGTCGCTATGGCTATAATATTAACACAATTGTAAGACCATAAATACATAATACATATATGTATTAGGCTCTCATTATAAAACTATGCTTTTCGACACCAGTCTGTGTGGACAGTTCAGTGCATAGATAGATAGATAGATAGATAGATAGATAGATAGATAGATAGATCTAGACTGTCTTTACGTTATCTCTGCAGCATGCAAAAAGCTCTTACGTATATGTAAAAAACAATCACTAAAAGAGACAAACATGTTTTAAACAGGCTGCTTAAAAAAACAAATAAAGACATTTTTGTTTGTTGAAAGCAATCATATGAACTAATTTAATTATTCAATTCTATTGTTGGTCTATTTTTGTCCATATAACGTCGTAAAAATATATCATTTAATTTTCAGCAAATTTTAGCTATCAGCACAGCTGTTCTTGCCTTGAATATTGCCTAAAATTGCGCAGGAAAATGTTGAAGTCAACGTACCTTATTAAACCAAAGAAACATTTGTGACAGCCCTTCTTTACTCAGCAATAATCACTGACCAGGAGGTCTGTTTGGTTCAAATGAAATTACTGACACTGTCTGTCACTCAAGACTCCTCTGTGATTTTCCAGTAGGTCCTGGAAGGTTGGCTGATTATTATAAATTCCTCTCCATGTGGAGGTTACAACTGCAGTGATTACAGAGTTCCATTGTCCTCTTTGCGGTACTACGGATTCAATCAATGTCCACTCAGTGTACAGTCCACAAACATATACTGAACGCTCTAACTCGGGTAGGGAGCTCTAACTCCGCTCTCATGCCGCCGTACCGTAACAAATTGATACTCACTTCATTAACGTCACTCTGGCGTCAGTGATTCGAGCGGGATGAGCGGGACCGGTCGCTCGAGCACATTTACATGTTGCCAAGCAACTTCTGCTCCACGTGCGGTGACGCGAACCTCTTAACAATAGTTGCTAACATGCCACACCTGTCTTTGTCATCCTTAAACTGTTTGCCAACCTTCCCCTTTTGCTAAAAGCAGAGAGACAGCTGTCTTCTGCCAGTGAAGCTCGCTGCTTCAGTACCAAAGGCACATGCGCATTAAAACAAATACCCCCTCGCCCAATGCTACTTTTAATGGAATTCAATCTTGGTAAAAATTTCCAGAGCCTTCTCTTTTATGGACATGTGCACTCATCTTTTATTTTTACGCATCGCGAAATATTAATTGTGAGGACGAGGACGGCAGCGGCACGTGCAGGGTCTTGATCACTCAGTTCCCATTAACACGACCGCACAGATGCACGGACGCAGATATAAACATTACCTCACTCACACTTTAGAGGCTTATCTGGTCTGCGTTACGCTAAATCACCGCTCTAAGACTTGCGTCACACACCAGTCAGCAATATGTGTGTCTCACACACTCCTAACTCCCTTGAAAAGCATCATCATTCAAAGACGCATGACCTCGACTTCTATCCTTCAGGGGAAAAAACAAAAAACAAAAGAAAACCCCAAATCAAAACACATCAGAGGCAGCTATATAGGTATAGGGGCTCGGTAACAGTTAAAGGCTGTTTTGCTTAAGTTTGGCTGTGCTCTCTTCGGGTTATGAATCAGAACTAGTACATATTTTTCTGACCTCACATGCCATTACGTTTTGAATGATGAACACTGACTGGAGTTTGTGTCACGGCGCGATTTTGCGTACAGCTGACTCCTAAGGCTTTCTGGCAGCACAGAGCTGAACAAGCTTAGCTGGAATTATGAGCTAACTGCACACACGCATACACCTGCCGCGGCGACCTGACCATGTGTCACACGGCGTTGGGGGTCATTCCCTTTCTTACGCTGTTTCATCATCAAAATGCACATGTCCAGTACCTGGACTCCTCCTGCCAAGACGTCATTTATACAGTGAAGAGTGAATATATTAATGGAGCAGAATGTTCCAGACAGGTCATGTTTGTATATCTGCTTTACAGAAAAAAGCCTGGAAACACAACCATGCTGTCTTTTGTTTAATTATAGAATGAAAAAATATCAGTAACACAGGCAATATAAACAAACAGACTTGACTGATACTGACCTGTTTTTTTTTCACTGGGGCAAGAATGTGTACAGACATGTGATTGGTTATAAAGAGGTTTCCCATGGGGATAAGTTTGAGTTGTCCCTGGGGGTGTATCATTGACTAAATAATAGGCTACTGTAAATTGCAACTCTGTGTTTTGCAAAGCCACATGGGGGTGGGGTATATGTGTATGTGTCTATAAGTGGCCTGAGGGACAGCAGAATGATTGTGGAGTGACGTAAACAGGAGAGAGTTAGGTTTTCCCCTCTGGAAGAGCCTAGAGGTATCCGCCGTCTAGAGTAAGATCCCATTTCGAGGCGACCTTTTCCCATCCTGTCTTTTTCTGAAATTGTGCAATTACTCTGAGGAGCTTTTTTTTTTTTCTTTTTCTTTTCTTCTTCTTCTTTTACTTTATTTTTTTTTACCCCATTCAAACCCTCTATATTTCTATCTCAGGAGAGATGTGCTCTTAGAGATACTTTTACTTCAAGAAAAAAAAAAAAAATGTAATAATTATGAATGAAATCCACAGCCAACATTACTTGCTGTGGGACTGTCCCTTGGTCCATCTTTATCCTCATGATAACAGAAATTTTCTTTAAGACAAGGGGATGAAACTCAGACAAAGTGCTTACTTTCTGTCTTATCTCTAGCCTTTCATTGGTCCATGCTGTAAGTTACAGACGCATCTCACTTCTCATAGGCTGTAACTGTGCAGTGCAGTGAGACTCAGATGAAAAGCAGATGTTTCCAAGCAAGGTTCACGTACTGTTCTCAGAACAGTTAGTAATTACTTGTGTCAGACTTTCTCGAGCTGCTTATCAAAGCACTGGTTGATAAAAACAGTTATCTCTCTCTCTCTCTCTCTCTCACACACACACACTCTCTCTCTCTTTATGGAAGAATTAGACCACCCAAAGTATAGTTTTCCCATCTCAAAATATCCAATATACACTCATGGACATTTTAGGTATGTCTATGGGAACATGTATAGCACAAGCTCAAGATACAAGCTGTCTGAGGCCTTTTCTGGGAGTATCCAAAGTCTACTGATAAAACTTAAAGACTCCTCTGTGGACGAAAAAACAAATGTTTTCTTAAACATGGAAGGAAGGGGATGGCTTTGGGGAGTCATTCACAGTACCAAGATTTATTTTACATCTATTTTACAGCTGACTCAAAAGAGGATATTGACTATTTTCTTTTCCCACAAAGGTCATCGATATGAGATATAGATTTCTCCCTTGGTCCATTGCTGCTATTCTAAGCTCTCGCTAGAGAACACGCTCTTTGACCCCCACTGATTCTGACATCACAACCCATCATTTCACACTATCTGTGTCAAATCCATACACCACTAGACCACCATCAACATAGCAGAGATCAAAGAACAGCATAGGTCACCCGTAGCATAATCTACTCCCACAAATACTTATGACTCAGGTGATGGACATGACACAGTTAAAAGTGAAGGTCAGATCCGTGGTCAGCGGGCGTGTTCAGGAGAATGGTAAGGACGAGTCCAGCACTGTGCACACATAGAGTGCTGATGCTCGAGATTCTCTTTGTGAAAACATACGATCTTAAAAAGGTGGAACGGATGGTGTTGATTTTGGAGGGTTTTGTCGAAAAGGTTTTCAGAAAGACGAAAGCGAAGAGCTGGCTTGCTCCCCGTAACACGAGGACGTTGGATTCCTCCTTAAGAAGCGAACGATAATTTCACTTCAGAAACGTTTTCTGAGTACTGGCTCCCCCTCACGTGAATAATAATGAGATTTTTTTTTTTTTTTTTGGTGGAATATCATTCCGCAGGCTATGCGATAAGTCAGTGAACGACCACGGTTATGTCAAGTGCAAAACTGAATTTATTAACCGCAATACTTCAAAACTGAAACAGCGTAAAAAGAAATCTTAAAACGATTAAAAGGACAGAATCTTAACGTTTTTCCATTTTTGACTTAAAATGACTGAACGGCTCAACGTAACAATAACACTTCGACTGCAATGCTTCACATCATTTGGGGGAAAAAAACAAAACAAAAAAACCCCTAAAAACATGAGTGTACAATACAAAATGACGTTAAAAAATATTACATAAACAACATCCACATGACACACAAAAATAAAACTCTGTTTTTTTGGGTCAAAATGGTTAAGCATGGCCTCAGCTTGTCTGTAGTTGTTGAATCAAAGCCATCCAGTCATTGCAGCCTGGAGGGACAACAACAACCACAACAACAACAAAAAAAAGGGGGGGGGGGGGGGAAGACGACAGCAACCAACTCCTTTCATCATCATGCTCTCCATCATCGTTCAAAACTGTCAAATTCCCTCACACAGCTGAAAGCCTTTCTCAACTGTCCCTCTAGTCTCTTCAGACTCAATAAAACAACAACAAAAAAAACAAAAACAAAACACTATTAAGTAAACAACCTTAGAATAATATAAAAGTCAACCTTATTTTTCATAAAGCATAGACTTGCTTACTGCCACATATGTTATTACTTATTAAAGTATTCCAAAGGCATGACACGAGTTGGGTAATACCTTAAATGGGCTTTTGGCGTAAGACCTCCGTCAGCTGATTAAAGTAAGAGGCCACAGACACTTATGGATGGTAGTGAGGCTAAAATTAGCAGCCTGTATAGACATTTATCAGTCTAGCAGCCCTGAGTCCCTGACATAACCAACGTACGCCGGGGTGACATCTCCAAGGATGGTTTATTTGTTTGGAACGAAGACCGTTTAAGAGGAACGTGAGGCAAGTTATCTATAAACA